>NC_143395.1:253503534-253806261 GCF_052110815.1 Crocodylus siamensis
TTGCAATGCATGCAAAGATTCAAATTCTTCAAAGTATTAATTCTGAATCTGCAGTCAGCTTTGGTTTGCACTTTTACGTTCTAGAAATTTACTTTTTAAAAACCAAATCATTGCCCTTGGGAGCTGGAACCCTGAAAGTAGAGCTATATATAGTGCCCTAATTTGGCCACTGCTACCCAGAATAATATATATTTTCCCTCATCATTTCCTTTCACTTCTTTATGAAAAAGTCCTCTGAACACCACATCACTTTCCAAAGGATAAGATTCCCCCCTCTCCCCACATCTATTGTCTTACCCAGGATGAGATCCCTGAGATCAAATGTTGTTAAACTCCAAAGGAAAATATATTATTCTACCTGGTGAAATTGGATTGGTCCCAGGGACTGAGGGTGGGTTTTTTATTTCCAGAGTTGGAAATTATCCTTCATAGAGTACTAAAAGGAAATTCAAAGCAGTTCCCTTTTCCTTAGTTTTCTTTTTTAAGATTAACTAGCATTTCGACTTTGTAAAGAAATTCACATGCACCAAGGAAAAAGCATGAGTATAGCCTCTATTTAATTAGATTGTAGGCATTTATATTTTCCATCAGCAGGTAGGTTACTTGAAATGAATATACACACAGTATATCTTAGCAGTTCCAATTAGGAAAGTTATGCTTTGAGATCTTACAAGCCAAACATGGTATGGCACTGTGCCCTTGGTTATTAAGTTGGAAATGCAAACTACTTTTTGTGGTTCAAATAATCACCAGGAGATAGTTTTACTGGAAGTTTTAAGTCATGTTCCTCATCTCATATTCATCTAAATTGATTATTTCCATGACCTTTTCATACAATTATAAAAGTGTTTTGTGCCTTTTTTTATTAAATGGTTCCATGCCCCATTCTGTTCCAGTAGTTTTTAATGTTTCTGAAGTAATTAGAATAATTTTCTGTAACTCTTCTACTGGAGAGTGAAGAGGACTCACTGATTTCATAGAGTCAGTATCTACCTTTTATTGCATTACATTATCTGGTATTTCTGTTCTGCTGATGTAATAAATCAGTACATAAATATCTGGAAGATAAGGAAGAACTGACTGGGACTGGGAGATTTATGAGAAGACCATTAGGAACAGCAAATCAGACACTATCGTACTTGGACTTCCTTGTTATGTAATATTATAAATGAATGGTGTACTTTAATGACTAACATATTAAAATTTCATGGACTTTCCATTGCTGTCTACTTTCGGTGCTATACTTGAATTCAGTGCAGAGCACCTCTACTTTCACTTAATTCTACTGTCTCATTGAACACTTTGTAATCATTTAAGTGACCTTGAACATAAATAAGATTTGCTGGCATTATTCATAATAAAATAATAAACCATAAAGCCAAATTCTGTAGCCTAGGCACTAGGAATTTTTGGATCTATGTACAGACCTCCTTTCAGGAAGCTGTAGTTCTTCAGACTCAATGGCAGTTTTGCCTCTCGTTATGCAATTGAAAGAGCAAAGCTGCAAGTGCTGTACAACTGATTATATATTGTTGAAAAGTATTAATAGTAATTGCAATAGTAATTTCATTAACATTTGTATTGTCATCATGTATTGTTATACTTATCCCTTTGAGTACTAATATCAAACCCTGACAGCACCATTTCCCTGTGTGCATCTTGTGGTTGCTGAACTTGCTTATTGCTTAAAAGATCGCTGCTTTTGACATCTTCAAGGGAACTCTACCTTCTTTATTTAGAAACAGACTTTATTCTTAAAGTCTTCCCTACAAAACTGTGGTTTGGACTTTGGAATTTAAAAAAGGAATGAAAACTACAGTGGAAATAGGCCAAGGATTCAATTCTGGTCCCCACCAACAAGCACCTCTTAGTCAGCAGCTGAGGAATACGTTAGCCAGTGAGACTTGCTGTCCCTTAGAAAGCAATAGATAATGTCTCTCACAGAACAAGCGTCTCAATAAAGCTATGGCTCTGCACACTCCCAGACCTGGAGTCAACCCAGATTAGCAGGAAGTACCATCACTGTATACCTCACCAGTAACCCAAAGCCTGAATTTCCTCAGGCAAGTGGAGGAGGAAAAGGGCCTTTCTGAGAGGATGGAGTTTCCTCTCCACTGAGTTGGTAAGAATGAGAGTCCAGATTTACTTTCTTAGAACGGGGACAAACACTAAAGAATTCAGGATTTGCTTGATTTGGTTTAGTTTTTGATAGAGAATTTTTTTAATAATTTAGATATATGAAGCTGTAACTGTGAACCTAGGGTCTAGTTTGGCACCTCCTCAGCAAAGCATTGTGGTGGACACGGGTGGCCAGAACTCTCCAGTTGGGCAGGTGTCTTGGAGCCCCTTTGGGAGGGGTGCAGGGGGACGCTCCAATTCACCAACCCCACTCTTCAGTACCAGCTGGGGAGCCCCAAGAATGAGTTCCATCTGCTGTCTTCCCTTCTCCCAGTCTGAAAACAGTGAGCACTAGCAAAGAGTCCTGGGAATTGCTATGGGAACCTAGATGCAGGCTCCCAGCCCACAGCTAGATTCCCTTCCACCTAGAACCAACACTGAACTTCTGTTTAGTCTGGGGTAATGTTGTAACTCAGAACCCTTTGCAGAAATCATTCTGAGTTACAGATAGGAGCTGCACTTCTGTCTGCACCTTTAAACTGGTTTCATATGCCAATAAACAAAAAAGGTGTGCCTCACCACTAAGTGACAAGAGATCCTCTTTGCATTGAGCAAATATCGACCCTAAGATAGGTTCCAGAAGCACAGCCTCTATGGTAGTACAACTTATATTGACATAGTTTTACTCCTCATTCATTTGGGAGAATTTTACATTGGACTGGGTAAATTACTCCAATATAGACATTTATATCATATGTCTTCTCTTTTTTATGTATAAATTGAAGTTATACTCCTGTGAATGTGAAGTGTCTACACTGTAAGAGGACCTGTTTCATACAAGAACCTTCCTTAGTTTTACTAAGAGGCTAAAATCTGATTTTTATTTAGACCTGTGCAAACTGGGTAAACAGAAAGGCCTTAAATTAGCCTGCAAGCTCTTTTGGGCAAAAGCTGTATCTTCCTATATGTTTTTCTACCACCTTGGATTAGAACTGAATTGCTTTAAGTGGAGCCTTTGAATTCTACTGTAATAGAAGTAACTAATACTAAATAACAGTGCGGTTTAGATGATAAATTATACTGAAAAATATATTTCACAGTATATTAATTGTGAACCAGCCTATTTCCACAGCCTATTTCCATTTTGTCTTCAGGGCTAGGGACAAATATTACAAATAAACTGGTGTAAACCTGTAACAGAACAGATGATCAGTGCACATAAACCAGTTTGAAAATGGCTGAAACCAGTTTGAGATAAATCTGGTTGAATGTAGTATCAGACTTAACTTATTTGGGATCAGACGTGTTTATGCAATGTCTGTCCCAGACCCCTTGCTGGTTTAAGATAAGCCAGATTCCCCCAACATCCTGGCATGCTTTCTGGGCTGGACAGAGCGCTCTCCTCCACAGCAGGGCTGCCCCCCCTCCCCGCTCCCTACCTGGAACTCCAGCAAAGACTGAAGGCACAGCAAGGTCTGCCTGGCTTCCCCCTGCCCTACCCATCCCTCCCCCCACCTCACTGCTCCAGCAGGAATCCCCCCTCCCTCCCTCCTATCTCCCACAGCATGGACCCCAGCCCCACAGACCCTAGGCATGTGGTATATTAGCTAATGCCAAGAGGTATCTGGGTGTGTCTCCAATTTCACTAGGACAGGCAGACAGAAGAGTGACCACTTAGGGCATTTTCGAGCTAATCAACAGGTCAGCTGGTAAGCTGTTTTTAAGAAGAGTTTTAACTAATAGAAGAGGCTATTGTTTTGCTGATGAGGTGATAAACACTGTTATCAGCACCCTGCTGGCTCACTTGCCTGTCAATTTGCTGCAGACAGTATAAAGAAGTGGGGAGGGAGATTGAAAAGCTCCATATCATCAATAGATGCATGCACTACATGCCCCCACTCCCACCCTTGTCTCAGAGTGCTAGTAGGGGGCCGGGGGCTGGTAACACTCCCGCCCCTTGAGAAGCCAGCAGGGAAAAGCCTGGGATGGTGCAGGCAGACCTCCCTAATCAGAGGACCTGCTGAGGCCTGACCACACCCCCCCTCAGCTCATTATTGTACAAGGACAATACTATATTGCTCTAGCACCCCCCTGCCCTCCCCCAGCTTCTAGTCTCAGCCACTGCAGGCATGTGCCCAAATTTCCTCAGTTCAGAGAGAATGTCTGTCCAGTTACGAACCAGTTCAGCCTCACCAGGTTAGACTAACCTGCAAAGATTAAATCAATTCAGGCTCAGGCTTTTTAAATGTCTGTCCCTAGCCCTAATGTAAGAAAAACAAATAGGGTGCATCCAGCTGAGTGGGAATATGTGCTTTTCTGTGCCTCAGAGGCTTTTGAGGTGCTTTAAAATGCACATGGCACACATCCAAAGGTTCTCCGTGCTGCAGCATGGAACCAGAATTAGATACTGGGAAATCCTGCAGCGTGTGCCACGCAAACCCAGATCCTGGTTGGCCAGAGCCACACCAGAGCCACACGCCAACTGCTAGCCAAGCTCCACATGCCCAGATTGCCACTGCTGCAGCCCTGGGAGGTCCCCAGTCCAGCTGCTGGTCCCAGCCTCCCCTACCCCACCTGGGGCAATTTGCTGTGCACCAGAGTGCATGTGCAGGGGCATCCCATTGGGACAACTAGCAGTGGCACAGATATGTGCTGCCATTAGTTGTCCGTGGGAAAAAACACATGCACACTGGTGGGGATACATCCTCATATTTCAGACATGGGAACTGCACTTTGTCATGTCAGTCAGTCTGTATTTCAGCAATCATAGAAAGGAATGACCAAGTAATAAAACAGTAAAAACCAGTCAGTCAGTCATTCCAGAGAACACTTTGCAGCCCTCTTTTGAATTCACTCATTGATTTATAGACCCCAAATCCTCCAAGGAATGTCACAGATCCATAAAACGTGTGCTTCCACTTGCATTTGAACTGGAGTATTGTTGTAGCCATGATGGCCCAGTATAACTGCAAAATATGTTAGAAAAGCTTTCTGGCAAAAGTGTCCTTCAGGTTGCTGAAGAAACTGAAAGACATTTAAATCATACTGTAGTCATATACCTCCATGTTGCTTAGGTATATGAAGAAGCTCAGTTATACAGATTAATGCAATGAAGCACTTAAGCATGTACTTACCCTTAAATGCATGCTTTAGTTTTACTAACATCAATAGAACTTAAATGTGTACTACGCTTAAATATGTGTTCAAGTACTCAAGAAACAACTACTCAAGAAACACCTCATATTCTGCAAAGCATGAAGTATGCACTTACATCCCATTGATGTCAATGTGACTTAAGTATTTTGATGAACAGGAATGGACTTAGGTTGTGCAGGAAGTTATGAGTGTGTATTGTTGACTCCAACCCTGAAAGCCCAGGCCTACAAACTGCCAATCAAGTTAATAGGTGCTGAAGATATTTGGAACACCTCAGAGCCTGGAGATTTGTTTTAAAAATGCAAATGTACAAAGGCTCCTAGACTAAATCACTGATTTCTTTTATTCAAACCACCCCCCTTCTCCTCTGCAAACACAAATGTCACATAGATTTGGAATCCCATGTTTTTAAGGGAGGCAACACATTACTAGTTGTGCAATGAAGAGCAAATACACTTAAGATCAGTCTAAGAGTCTGGCCTTTTGAATCTGAGGCTATAATTTGAGCTTTGCATCGAAACTTAAGCAAAGATAAGAAGAAAACCTTCCAGGTGTACACAATATTTCTTTACTACTGATAAAGTATTAATTTAGTATTCAAAATATAGACAGGGATTTAAAATTTTCAGTAGTTTTGATATAAAATAGAAACTACATTTTACATATTAACTAAGCAAACTGACAGTAGCATAACAATGTGTGCTCAAAACGGTACTGGGCCCCAGGTACTGACAAAGTTTCATAGTTATTAAGGTTGGAAGGAACCTATTAGATCATCAAGTCTGACCCCCTGACCCGGGCAGGAAAGAGCACTGGGATCAGATGACCCCAGCCAGGTATCTCTCTAATCTCCTTTTGAATATTTCCAAGGAAAGAGACAACACCACTTCCCTTGGAAGCCTATTCCATATTTTGGCAACCCTCAGTGTAAAGAACTTTTTCCTGATGTCCAGCCTGATTTTGCCCTCTTTTAACTTGTGCCCATTGTTTCTAGTTATCCCGACTGTCACCCTGGGAAACATCATATTCCCCACTTCCTGCTGACCCCCTCGATGAGCTTGTAAGCAGCCACAAGATCACCTTTCAGCCTCCTCTTGTGGAGGCTAAAGATGTTCAGGTCTCCCAATTGCTCCACATAGGGTTTTTCCTGTAGGCCTTTAACCAGACAGGTGGCCCTCCTCTGAACCCTTTCCAGGTTATCCACATCCCTCCTGAAGTGCAGCGACCAAAACTGGATGCAGTACTCCAGGTGCGGCCTGACAAATGCCGCATAGAGGGGAAGTATCACCTCCCTAGACCTGTTTGTGATGCACCTACTTATGCAAGAAAGAGTGCTGTTAGCTTTATTTATTACCTCATCACACTGGTGACGCATGTTCATTATGGAGTCAATTATGACTCCAAGGTCTCTTTTTGCAGTTGTGCTGCTTAGAATCCCTCCCAGGCTATAGGAGTACTGATGATTCTTCCTCCCCAGGTGCAACACATGACACTTATCCTTGTTAAACGTCATCCTATTCTGTTCTGCCCACCTCCCTAGCCTGCCCAAATCCACTTGGATTTGCTCCCTGCCCTCTAGTGTGTTTTCTTCCCCCCACAGTTTTGTGTCATCAGCAAATTTGGATAGGGTGCTTACTACTCACTCATCCAAGTCACTAATAAAAATATTGAAGAGTACCCATCCCAGGACAGAGCCTTGACGGATTCTACTGCCTACATTTCTCCAGCAGGTAGTAACCGACCCATCTACCACCACTCTCTGAGTGCGTCCCATAAGCCAATTTTTCACCCACCAGACTATGTAATAAGCTACACTGCAGTTTTTTAGTTTAAATGTGTATGTGTGGGGGGGGGAGGCTCCAGAATGGAGCTAGGGAAGTCTCTTACCCTCAGGTCACCTCTTCCCTCTTCCTCCCTTCCTCTCCACATCCTGCACCTTCCCAGCAGCCTCTCCAACTCCACCAGCTGAGATGTCAAAGAACTGGCAGTGTTGATGCATGGAGTAGGAGCACTGGCCAGTGATTCACTACAGCTTGAGGAGATATCCCCTATCTTTTTCTATTGCCCCTGTCTATCTTTGGCTGCTCAACAGGCATGACAAAGAGATGACATCTCCCCCAACAGCAGAGAAACTGCAGGTGCTGCCTCCTCACTATGGTCTGTCACTACCCAGCATAGACAATGCATGGGGGGGGCATGTGCCTCCCTTGAAATTGGCCCTCACTGGTAGGGGAGTGGGGAGCGCTGGCTGGTTCCCCTCCCCCTCCCCCGAGAAGCATCAGCACCATTTCTGGGTTTTCCAGTGGCACTGCTGGGGTCAGCAATCAGCCACTGGGGGACCCCCCCCCACCGGTTGGCGATCGGACCCCCCCATCGACAATCGGCTTCTGGTGCCCCCCCAGAGCCAAGAGGCATCAGTCGCCCATGCTACCCAGGGTGCATTACTGACCAGTTATACCTCTTCAGGTTGATAAAAAATTCTTAATATGTTTAAAATAAATGAATATTTACTGTATATGGTTTTGTTTCCACACTGTCCTTCAAACATGCTTCTTTCTCCCCTTAAACCATGTTTCTGCTTGCTTGAATGATTTTTCCTGTGGAGTCCAAAGGGCATTACCCTTAATGATGCAGCACAATTTTACAGCCAGTGAGAGCCTTTACTCAGAGTTTCTTTCCATCTCAAGATTCTGCCTATACCATTTCTAAACCCGTTCTTGTGCCATTCTTTGTGCTGGCTTAACTGTGTATCTTTACTGTATCAACTGTATCTCTACTGTAAACTCCTGGAGGCAAGGATCTTTGCTAGAATTTTCAAAGGATCATAAAACTGTGGTGCACCCAACTCTCACTGGACTTTATTGTGGTTTATTCAGGTTTGAGTGCTTACCTCCATTGCCTGTGACCATACAGGGTCAATCTCTCTGTTAATGACTGATGAATGATGAAATCAAGAGAAAGGACATTGTGACTCTTTGTTTCAGAGACATGAATTAGTTCCACATATTCATGTTCACATTCACATTAAAAGTAATCACAGGAGCTAGTGGGTGTTTGCTGGCGAAATATATATTAATTTAACATCTGAATGATAATCATCTGAGATTATATAAATGTAATAACTCTCTGCACTTAGTCTTGACCAGAAATTACTGTACTGGAAAGAGTCTTTTGTTTAAGCCCCAAAAGGTTTTGTGATGTAAATACAGGACTATTAAAACCAGAATTTTCTTTAAAGTGAAAAGATTTATTTTGCCCCTGAGAACTACAGCCTGGTAAAATAGCTAAAGGTTTTTTATTTATTTTATCTTTTTATTGAGCAATAAACTACAGTGAGATTTGAGCTTCTGGTGACTTGAAGACATTTTTAAGCCTGGAAATCACATGGCTGAGTGACTGGCATGGCTGAAATGTTTGGCACTTTGAACAACTCATAAGACAAATGAGCAAGAAACAAGAATTCCTTATGTAAGTGTAAATCTAATTAATGTCAACAAAAACTCATTAAATTTATAGTTCAATTTGTCTAAGGAAAGTGCAGAACTGACCCTTTCTTGTACCTTCTGGGAAAGTTCATTAGTAAATTCACCAGCATCTTGTTAATTCTACACTTCAATAATATATACAAGGGCAATAATATAACCCCATATCCATGGAAGTGGTGCTTTGAAGTAAAATATTGTAAAGCTGGTAGAACATACAAGGCTAACTGATTACAAACGCCCATTTGGAGGACTAATGGTCTGAAAAGCACTTCAAGCCAAAAGACCTGATCCAAAGCATATTGAGGTTAGTATGTTTGACTGATTTCAATAGGCTTTGGATCTCAAAGCAGCATGAGTCCTTTGTTCTTTGTACTGATAGGACTGGTAATACTATGGAGAACCTCAGGGACAGATCCAGATCTACGTTATACATACCTCCATTTAGAATTCAGCTGAGAAATAGATGCATTGTCCAAAGAAGGCTAACAGAACAGATAGGATTAGGAAAGTAGGCATAGGCAATGCATGTGCCTCCCCCCAAGATTGGCCCTTGCCAGCCGGGGAGCAGGGGCACCGAGTGAAGCACCAGCCAGTGCTGCCTCCCCCACCCCTGCTGAGATTAAAGATGTGCCAGCAGCACTGAGAGAAGTGCCAGTGGCACCTCCGGTTTCGTTGCCGGCACTTCCAGCTTTGCTGCCAGCACTGCAATTGGCCACTGGGGGACCCCCCCCCCCCCAGCCAGCAATCAGTTTCATGGGGACTCCCCTCCTCCCCCTGGTCAGTGATTGGCCACTGGTGCCCCCCAGACTCTGAAGGCACCAGTTACCCATGCAACTAGGAGATCTGTAAAGCTACTTAGCTCCAATGACATCTATACATGTGCTTTGAGGTGGTATGGGGTGCTTTAATTAGAACTTCAAAAAGGCAGTGCAGAGTTCTGAGGCACTGAGCCTGGAGTTAGCCAATCAGAAACACTCAACACAAAGGTATACCTAAACTCTTCCCTCCCTTTGGAGCTTAGGCATTTGATTCAGGGTTAATTGGCATCAGGTGCTTCCAGTGACTTGAAATCTGGAGAGTCTAAAGAGTGCCTCATAAACTGGCTGGGGTGCCTACCTTTTGTGTAATAGTTAAATGGTTAGTACATTTCCCCAGGAAGTAGAGCATGTATGTTCTAGACCCTCTTCAGCCTAAAGAAATTCAAACTCATAGATTCACAGAAGTTTAGGGCTGGAAGGAACCTCATGAGATCATCAGGTCCAGTCCCACTGCTCTAGGCAGGAAAGATGGCTGGGGTCAAAAAACCCCAGCAAGGTGTGCACCCAGTCTCCTTTTGAAGATCCAGGGTAGGTGCCTGCACCATGCCTGGTCACATGAACCATAAAGATGGTTTTCCTCCAGCATATTGTTTGCTCTGCTAACTGTAGCATTACACTGGTGGCTCATATAAATTTTATAGTCAGTTATGATCCTCAGGTCCCTGATGTGGCTAGATGTGGCGCTAGCTAGTGTAGCACCACTGATCCTGTAAGTTTGTTGTGGATTTTTCCTCCCCAGAACATCTCCCATTCCCACATCTCCTGCTCCCCTGAGATATTTTTAGGTCAAAATAGAAATACCTAAATTCATTAGGCACATAAGAGGTTTTTAGGTGCTGCTGGAGCAGGGTTGATCAGGTTCACTGCCTGTGGCTTAGGTTGAATTTTGGTGTGTTAGTCTTTAATCAGTTAGTTTACCAATTTTGTATCTGGCCCTTAGCATCTTAAGATACTTCTTTATACTTTGCAAAGGCACAAATTTTTCTTATCTTAAAGCCTGGTGCTTAAATCCATCCCTGTTCAGCACAGTTCTTAAGTAGATACTTAAATTTAAGCATCTTGCCTAGTCTTTTTGAATAGGAGTGAATTCAAACACATGATTGAAAGTGGGTGGCCAAGATGGGGCTCAAAGCAAGATTGAATTTAACTCCAGGACCACATTCAGTCATTGCAATATCTATGGGAAGCAGTTAATGGCCTTAAAAAATCTTGAATAGAAATAATGAAATTGTTTTAGCTCTGTTTGCAACTCATTTGCCTTGACAAGACAGGCTGTGATTGAATCCTAAAAGACCTTGTTGGCACACAGCAACACAGTGGCTTTTTTTCCAAGTTGCTTGATATGTTCATTTAACCCAGCCAGATGCTTATTAAGAATTTCTAATGTTTTAAACTATATGCATCATGTATCCCACTAAGGCTACAATATAATTCCTGCTACAACCATGTACAGTCCTTTAAGTCTTGATCAAGTTAATTAACATCAATCAGCTGCCAGCACATGGCAAATCTCACCTTCACAGGTTTCAGAAATGTTTTTTAAAGTCACGAGTCCTTTCTTGGGAAAATGCTTCCTGTAAAAGGGTGCTTAGACATAGCTTAATTCTTCTTCTCCTATAAAAGTGCTAAAAGTGGAACTCTGGAGAAAACCCATCTAAAAAAATTAATCTAGATAAATATAAACATTTCTATGTCCTTCCCGCTCTCTAAAACTTTCTGTTATCTGACAGATTGTTAAAATGATTGCCCACCATTATCATTTCAACAGACAATGGGAGTATACATTTTCCTAAGTTTAGAAGGCCAGTTGTTCTTCTCTTAAATTAAAGTTTCATAGTTTCTAGGTCAGAAGGGACCTGAGTAGATCATCTAGTCTGACCTCCTGCCATGGCAGGAAAGATTACTGGGGTCAAATTACCCCAGCAAGGTGTTCATCTGACCTCCTCTTAAAGACCCCCAGGGTAGGAGCCAGCACCACTTCTCTTGGAAGCTGGTTCCAGATCCTAGCCGCCCTGACCGTGAAGTAGCGCCTCCTGATATCTAACCTAAACCTACCCTCTGCCAGCTTGTGACCGTTATTCCTGGTCACGCCTGGCAGTGCTCGGGGGAACAGGGACTTCCTCAGTGCCTGCTTATCTGCCCTGACTAGTTTGTAACAGGCCACTAGATCCCCCCTCAGCCTTCTCTTGTGCAGGCTGAACAGGTTCAAGTCCTGTAGCCTCTCCTCGTAGGGCCTGCCCTGCTACCCCCGATCATGCGTGTGGCCCTCTTCTGGACCCTCTCCATGTTGTCCACATCCCTCTTGAAGTTTCATAGTTTCATAGTTTCATAGTAGCTAGAGTCGGAAGGGACCTAGGTAGATCATGTAGTCCGACCCCCTGCCTTGGCAGGAAAGAGCCCCAGGGTCAGATGACCCCGGCAAGGTGCTCATCTAACTTCCTTTTAAAAATCCCCAGGCTAGGAGCCTGCACCACTTCCCCTGGAAGCTGGTTCCAGGCCCTAGCCGCCCTGACTGTGAAGTAGTGCCTCCTAATATCTAATCTAAACTTACCCTCCGCCAGCTTGTGACCGTTATTCCTGGTCACTCCTGGCAGCGCACGGGGGAACAGGGACTCCCCCAATACCTGCTGATCCCCCCTGACCAGTTTGTAGCAGGCCACAAGGTCCCCCCTTAACCTTCTCTTGTGGAGGCTAAACAGGTTCAGGTCCCGTAGCCTGTCCTCGTAGGGCCTGCCCTGCTGACCCCTGATCATATGAGTGGCCCTCCTCTGAACTCTTTCCATATCGTCCACGTCCCTCTTGAAGTGTGGCGCCCAGAACTGGACGCAGTACTCCAGCTGTGGCCTGACCAGTGCCGCATAAAGGGGGAGGATCACCTCCCTGGACCTGCTCGAGATGCATCTGTGGATGCATGACAGGGTACGGTTGGCCTTCCTGACTGCATCCCCACACTGCTGGCCCATGTTCATCTTGGAATCAATAATGACTCCACAATCCTTTTCTGCCTCTGTGCTGACTGGAAGTGAGTTCCCCAGCCTGTAGGTATGCTGCTGGTTCTTCCTCCCCAGGTGCATCACTTTGCACTTGTCGGTGTTGAATCCCATCCTATTCTCATCCACCCACCCTTGTAACCTGTCTGGGTCCAATTGTAGCCTATTGTTCCTTCTAGTGGGCCCACATCCCCCCACATCTTAGTGTCATCAGCAAATTTGAACAGGGTGCTTTTTACCCCCTCATCCAAATCACTGATGAAGATGTTGAACAGTGCGGGCCCGAGGACAGAGCCCTGCGTTACCCCACTGCCCAAGTCCCTCCAGGTTGAAAATGACCCATCCACCACCACTCTCTGCGTGCGGCCCTCCAGCCAGTTGGCGACCCAATTGACTGTGTAGGTGTCAACACCACAGTCCCCCAGTTTCTTAATGAGAACAGGGTGAGAGACAGTGTCGAAGGCCTTCCAAAAGTCCAGGAAGACTAAGTCCACTGTGACTCCTGAATCTAAGGATTTGGTGACCTGGTCATAGGTTCATCTGACAGGACCTGCCACTGATGAACCCGTGTTGGTTGCCCCTAAGCATGAAATCCTCTGCTGGTCCCTCGTGGATGTGTGCCGGCATAATTTTCTCAAACAGCTTGCCTAGGATCGAGGTAAGACTAACTGGCCTATAGTTTCCCGGGTCCTCCTTCTTCCCTTTTTTGAAGATGGAAACCACGCTGGCCCTCTTCCAGTCCTCCGGCACCACACCAGAGCACCATGAGTGCTTGTAAAGCTGTGCCAGGAGTCCTGCAATGACCTCAGACAATTCCTTTAGTACTCTAGGGTGAAGATCATCCAGTTTGGAGTTTGCTTTGTTTCTCATTTGTTTTAGGATTTGTTTCTTTTCTGTGTACATTTTTGAAGGAGCCCATCATAAAGTTTTAGGGGCTCATTTTCTTTTCTTCTTCCTATCAAGCATATTCATTTCTTTCCAGTTTCAGAAGACTGTATTTATTTGCTTTGTTTTACTTTAGTTAATTAGCTCAAGGGACTGATTTATTTTGCCTGAAGATTTGCTTCAGGGAATTCTATATTTCATGGCATCTATAATAACACTGATTTGGGGGAACTTTCATTCCAGAACAAATTAAAGGGAGGCAAAATAGTAGTAGACATGAACAGCATTCACAGTTTTATTCCCATGACCTGCTTTCCACTAACATACACCCACTCACTCTTCCACACATGTAAGACATAGATATAGGCCAAGAAAATATTTACAGAAATACATAATTGCTATGAGTCTGCACAGTATTTTGTGAATCACCCAGTGCTCATTCAGGTGATGGCAGCAAGAGATGCCCAAAAGGCTGCATGATTGCTGGCCAGGGAGTGAAGGGAATTAAGCCTGAGGACCCTTCAGGATAGAGCAGAGTGAGTGTGGACCCAGGGAAAAGGAGGGATGGTATGAGTGAGGCCCAGCAAGGGCAGTATGAGAGAGACCATGTGAGACACAGTGGAGTGTGAAAGGCCTTAGTGAGAGGGAGGCGGTGTGAGTGTGGCCCATAACAGGGCACGTCATGAGAGGCCTAATACTGTAATGAGTTGGACCCGACCTCAGACCAGAGCTTTATATAGTTGTTAGAAACATCTGCGAGGCATGGGGAATGTAAGGGAAGGTAGGAGCATGTACTCAAGGCTCTAGACACCATGGCCCAGAAAGGGCAACCTCCCATCTATTAAGATCATAATTACTTAACAGCAGGGCATGGCAGATGAGATAGGTGGGTGGCATGCCCAGAGGCAGAGGGAGACCAGAACTGTGGCTGGTTGGGGAGCTCCCACATTGCCACAATAATTATCAACAAAACACCCAGTACTTTTAGCAAATGCTACAGAGCTTAATTGTATCCCCACTGCAACTAAAATTACATTCAAAATGCTAACGTATTTCCATTTCTCCCACCCAGGAGAGGAAAATCTTAGCTCAAACTCAGCTTGAGGTAACACCCAAAAGGAGTATAGATCAGAGGCTCGGTGGAGTCCATATGAGATTTCTATCACCAATTAAAATTACATGGAAATTAGGTACTGTAGCAGTCAAAAGGGCAAAGATCTACTAGAGCCAAGTGGCACATCAGGCTGCCCTGAGTAAGGCACACCAGTTTTTTCTAGCCAATAGCACATGAGGGAGTAATGTGAATAGCATCACAACTAGCTTCCTTTGTTTCCCCAGCCTGAATGACTAGACATCCATTTACTTCTTTGCTGAGTGGAAGGCAGCTTTCAGCAAGAGTTTGGAGCAAACCTTAAACTACACTTCTGGAACTGTACCAAGATGAGTACCACCATGCAGGTCTTTTGTTGGGGATCTAAAAGGGAGCTAAAGGAAAAGAGATCTCTCTTTTTTTCTTTCTTTTTTTTTTTTTTTGTCAACACTTGCAGCCCCTGTTTTAAAGACAGCTTTCCTTAGCAGCTGGAAGACAATTTTTCAAGTGATTTAATATCAATTTTTCATAGATTTAATAGATTTTTAGAGTCAGAAGGGACCTTGGTAGATCACCAAGTCCAACCCCCTGCCCTGGGCAGAACACAGTGCTGGGGTCAGGTGACCCCAGCCAGGTGCTTGTCTAGTCTCCTCTTAAAGACCTCCAAGGTCTTTAAGCAACTCTACCTGAGGACTTTCATTTTTATAACTTATTTTATTTTCCACTCCTAAAAGGCAAGGACAAGTTGATGCAAGCTCCTCATCCAGACATTTAATCTTTTATTACCTCATCTCTAAAATGGATATGAAATGAAGGCTTCAGTTTAAAGCAGCACATTTTTTTTAAATGTAATAATGAATTTATGGAGATCACCAACTCGGCAGTGTAGAGTCTGAAGCACTTGCTTATCCATGGAAAAGGTATACAAGGGACAACAGCATCCCCATATTGTTTTGCCAGTGTGCCTTAAGCTTAATATGAATGGATTATTTTGAGGAGTAAGGCCCTGGTCCAGAGCCCATTGAGGGCAATGAAGAGTATTAACTTTAAATCAGTAGGACTTCAACATGTGCCTAAGTGCTTGCTTGAACCGCAGCCTCAGGAGTTCCATCTCCTTCTCATTTTGAACCCTCTTCTGCAATGGCCAATAAGATTGGGTTTGTAACACATGTACCTTTCTGTCAGACTGGCTGGCCATGTCTACATGAGCACGGACATTTGTTTCCCCAGAGACAAAAAGCAGCAGCTCACCTTGTGCCACTGCTACTTGTCCCCAGGGAAAACCTGTGCCGCATGCCCTCCGACATGAAGCAAACCTGGGGCTTACCTGGGACCTGAGGGCCTCCTGGAGATGCAGCAGTGGTGATCCTTCTGCTCAGAGCCTGGCCAGCAGCTGAAGCATGGCTCTGGGCAGCCAGGATCCAGTTTTGGGCAGCATGCATGGCCCCTGCATGAGCCACTCCACTTTTGTTTTGCACAGGTTTTTTGACCCCAAGAACACCTCAAGACCACAACCTACCACCCTCAGACAAATGGGCTCGTAGAAAGGTTCAATGGGACCTTGAAAGATAAGCCTATGTGGCCTATGTGGATTCTAACCCAAATGACTGGGATGAGAAACTTCCGTGTTTGCTTTTTGCCTACTGGGAAATGCCCCAGGAGTCCACTGGGTTCTCGCCCTTTGCACTGATATTTAGAAGGTGAGTTAGAGGTCCTCTCAATTTGGTGAGAGAAGAGTGGGAAGGGAAAAGTCTCTTCCACTATGACCTCCGTGGTAGAATACGTGCTCAGCTTTTGTCAGAAGCTAACTGACATGACTCCCAGGCCTAGGAGAAGCAAAGTGCCTGGTATGATGAAAAGGCTTGCTTACGTACCTTTGAATGAGATGATAAAGTCATGGTTTTCCTGCCACTGAAAACAGACAAGCTGCAAGCAGCTTGGGAAGGTCTTCATGTCATCCTGGACAAGCTGGATGATGTGACCTAGTGGCCAGGAGTGGGAAAAAACCTAAAATAGTCCATGTGAACATGCTTAAACCATTTAATAGAAGTGAAATGTTATTCTGGATTTCCTCAATAGAAGTGAAGTGGTATTTAATAGAAGTGAAGCGGTATTCTGGATTTCCTCAATAGAAGGATCACCTGAGGATCCAGAGGAGCTGGTCATGTATGGTGACTGGGATGGAGAGGCAGGAATAGAGGAACTCTGCCTGCCAGACCAGAACAAGGACAAGATGCTCACAGCACTCAAAGACTTTGAGACAGTGTTCTCCAACAAACCAGGTAAAATGACCCTCTATAGACACAGTCAGCC
Organism: Crocodylus siamensis; assembly: GCF_052110815.1. NCBI lineage: Eukaryota > Metazoa > Chordata > Crocodylia > Crocodylidae > Crocodylus > Crocodylus siamensis. Next base: position 253,520,390 of record NC_143395.1, read on the forward strand.
ATTGCCCTATCCAAGCCAGACTGTACCCAATTAATGAGAACGTGAGGCAAGAAATAACATGAGAGACCACAGAGATGAAAGGGTTAGGGGTAATCCAGCCTTCAGTGAGTCCCTGGGCCAGCCTGGTGGCAACCATCTGGAAGCAGGAAGGGTCCATCGGATTCTATGTGGACTACCAGAAGCTGAATGGAATTACCACTCCTGACACTTACCGTATGCCCAGGATGGACTCTTTACTTGATTGTCTGGGGCCAGCCAAGATTATCTCTACTCTGGATCAGTCCAAAGGATTCTGGCAAATGGCACTGGATCCAGACGCCATAGCCAAGTCTGCCTTTACCACATCTGTGGGACTATATGAGTTTACAGTTTTACCTTTCAGTATGCGCAACTCTCCTACATTTTTTCAAAGACTCAGTAATAACCTGTTACAAGGATGGGAGCAGTTTGCCATGGCTTACATCGATGACATCGCCATCTTCAGTCAGGACTTTGAATCACACCTGATTCATCTGACCATGGTGTTAGGCAAGATCATGCAAGCTGGTCTTACTGTGAAAGCCAAAACGTGCCAGTAGGCACTATCTGAAGTGGTATATTTGAGACATTGTGTGCATGGAGGTCATATTGCTACCTTGTGGGACAAGATCAAATCTATTAGAGACTGGCCACCTCCATAAACCAAGAAGCAAGTCAGAGCCTTCCTTGGCCTGGCTGGATATTATAGGTGGTTTGTCCCTGGATTTGAAGTGACAGCAGCTCCCCTACATGAGCTGACCAAGAAGGACAGCCCTGATCTAGTGGTCTGAAAGCAGGGGTGCCAAGAAGCATTTGACACTCTAAAGGCTGCCCTGATCAAACAACTGATTCTGAAGGCACTGGTCCATGATAAACCCTTCTGTGTAGCCACTGATGCCTCAAACTCAGAACTAGGAGCTGTACTCTTAAAAAAGCACCAAGAGACACGGCACCCCATGGTGTACCTAAGCTGGAAGTTAATCCCTCAGGACCAGAACCTATCATCTATCGAGAAGGAGTGTTTGGCAGTCATCTGAGCACTGAATAAGCTGAGGACCTATTTGTGTGGGCAGCAGTTAACTGTCCTATCAGACCATGCCCACTGCAATGGTTGCAGACAATGCAAAACACCAATGCCAAGCTTTAACAATGGGCCTAGTAGCTTCAGGAGTTCAACTTCACCATTGAACACATCAATGGAAACCAGAATGTGATTGCAGATGCACTGTCAGATGGACAGTGGGCCCACCGAGAAAGCTCTGACATGGGAGCTCCCCAGTGTGTTTTCATGTTCTATGTGTATTATTGTTATGACCAGGCTAATGTGTTGTGTAATCTCTCTTTAGGAGTGAAAGGTGACCCTTCCAAATGAAACACGCTTTTACCCATAGCTCTGTAAAGCCATGTGTCCAAGCTTTTAAAGGAGGTGGGGAAGTGTGACAGAAGCCCACCTCTGTTTCTCCCCAAAAACTCTGCTCTGTAACAATTTGGTTAGGATGGGCCCAGCAGAGGATACACACCTTACCCTATCTCTTTCGGGAACCCGATCTGGATACATTCCTGAGGGAGGGGGGAAACCTGCTCCCTCTGCCTACGTGACTGGCATCACATACCTGGGTGAGGGGCATGGGCTACCTAGGGAGCTAAGAACTGCCAGTCTGCCCAGCAACTAGTGATGCATTTCAAATAGGGACCAGAACAGCCACCTCCCTGCTGGGCCCCCCTCGGGCCCTGGGGAAGGCACACCTGGGCCACGGGTTAGCGAGGATTTAGTTAGGGAGCTTCTGGAGGGGTTGGACGTATTCAAGTCAGCTGGTCCGGATGATCTCCACCCTAGAGTTCTAAAGGAACTGGCCGAGGTCATTGCAAGTCCCCTGGCACGGCTTTACGAGCACTCGTGGTGCTCTGGTGTGGTACCGGAGGACTGGAAGAGGGCCAACGTGGTTCCCATCTTCAAAAAAGGCAGGAAGGAGGACCCAGGAAACTATAGGCCGATTAGTCTTACCTTGATCCTAGGCAAGCTGTTTGAGAAAATTATGCTGGCACACATCCAGGAGGGGCCAGCAGGAGACTGCATGCTTAGGGGCAACCAACACGGGTTCATCAGTGGCAGGTCCTGTCAGATCAACCTGGTGGCCTTTTATGATCAGATCACCAGATCATTAGATGCAGGGGTAGCAGTGGATATAGTCTTCCTGGACTTCCGGAAGGCTTTTGACACTGTCTCTCGCCCCGTTCTTATTAAGAAACTGGGGGGCTGTGGTGTAGACACCCACACAGTCAAATGGGTTGCCAACTGGCTGGAGGGCCGCACCCAGAGGGTGGTAGCGGATGGGCCCTTCTCAACCTGGAAGGACATGGGCAGTGGGGTTCCGCAGGGCTCTGTCCTCGGGCCCGCACTGTTCAATATCTTCATCAGTGATTTGGACGAGGGGGTAAAAAGCACCCTGTTCAAATTTGCTGATGATACTAAGATGTGGGGGGACGTGGGCACACTGGAAGGATGCAACAGGCTACAATCAGACCTAGACAGGTTACAAGGGTGGGCGGATGAAAATAGGATGGGTTTCAACACAGACAAGTACAAGGTGATGCACCTGGGGAGGAACAACCGGCACCATACCTACAGGTTGGGGAACTCCCCTCTTGTCAGCATGGAGGTGGAAAAGGATCTGGGGGTCATCACTGACTCCAAGATGAACATGGGCCAACAGTATGGGGAGGCAGTTAGGAAGGCCAACCGCACCTTGTCATGCATCCACAGATGCATCTCGAGCAGGTCCAGAGAGGTGATCCTCCCCCTCTATGTGGCACTGGTCAGGCCGCAGTTGGAGTACTGCGTCCAGTTCTGGGTGCCACACTTCAAGAGGGATGTCGACAGCATGGAGAGGGTCCAGAGGAGGGCCACCCGTATAATCAGGGGACAACAGGGCAGGCCCGATGAGGAGAGGCTACGGGACCTGAACCTGTTCAGCCTCCAGAAGAGAAGGGATCTTGTGGCCTGTTATAAACTAGTCAGGGGGGACCAGCAGGCATTGGGGGAGTCCCTGTTCCCCCGAGCACCACCAGGAGTGACCAGGAATAACGGTCACAAGCTGGCAGAGGGTAGGTTTAGGTTAGATATCAGGAGGCACTACTTCACGGTCAGGGCGGCTAGGGTCTGGAACCAACTTCCAAGAGAAGTGGTGCAGGCTCCTACCCTGGGGGTTTTTAAGAGGAGGTTAGATGAACATCTTGCTGGGGTCGTTTGACCCCAGTATTCTTTCCTGCCATGGCAGGGGTTTGGACTAGATGATCTGCTCAGGTCCCTTCTGACCCTAGAATCTATGAAACTATGAAATTGGTTGGCTGACAGCCAATAGGTGCTGGCCTCCATTGGACCAGGTAATTGAGGTCATAAGGGCTGTATAAGTTAAGAACTGCCCAGAAGGAGGGAGCAGCAGCCTTGAGGAAGACTCGGAGAGAGAAGAGCTGGACCATCTGAAACTTGCTCTCTCTCTCAAAACTTATGATCAAAGAACTGCCTGCCTCCAGATAGAATCTCCACCTGCCTCTGGATGATACTTGTGGGTAAGCTACCTGAGATCTAACTAGATATATAGCTTGCAGTAACTCAGATGCATGACCAAAGGCTACCCAGCCACTCAGTTTTCTCTATGGGATTTCTGTGATATTGCTATAACCTGTACCCTATTCCAATCCTACCCCTTGTAACCAATAAAGTTCTCCTTTTTTACCTAGCATGTTTTCCAAGGTGTGCAGAGTCAGAATCAAGTCCATCCCTGGGTGGTGGCAGTGTTACCCCCAGGCTAGTGGGTGTGCTCCAGGAAGGGGGTCAGCCAGACATGAGGTGCCCCCAGGGAGGCACTCGGAGCCTGGAAGGTGATCAGGCGCAGTGAGGTGGGTGGCTCAATGCAGGAGCGCCCTCTACTGGCCCGTCACACCCCCCACACTGCTACCTTGCAGCATGGAGAACAGCTGAATGTGCAGTATGTGGTGCCACAGACATGTCTATAGCACCACATACCACACACAACCACACTTGTCTGGATGTGGCCGCTGTGTCCAGGCATGCAGGGGAGCGTACTTGCAGTAGGACAAATAGTAGCAGCACAAATTTGTGTCACTACTTGGTGCCTCAGCACACAACCCTGCATGTGCACTTTGTTGAGAGACACATTATCCCACTTCGGGCAAACTGCCTTTGCCCAGCTCCTTCCAGCTCCCGCTGTGCTAGAGCATCAAGGGCACAAATAGAGCAGTAGAGATGCTCTGGCCAGCAGCCAGAGCATTTCACTGGAGGACCAAGCTTTATTTGTTGTGGTTCATGTTATTTTCCCATGCTCTGCACCACTTTTTTTTTTTGCTACCGAGAATCCCAGTAGCAAATTATGCTCCCATACTGCAAATTTGCAGTGCAGGATATGTTTTAACATTCCACATATGCAGTTTATGGCACCAGACAGAGGCTTGTGGTGTCACAAACTGTGTGTTCCTGCAGGTCTGGACATGGACTCTGTGTCCAAAAGCCAGCAACTTGTTTTACTATAAACCAATGCTAGATAAGTTTTCCCCTCAAACTGTGCTGTCTTATCCCTCAAAACTATGCTGATTTTTTTTGTTAAGGATGAATATTAATTAAACAAGTGATAGGTTCACAGGTCATTATGTCCTATGAGACTTAGAAATAGGTCTTTATACCATTAGGAAATCCATATTCCCACATATCCAACTGTTAAAGTACTTACTTTTGGTCCTGGTAGGACATGAGTTGCCTAAGTTGTGAGTGTTACATATTACGTGAAATTATTTTAGGTTACTTTAAGAGGGGGAGAGGGTGGTAACTAAATGAGATATATATTTCTCCTCTATCAGAGATGTGCAGTTGAACTAAGGACCTAATTCAGTAAGTGCATGAATCTTGCCACTGAAGTCAGTGGAACTTGCTGAATGCTTAAAAATATGTTCAGGTTGCTGAACTGTAATCCAAAGCATTGGATTTTACAGGGAGATTCAGATGAAATAGCACTTTTGAAACACACAGACATTTCTGTAAGAGATGTGGTATATATACAGAATGCATGACGATGTGTTATTAAGATTTTGTTGACAACTGGCTGGCATGAGTTGTACAAGTCATCCTTGGCTTTGCCAATTTGCGAGTAATCCAGCCATTTCAAACTCATAGTGCCAGAATCTTTATACTACACTGGCATACAGTCTCTTTAGATCTGATTCAATCCTTGTTTAAGATCACTAGAAAGACTCACTCTGACTTAAATGGGAGTCTGATCAGGTTTCTGTAAAGCGGGGAAGAGCGTACTTAACATTAGCATATTTCTGCTTTGTAGATGGCTTAAATCAGAGGTGTCATACTCCCCGGGCACCTCCAGATGAGCATGGTTATGTGGTATGTTGCGCACTGTATACATGTTTGCAGCACCACATACCACACAGTCCAGTGTTCTCCATGCTGCAAGGGCACACTGCCTATGCGTGCACTGCTCGGGGAGGGAGAGGGATCCATGGGTTTTTCTGACCTCCACTTTTTTTCCCTTTTTTTTTTACCTCTGGATATCCGAGGGGTCAAAAAAACCTGTGGAAACAAAAAACAGAGCAATGCACACTTGGGCAGCTGGAAAGCAAGGCTGGGCCACCTAGAGTTGTGCTGTGGCTGCTGGCCAGGCTCCACCCAGCAGAAGCACTGAGGCTGCAGCTCCAGAAGGCCCCCAGGATCCCAAGTAAGGCTGCTGGGGCCAGCACAATGCTGGCCCCAGGCTCCCCTACCACGGCAGGGTGACTTGCCACATGCCAAAGCACGTGTGGCATGGGCATTACCCAGGGACATGTAGCTGCTAGTTGTCCCAGGTGAACCAAATGGCCATGCACATCTGGATGCACCTCCTTGGCCGTAAGGACTCCTCACATGATGGACCCAGGACGCAAGGAGCATTACAAGCCAGATCTGGATACACCTCTGGTGGCAGGGCAAGTGGCAATGGCATTAACTATCACAGGTTCCTGCTCAGGATAATAGGCTGGATGATTCTGCTCCTTTGGGCGGATGCAGCCTGAGAACTGGATCTTCAACACCCCAGGTTTAGATTACAAGGGCAGCAGAGTTTTGTGACAAATCACATCTTGCATTTCATACAAGTTATTTAATTTTTATGCATTGGTATACAAGGAACCATTTAACTTTCTTTTACTCTGAATTAGAGTTATTTGTATAAGAAGAAAGAACAGTAACATACTGTGAGATGCATACCTCATTAAGAACTGCAGTTGTTAAAACCAAACAGCCGTTCCATCAATCAAATCAACGTCAGACAGAACTCATAAAATATTGCACAATATTTTTTGAGGATCATAACATGTCAGGAAACATAGGTTCACCTTTGGGCGTTTTTAAAGGTAAGGAATGGTAAGGTGTGAAAGCATGCTGTCAGAAATCTCATTAAAGCATTATTTACTAGTTCAAAATGAATTTACATTGATCTTCTGAAACTATCGCTAACCACAAATGCATTAAAACTAAACAGTCTTCATTTACTTGGAAATAAATGTGTCAGCATAACCTTGACTTTTGTCCAATGCTGTTCCGGCTCTTAATTCACAGAGGCTCAGTGTTAAGCAGTTTATTGCCTGTTGTGCTAAAACACGTTAGTTTAATTGCTAATATATTTCCTTCCTGCTTTCATTATCAAAATTGGTATCTAAAGAAAATATTTTTTAAAAATAATCTGCTTCAAAATTGTAGCAGTACATGGAATTATTCACTGTAATTGTTTCCTGTTACATGGTAAGTGGTAACACTGCTTAAACAGTTTTAAAAGGAGGTAAGGGTAAAAAGCACAGAAAGGAATCTGGTTGTGCTGATCCAGGTTATGAGAAGCTTCAGAGTTTTGTGAAGTCAATATGCACTCACTAGCTTCTAAATCAATAGTTCAATGTTTACATTAAAAAAACTTTGTTAATGGTTCCAGAGCATAGCCTAATGAATAAATAATTGTTATTTATTTGATAATTTTATGTTATACATTTAAAATGTTGTCCCTGGAGTCTGATGCAAAGCCCAGTGAAGTCAACAGGAGTCCTATCTCAAAATTCAATGCCTTTTGAGTTAAGTCCCTACTGCACATAGTCAAGAGGATCAGGCAGAACCCCTAGTTATATTCCCAACAGTATCCACTGTGTTGTCTACCCCAGTTCCCAACTACAACCCCACTGCACTGGTATGTAGTGGAAGCTAACAGTTGTAGGAAGCTGTAGGCTGTAGTTTTTCGGTCCCCTGCTGCCTGGCCTAGTGGGTACTAGATTTGCTAAGGCCTACTCTAATTTCTGGCACCACTGCAAACTTAGAGGTTCTGGAGAAACATAATTTAGTTCTACCACATTCCTCTTCTGCCTCTGATGGTCAAAATCACTGTTTTCTGGTCGTTATCAACACAGCTTAGATTCTTTCTGGCATCTTATTTTTCCAAATGTTGTCTCCAGTCCCTTCCAAAAAATCCTCCATTGTTTTTTGTTATTCTACCACTTCCTGGATATTATTCCTTCCCGTCCCAAATACTAGAATATTATCTGATATTACAACAAATGTTCTGAGCAGAGATATGCTGGTTTTGTTGTCAGGGAGATGCTGGTTTTATTGTTATGTAGAAAAGCCATGAGGTTCAATGCACATTTGCTTTTCAAAGTCCTACTCTCCTCTCACCCATGTATTGACAGCAATGTTGATAAGCCTAAATGAATTTCCTAAGGTGAGACCATACTGAAAAGAATCAGAACATAGCTGTTATTTGTTTTCTACAGAAAACTTACAGCTTTGGCAGATGGCAGAGTCCAGTCCTTTATGTGCATAACCAGATAATACATAGATGAGCTCTCACACTGAAACATGGTGCCTTTCTATAATGTCCATTTGAAGTCATCTGAAAAAAAATAAGTAAGGGCTCTTTTTTTAAGCTCACTGCTTCTTTAGAAAGAGCCTTATGTGCTTTGGGTATATTTATCATGTAGGAGATGAATGGGAGGGCAGTACAGAATTATTTAACCATGCCATTCCCACAAACTCCAGCTTTTACTATATTTTATATTATATTTTATTTATTTTATATACAATCATGACATCCTCATTATCCTATTATACATTTTAGGTCGGGGTGTCATGGGCCAGATTTACACATGGCACCCCCTCCAGCCAGTCTGAAATCTATACTAGACATAGCACCCATCCTGGCCTCTCTGGGATCCATGCTGCACGCTGCACCCTTCCTCCCTTTTCCCTGCTGCCAGTATTTCAGGACTTGTATGGCACAGAACATTTGCAGGCAGCACATGTAGCATGCATCCCAGAACAGGTAGAACAATGGAGTCCCAGACTGGCTAGGGACAGGGGAGAGCCACATGCAGCATAGATCCCAGACTGGCTGGCTTTGGCACCTTGTGTGGCATGGGTCTCACTGTGGTTGTACTGTGGGTGCTGGATCCAGCATGTGGAAAGTGAAGAGGAGTAGGGGGGAAAGTGGATCCCTGGGCCCAATCTGGCACATAAATTGCCCTACGCAACTGATCTGGAGCCAGGTGAGTTTGACCTTCTTGTTTCAGGCCCAGCCATTTCGTCAAATCCATGCAAAGTCACTCTGAAATCAATTGGAGTATAAACCCAACCATACAGACCCAAAGTGAAAAAACTGGCACCTCAGCTTCAGGCCTGGTCTTTATTAAAATTCTGAGAGGAAAAAATGGAAGGCATTGACCACAGAAATAATACGTGACAGCACCAATCTGTTCCTTTTCAGCCCACTGCCTAGAAACTTTTGGAGGTCACAATATTCTCCTTGTTCTTAACCTTAGACATGAATAATCATATTCCTGTACTTTCCTAAGCTAAAAATCATTTGTGTTCTCACATTCTACCTTACCTATTTTTCTGTTGATTAGATTTCATTCCTTTTCATTATTACCTGCAGCTTTAGTGTCATGCACTAACACACATGCTAACTCTTTGATGTGAATGTTTCCTTCATTTTAGAGTGTAGAACAGCGGGATGACACTGCCTCACACACCAGAATGCACCAGCACATCAGATCACATCACATTCAGATCTGGTGCTGGATCCAGTATATGAGGTTGCACCTGTAGACTGACCCCACATGCAAACCCTACACTGGATCCAGTCTGCTTACTGATCCTGCTCATGGGGCCTGATACATGGATTGGCCCCGTGCCACTCAGCTGGTCCATGGGACCAGAAGACTGAGTACCACTGGTGTAGAAGCAAGCTAAATTAAATTAATTTAAGGGCTCTATATGGAATGAAAAAAGCAGCTCTGTTGGACTGTTGATAACCATAATCCCATTTAGCTGCATCAGTCCTACTGCAGAGTTACTTAGTTCCATTGTACTAAGGAAGGCTCTAGATGAGCAGTGGCATGAATTGCTCTAAACAGCATACTCCTTTTGAGTGCTCACATAATTTGTCGTGCATGCAGGAAAATAAACTGTTGCCATGCCTTTTATTCATGAAAATATGTTTAGGTATGCAGGAGCCCAAGTCTGGAGCAAGCTAAGATGGAGCCAGGTGAGATTTATGTGCAAGATCATCCTGTGCAAAACATCAAAGGTATGAACCCCACCTTTTCAAGTTCTTGCAAAGAGCCTCTATTTTAACTTTTCAGTGCTTTAAATGCCATGCCTTTTAACATGGGAAAGAGAAGAGTCGGTTCTCTTTCATTATCTATAATTATCTACCATTGAAATTTGTCCCATCACCATTCCTTATGTAAGGATAATGTTTTCTATTCAAAGTTCAGTACTATCAATATTACTCATTTTGGGTGTCTTCAGGCCAGACAACTAATAAATTGAACTGAAGAGTTAGCCAGGTCCTACTATTTCGCACAGGTGAAATGTGGATGCTACTCATTTCACTGACATATATCATGCTTTACCCAAATAACAGGCTAGCGCGGTTTTATATTACCAAGAACTCCCACAGTCTTGTAAGTTCTCCAACCCTGAGAGTTGATCAAAGAAAAAGCTAACCAATGCCCTGAGACCAGAACTTCTCTTAAGGCACAAGTTAGAGAGGCCCATACTTAGGCCTACTGTAGAGCAGAAAGGGACAGAAAAGGAACCATTGAAGCTTATGGCTCCATGCCTCCACCCCGGTCAGCAACACTGAGGCACAGGCAGAAAATGGTAACTTTGCATCAGGACAAAGGAGGAGGCAAGAAAGGAATTGTAACTGAGTTACACATCTCTCACAGGGATCTCACCTGTATATGGGCCTAGCCTTGAACAGCCCATCTAACCCTATAACCAGCAGTAGCAGGGCAGTCCCTCAATACAAGGATGTCAGTTTCCAGTAAATAGGGAAATTACCAGTGAGTCCATAGATGACTGAGAGGGCCAGTCTAAGATCCACATGTTCAACTGCAGTTGTGGCAAATAGTTTTGCGGGGGGAAAAGTAGATCCTGGTGATATCAGGACACAGCTCTTTCCCTTTGTCTGTCTCAGCACTAAGTAGTATGTGTCAGTGTGTATTCACTCTTGACCATAGCTAGTTTCTGTTACTCCTCCTCCCCTTGCTTGTTTTCCTTTTCAGTAGGAGATCTTGGGAGTACTGAAAAAGGGTGGATTTTGTGACATTCTTTGGTAAAGGAGTAGAATATATTGTGTCTGAAAAGTGCTAAAAACTTCATCCATTTTGAATATGATCATTCAATTAAGAAAGCAAATAGCGACCCACAGCTGAGTGCAACTAGCTTTATTTCCCACATTTCCACAATTTAAAGTGGAAGTAAGAGAGGAAATGTTGTATGAGGAACACTCAAGTAGTCCTTGCTAATGGTGGAAATGCTTAAGTATCATCTGTATACAGCTAATATAAACCTAAGTGGTTTATTACCACTGTTTTGTGATTTATGGCTCTCATTATGACTTTATTTTGAAATGGTTGCATTAAAAATTAATGTGTGGTAACAGAAGAATACACAACAAGGAACAGGGATCAGATTCTATCAGATGCAAGGCCATTCAGTGATTTATTTCTTATAATCCTCTGAAACTGGTGTCTCAATGCTATATTTACTTGGATCCTGCAAGCTGTAGCATGCTATCAGATTGGACCTTCCAAGGTGAAACAGACCTGCTTTTGCTTCCAACTTACAGTGCCATATACTGTTAATTTTTTTAAAAGGTTTGAGTAGTTTATAACAAATATGAATAATTTATAGCCAATGTTCTCAGCATTGATTAGTGTTCTTTTGTAACAGAATGTCTTTTTGATATGCCTCATTCCTTTAATGTCTTGTGAAAAGTCGGGGAACCTGTTACTGCAGTGCTTAATGGACAAATCAACTTTAATTTTAATCATGCACGCAATGTAAGATAAGTATTGATATACTTTTCCTTTTGCAGATACATGGAGCATTAACACTGTACATTAGAAGACAATCTAGAGATAAGTTAACAGTCCTATGGAATCATTTTCCCTGTAGAGCTCAGTGAGATTCTGTTTGCTCAGCTTTCCAGAATCCCAGTGCCTTGGATGCTGCTTCTCTGGTTCACCTGAAAAAACATCCCCCACGTGCAGCTTTCCACGCTTTCTCTGTTCAGCCACTTCCAGGGCATTTTCCCAACATCACAACCACATCACACCAATGACCTCAGCTGCACCACAGCGCTGTAAGCTATTAGACCCAGACAGGGAGATGAGGCACATAAAGTTGCCCAGAGTCACACGGTCACTAGCTAAGAGATGAAAACTGACCCTGGGAGTCCTGACTCCTACAAAACATACTCTCTTCTCTAAATCATGGTATGATGCAACTTAGATAAGTGGTCCTATTAAACCAAACAAAATGACAGCTACAGAAACAGATGCCTTTCTAGTATATACACAGTAGGAAAGCAACAGATCTGCAGTATATCTTAATTGAAGCAAGATTCACAGATTTCAGTTCTTGAAATCATTGTGCGTGTGAAGTATGATGCCTTTTTTCATACCATATCTGTTTTAACTACTTGATACTTTTGTTTGTATGATGCAGCATTTGAGGCAGATTTAAATCCAGTGCTAAACCGGGTAGGGGTGAAAGCCACATATTTCCTACCTGGATGTTGAATGTAAACTTTTGGGGATGTTCAGGTTTGAGGGAAAGTTTGGGGGCTTGTTTTATTATCTGATTTAGGTTGGTTTATTTTCTATTTGTTTGGGGAGAGTTGCTTCTTATGGTTGGTTTGTTTGTTGTTGTTTTTCTCCCAGTTTTATGTGGTGAACCTCATTATAAAAAATATGATAAGGGCCATTTGTAAAATTTGGTCCATGAGCAGATTCTGCCCTTCTAATTTCAGGAGTTTTTAAAATCTAATTTAAACAAATTTGATCCTAAGAATAGATGTAAGCTATAGTTAGCAAAGGCCAGTTACTCCTGACCAAGACAGGAATCTGCATGAGGGTTTTAGCATGGTATACGTGATCATTTTTCAATTGATTCACTTTAACCTATCTGACCATCTGATACAGACAGGCCATCAGAGAGAACATTGCTCTGAACACTGTATTTAACAACTTTATTTTGTACATGATTACTGTGCATTTCATACTCTTTGTAAGTGTGTAAAAGTGACATTTTGACACTGTTGAATAATACCAATGCATTACTGAAACTAGAAAGTCTCTGGTTATAATTTTGTAGACTGCTACTCTGTAAGAGGTGATACACTGGAATTGGACAGTTGAAAAAGAATGGTGAAATTCGAGTTAAAAATTCACCAATTATTTTTTAGATTTAGAATTTCAAAATTTGAAGATAATCCTAGCTTATCACTGAACATTTGTACTCACACATATGAGGAAAACATACAACAGACAAAGCTGTTGTTCATACATGTCCGTGCATGTTATACTTAAATCATATCCATGACTGGGGCTCTAGATGCAACCTAAGAGCCATGGCAGGGGGTCAGACTTGAGCTGCTCAGACCCTACCAACTATGAAACTAGGCAAGAACTTAACATTTAAAATGGTGGAGAAAATGCATGTAGTTACAGGCACATTGACTGCACAGAATTCAGGCCTCTGGGATTTAAAAGCAGCCCCTAGTATTTGATATTTGGGCTCCATGGATTCTAGAAACACAGCGGCCTCACTAAATCTGGCCTGCCTCTTCCCTTTAATTGTGTTGGGGTGCAGAGCCAGGCACAGGAAGTCGCTGAGCTACATCCTCCAGCTCCACTCCAGCTGAAATCTGCATTAACTAGCCCTGGATGTTTTAAGGCTAAGGAATCCAGCCTTGGGTAACAGCTTGCCTATAACTCTAGCAACTAACTCCAGAGATAGGGATGTCTCTTTAAATGCTTCCAAAGACAACTGCTGAGCTAAGAACACTGCTGCAGTTTAAATGCAGACCATTGTCTGCAATCAGCTGGTGTTTCCTTGCAAAGCTGGTGATTGCACGTAGTGGACATCATGTCCAGTTGTAATTCCCAGCTACTTTAGCACTCTTAGGAAATTCTTTGCAACACCACCCCCCCCCTTGCTCTAATATTCAATTAGCTTTCAAATGAGCAAAGAGCCTGCATGAGCTGAGATGGCCATTTTACCAACTACTGCACCATCACAGGAGTCCACAAACAGCTGTTTCAAAAGTAATTGAACTCATAATGTGCAGAAAAATTACTTTTATAATGGTTGCCTTGAAGATTTATTTTTTTAATGTAATTAAAAAGTAGATTTAGAAATATGCTCAGCAACCCAAAAGATTAAATATTAATAAGGTGCATAATTAATAAATGATACATCTCTTGATTACTAATGGGTTATTGACTCTAAAAGCCTAACATTATGGAATATTAGGGCAAACAAAGGCTTTTGGGGAATATCTCCAAGTTTCCAGGATGAAGCCATGTCTCTTTCCTCCCAAGGTGAGAACAGATTATGATGACCTTTCTTACCACTGAAGAAGTGAATAAAAGATTAGAAGCTGATCACAGTGTTTGGTAGCACTCCTGAAAAACTGATATTCAAACACACTGCCTAATCTGGAATAATGTTCTACAGGTTTTTGGAGGCTTATTGAACAGTGGGAGAGTATTTACACCTTAGGTTATCAGTTTACCATAGTAATACTATTCTGCTACAGTCATATTTTTAGTTTAGAAATATTACAAAACTTTGGTGTAGGAATAACATTCATTTGGCATCTTATCCAGCAGTCATCTTCAATAATGGAGTGACATAGGGACATTGCTAATTAAAGTAAAATGATCCATACCAACTGGAAATGTGTCAAGAGAAATGAGCAAATCCAGGAGGTTGGTCTTGTTTTCAAAACTATCCAAAAAGAGGATTAAAAACCTTTACTAGATTGGCGAGAATAAATGAGGGAAACTAGGACTTTGAACTGCCTGCTCATGGTTTCTTGATTTTTCAAGAGGATTCCAAGAGGAAAGCCACCGATGTGTGTTAAAATGTTGTGGCCACCTTGGCCATTCCATAAGGCTAAACAGGAGGGTACTCCCCGGTACACAAGTAGTTGAGATGCACTGTGAATGTGGGTGACTGTCCCTATCCATGGTCCAAACCTACAATCTTTACTAAATCCTCATTTCAGGGAAGCCCCCAGTGAAGCTGTGGGTGTTCTTGCTTACTGATGTTTCCACTCCATTCTGCAAGTTTCTTCCATTACAAGGGATGATTCAGCCTGGTGAACCATTTGGGCTTGTTTTAATTAAACTGAAAGAGACTATCACAACACAGTTCATATCCAATCATTAAATCTGGTTATTTGTATGCTCCTTAAGGACAGTCTGCCAATTAGAATACTGATTTGGGCTGGTAGCCTGGGCACACAGATTTCCTTTGTAGAGTCATGTAAAGGTAGTTTTTCAAGGCATTTGGGTATCTAATACAGCAAATAGGTGTGTAGGAGGATTTTCAAAAGAGCCAAGGTACCCTAACTCCACATAAAATCAGTGGCAGATATTTTGAAATATTTCTGTTATATGTAGGTGGCATGAAACAAAACATCATTGTATATAATGTTAGGCAACTCAGTTTTTAAACTGAATGCATTTTTCAGTTTGAAGGTCACCAGCTGATAAGCCAGATATAAGTAGAAGGGAAAAAACAAGATTAAATTTGCCTTCTTGGTAAGCAACAAAAAACCCAGGATCCAGTGTTTTCCTGAAGTTCTCAGAATGGGAAAAAACCTGCTAGGCACCTTCACAAGCTATTAGTGAGAAATGCATGCTTAATACTCACTGTATCCCATGATTAAAACATTCATTATCCCTTTAAATGTTTGATATGTTCACCACCACTTAATGCAACATAATCCACATGCCTTTCTGGGCCACAAAATTTGTGCTTTCAATCAATCAATTTCCCTCCCCCTCTCCCCCCCGCCCAACAGACTCAAACCCTTCCATTCTAAAAGGGCCAAGAAGCCACATCCGCAGCATAAGAACTATGTTACTTATGTATCAAAGGACTGCCCAGGGGAACTTGGGACAGGCAGTGTGGCTAACCAGAAGTACGTGAGCATTGGTTTTTAGGGCAGATGTTTTGCTCTCAAGTTATTTGTGTTTGTTAATTAGTGATCTCTGAAATGGTACAATGCTTGCTTTTCTAATTAATGCAATGCAAATCATGTATTCCTTATCAAAACCAACACCCAAGGAGACAGGTAATGCATGGCTAGTCACAACAGTGAAGGATAAAGGTCCAGATTCAGCACTGTACTTAGGTACATGCTTGCTTCTCACAAGAACATGTCTAAGTAGCATGCTGAATTGAGGCCGAGGTGATCTAACATTAAACATGAACACAATACAATAAAATGAAGAAGCAAACCACAGTAATTTTTCAGTTCTTTGAACTGTACAGAGTGGCTCATCATCTTCCTAAAGCTTGGTATCTTGGGTATGCTCTAGTGCATACAAAATATGAAAAAGGATGGAATAGTTTGGAATAGTTTTAAATCATCAGGATGTATCATAGATCTAAGGAGACATATTTAAACAGATGTTTTATAGACCAGACTGCATTGATTTATACCCCAAGTATGTTACTTGAAACTAAATAATAAAATATTCCATGTTCTCATATTATCTCCATCAAAGGCAATGGATATTTCTATAGATGGTATGATTGCTATCAAAATAATGTTGACTAAAGTAGAATATTTTAGAAGCATTTATTATATTCTATAGACCTTCTAATATTACACAATGAATAGCAACACAATGGGGTTTTTTTGACTGCATGTGTGAAACATATGTCTCATGCGTGTTTTACCATATGGATATAATATTCAGACAAATTGGATCTGTATTATAGGGAAATTTGCAAGTTTTTCAAAATGTTCCTTGTCAAAGTGTAGAATTCAGTGCTTCATCTTGTTCCTGCAACAGTTTTAACTCGCCCCCACCCCTTAATTTGTGAAGCAGAATGTTATGCTGTTGGAAATTGGATGTTAACATCAAACCCTGCTCACTTTCCACAGAGGGCATAATCCTGCAAGATCACATGTGTTTTCAGTCTCCACTGCAGAAAGTGGAAGTGAAGAAGACTCCATTTCTTACAGAACTGAGCCCACAAGCTACTGAAAGAGACAGGCAACACGCTGATCTCATTTACGCTGGCAAAAATCCAAAATGGCTCCCCTCATTTCAATGGATTACAACCCTGGATCTTCTGGACAAGTAACCGAAATCTTCGCTGAAAGGGCTGCTGCATGAGTACAATAAGTAGGGTTTTATCCTTAGGGGAAAAAATGCTTTCTTTCTATTGCTAATTTATTTTCTCCCTCCCTTTTATTCATGTGATAAGAAATCAGATTCTCTCTTGTAGCAATGTAGTCCTAGAACCTAGTCCTAGAGATTGAGCCTATGTCCCTTAATTTACAGAGTGAGTTTACCAGGAATTTTACCATTGTGATTTCCCTTTCTTCCTCAACAATACTGATGCTGCCCTGCTTCCTAAACTCAGTCTTGAAACAGAATCCTCCCATCTCCTGCAGAAAGTGACAGATACATGTGCACACTATTCTGAGATCTAGCTCAGCAGTAGTTTGCCTCTCAGGTTCCAGCAAATACATTATATTAAACCACCATTATTGAATCACTTCCTTTTTGTCCTATGTATTTTCAAGGAGCTGCATTTGGAACCTGTTAGCACAATCTCAGGGTTTTATTCTGTGGCAAATGGGAAACCCAAATCAGTGAATTGGCTTTAATTCCCAGGTTGGAAGAAGCCAAGTATTTCATACATATCAAGGGAGGGGCCTAGCCCTGTTTCTTTTTATAGCACCCCCTGGCACCCAACCCAGGAGATGGCATCAGTTTCTCAGCTCCATGGAGACCTCTCTCTTTAACCCCTTCCACAAATTAAAAATGCCACAATAACAGTTGACAGTCCAAGTCAGCAGTGTAACAAGAAAATGGCAAATTATGCAGAGAAAGACTGCAAATGTAGTAATAGGGAAATAAATCCCTTGGAACGCTGAGGGTATATAACAATAAAACAAAACAAGCATGTGCTGGAAATTAAATCTCCCAGCAGTATTGATTGCTAATGGCCTTTTTTTAATTTCAATCTTATTTACTATGTAGAGATAAGAGCCGACTCTGAGCACTTTGTCTGATTCAGAACTCTGCATAAGAAATCTAAAGATCACTCAAATTAAGAGGAGACAGCTAACTACTCCCCTGGGATATACAGAGAAATATTTTATTTACCCCATTAGAGCAAAAGAATAGCACAGTGCAAATTCAGTCCAATCAGAGACACCATTCAGCAAATAATGGCAGCTGCTTTTGTTTTTCTTGAAGTGTGTGTGTGTGTGTGTGTGTGTGTGTGCGCGTGCGCGTGCGCGTGTGTGTTGGGGGGTGTTGGTTTCAGTAGCTTTGCCCTTCTCTCTCTCAGTTTTTCCTCGTCACTCTGAAAACTCTAAAAAGTACATGGAAAAAAATCCCTGTGAATTCTGCAAACATCTCTTTATGCCATTTTTTAAAAGAGGATTCACACACAAACATAGCACCGCTGGATTGCATTTTAAAAAGCAAGTTTCAGTTAAGAAGGCATGAAACTAAACAAGAAGCAAAGGTTTTGAGAAAAAAGGTTTTATCAAGCTTTTTTTTACACTGGGTTGACATTTTCTACAAATTAACCCCACACTGAAAGGTATTGAAAGCATATTTGTGTCCCAACACTGGATAAAGAGATACAGTTTCTATCGACTATATTTTAGTATTACATTCCCACATGGTTCAACATCACAAATGTAGCTGTCACGGATAGTAATAGCACAAGAAGTGGTTTTTTTCCCCTCATTATTTTGAACTTCCCTAGCAGGATTCACCACTCTAGGTTTTTTTCAGCAGCTTGTGGTTTGGAGCATGTAGGCAGCATGCATTATGGACTGACTTGCATATTTCTACTGTAAATAGCTGGTATAACACTGAAGGAGAAAACCATCACCACCAGAATGGGTAAACCTGTTCAGAAAACATAAGAGTCACTCCAGACCTCAGCACAAACCTCAAACCAAACTGTACACGTTTGAAGGTTAGCATTGATTCAGGAATCCATCTCTGTAGTCAGGTTTATGGAAGGAGGCCAGAACCCTGGCACAAGAGAAAGAGGTTCTCATTTTCCTTTTCGCAGTATAGTACAGCGTCAATACTTAAGTCCAAATTAAAAACAAACAAACATATATTAGACGGTTGTCCTGTAAGCCACAGAGAATCCGAAGGAATAGGGGTAAAGACACGACATCAACAAAAATCTAACAAACATTAGACAAATTGGATCTGTATTGCGGGTAAATTTGTAAGGTAG
Source organism: Crocodylus siamensis (assembly GCF_052110815.1). NCBI lineage: Eukaryota > Metazoa > Chordata > Crocodylia > Crocodylidae > Crocodylus > Crocodylus siamensis. The sequence goes on from NC_143395.1 coordinate 253,539,264, forward strand.
CCAGTGCCCTCATGAGGCAGTATCTGCCTTGCCTAATGCTGGAAATGAACAGCTCCAACCAATGAGAATCTTTCAATTCCCATTCCCACAACCTCTCCCCCAAACCATACCCACCTGTAAACTAGGCAGTGGGGATAGGGAAGCCCATTACAGTATTTTGTCAGAGACTAGCAAGGCCAGTGGTCTCTTTCGAACTATAAAGATCATCAAACATTTAGGACCAGATTCTGATGCCTTTACTTGCTGCTTCTAGTACCTCAATTACCAAGTGCAACAGAGCAATTAAAATATTTAATCATTTTTAAATGTCCCCTACAATTTAGTGTGAATTGATGCAAATGATTAAAAATAAACAAATGTTTGTGTAAATCGTTAACTAAAAATAGCCATAAATACATTTTGGAGTGCTCTGACGCATTGGGATGTTTTTGCATACTCTCACTGAAGTCACAAGATCCAAGGATCTGGCCCTGTATTTTGTTAATAAAATGCTTAACAATACAATTACTGTTCAATGTCAATATAAACTATCAGCCAAAGTGTGTGTACATGTATGTATACACATGCCCATGCATTTATACACGCACACAATTTTAAAAGGAAAGGCAAACACAATGTAGGGACCTTCCCAGTAGTCTACAAATATTCTTCTGAAATGAATCCATGACAGCTGCATGTATTTTGATTTTTAATCACTAAGTATTTTCCTTCAACAAGCTCAGAATTTGAGATGAGGAGTATGTAATCTAGCAGCAAAGTGAACGGTTTCCAAAGTTACAAAGTATGTAATCTAGTAGCAAAAATACATACTCAAGTTCCTGGAAGTTATTTATATTAACTTTAACTCTGTGGAGCATAGAATGTAAGCTCTGATATCAATCTCAGTCTGTACCAGTTTACTGTCTGCTCCCTGAAATAGACAGTCTTTTTAAGGAGGTTCTTCATTTTACAAGTACTTCCAATGTATCCAGAAAACCTTCCATGCTTGTGTTTAAAAATAAAAAGAGAGCACTTTATCACTTGTTATTTTTTTAAAATGTGTGTGGTGATTTAGGAAGCCATCAATGGAAATTTCAGTAAGGACAAAGCCCTCTCCTATTGCCATCCAAACACGCATCCAAGGAGTACCTACCAAAATGATTTAAATTGCTCTTGTTTGCACCCAAAACAGGCTAGAGATTTTAAAACTGAGTCTTCAGACAGAGGAGGCAGATACTCAACTGAAAAAGAATTACCATTTGCTCTATGCTCTTCATACGTTTCACTGGCAGAGGAGGCTGCTGAAGGATAGCAAACACAGTTATATCTTCTGTAGACTACCCCCATATAAAGGAAATGATACATTTGAAAGTTGCTGGCAGAAGTATGCAATTGCTTCTCAACTTCCAAATGTGTAGGTCCTGAAACACCTATTAGCCAATTCCACTCACCAACAGCATCAAATAACTGGTGATTCTTTCACAGGCTTTGAACAAACAAAGGATTTTAGTAAGAGGCTGGGGAGATAGGCCAACTGGGTGTGCCTTTTCATTCCAACTGATCATGATACTCTCAGTCTAGGAAATTTAAAACATGTGCCTTAATAACTATTATTTCTATAGGATCCTATACATACTATGCTCCAAGAAGCCTAAAGTTCATTAAAACCTGAAGAAATGTTCATGTGCTAGTGAAGTTCCTACTGACTTCCCAAGGGCCAGGATTTCACCCAAGGACTTTGCAAAAAAAATTGTATAATCATAACTGAACCTTGTTGAAGGCAAATCATGGAGGAAACCCTCTACTTAACAGCTTAGCTGAATTTCAGGCAGACCATAAGCTGAAGACTGAACCTCAAAATTTGGCCCAATATTTCTTCTCTTTTATGAGGAAAGCTGTTATGAAATATCTTTTAATAAGTTTGTTGTGTTTGTGTTTAATGTGTTTACTGTGTGCAGCAAATGGTTTCCTCTGCACAGCTCGCTAATACTGCACAGCACTCTTTAACGTGTATATATGCATGTGTGTGTTTGGGCGGCCGGGGCGTGGGGGATGCCATACATACATAGGCACAATGCTCTGATAAAGGAATATTAAGGTTACCAACCCATGTACTTTAAAGGTCATGACAGAATTAATAAAATAGACTGACTTTCCAATAAAGCTAGGAAAGATTTTAACTCAATCTTTTTTTTTAACAAAAAATGTAGATTCTGTGACATCAAAACATCTAGGAAAATTGCACCAGTTTTACTAAATGCAAATCACTCCAAATTGTTTGTTTAAAAAAATGTTGGAAAAAATCAAAACAGTCAAAATATTTCTGACATTTTTAAATGAATTTTTTTTTAAATTTGAAATTACTTTGTATTTTGAAAAGTCCCTTCAGTTTTCAAATACAATACAGTGCTCAATATAAGACAAAATTGTTTTCTTTCAGGTCAAATAAAATGTTTTGTTACACCATAAATGAGCATTTTTCAACTTTCTAATTGCTAAAAAAAATGTTCCAGTTAACTGAAAATGACTTTACTTTTTAACTTTTTGGAACTGCTAATTAACAAAAATCCTTTATTTGCACAGCTGTTCTGTGCATTTGGCTCCTTCGTGTTTATGCTTCATGGTACAGTCTTCTCCAGCAAGACATAGGAAATCTGTAATATAATCAGTTCTTCTGGGTCCCAGTTCAGCAGAGTGCAACCCCTCCCCCTTTGCCCCCAAACAAGCAAAGCCCAAACCTGCTCTTTTGCTGCATATGCACTTGTGTTACAATATAATATCTTACAGTTTATGTCCATACTGTTTATCCCTGCCTCGTTCACTGTACAGCATAGACAGTGGCATACACTGAGAAGTTCAGAGTTTGAGTTTATGGTCAGACAAGACATTTATGCCATAGGGACAGAAATTAAACACAAACTAGTATAAGTGATCAGAAACTGGTTCAAATCTGTAGTACAACAGAAGTTCAGTGCATATAAACACCTTTTGAAATGGCTAGAACTGGTTTAATATAAACCTGGATGAATACAATATCCAACTGAATTGATTTAGGTTAAATCAGTTTATTGAACTTGTGTCCCTGATCCCCTTCAGATTCAAGTTAACTCATGGTCCTCCAGCATCCCAGGATCCCATGCACCTCCCCCACAGAGTGGGTGGGCTAGCCTTGGCCTAAGATTTCTGATCCAGATGAGCAGGGAGGCATGCTGTAGTATTCCCTCAGCTTCTGGCCTAGGCCACCACAATCATGTGGATGCATTTCTGGAATCAAAAGTGAATGTCTATTCACTTGCTTATTGGCTCAGTCTACTCAGTTTAAACTAACCTGCAAAGATTGAATCAATTTAACCTTGGGCTTTTTGACTGTCTACACTTAGCCATAAATTCTGACCTCTTTGTATAACAGACAGGCACATCACATCAAGTTCCTCTTTTATGGAGCCCAATGACTTACGTTTGACTATTGTATTTAGATACTACGGAGACAGAATTTATGGAAGAAATGGCATACGTCTCCCAAACCTGTCAAGGGAGATTCTAGATATAAATAGAGATATAGCTAGGTAGATGTATACACAAAATGTACTGATTTATAAGCAGCACAGCAGACTTTAAGGAAACTCATTCCACATTTTAAGTATTACTTACTGTTTTCAATTGGGTTTTCTATTGTGTTCTTCTTTTGACCATTAGCAGAATAACTGATTGCCCTACAATTCTTTACTTTAAATGCTTTGTAATGACCTCAAGTATCAGCCCTGTGTTAGGAATATTGCCTCAGTGGAGATTCCAGATGTAGTGCTTTGGCCACACAACACAGCGTAAGGCAGGGTATGCCACTTTGGGGCAGAAACTTCCCTGCAGGTTATATTTACTCTGTAGGTGGGTAGACACACCCAAATTAGCTCTAACTAGCTAGCTTGCTCACTGGTAGCTGTCTTGCCACCGCAACAGAGAGCTCACTGAAAGACACACACCATACCTGGGAAACGAGATAAATTAGGCCTTACTAATCCCTGTGCTGCTGCTGCTAGCCTGAACTATCTAAATGAAAGCTAGCTCAGTAGCTCTACTCCAGAATCACTGCTGTAACTGCAGTGTAAACCTATATACTCACAATCACTGCAGGAGCTAGCCACAAGTAAATTTCTTGTCCACAGGGACTGCATTTTTTTGCTCAGGACATTTGTGGGTGTATAATAAGGAAGCTTCCTTTATGGCCCACATTGCACTTCTGTGCCCACTCAAGAGTCAAACATAATCTCTCTCTAACCATTGAAAATAGTAGACAAGGGAATCTTTAGCACTTGTAAAAATACAAATAGCACTGCTTGACTTCAATAATCTTAGTGAACTGAGTCCAGTCCACAGATTTTAAAACAGCACTGTTCCAATTGTACATGCATTGCTCAGTGCATTTGTTAGTGTATCAATTTGCTACACTTTGCTATAAGTTTCTTTCAAAGGAAAATGGGAAAAGTAATTATGAACCTGTATACTGTTCTTGTTAATCAGAGAATGACACCAAAAGGCCACAAGAAGAAATGCAGGCACTGAAAGCAAGTGAGTTCAGTTTAAAAAGCAGTATCTGTTTAATAGAAAACTATTTTGTGCTGGTTATGCTCAGCATAGACCATTAGTTACTGTTCTGTGAACTAGTTAGGAAATAACTGCCACAGAAGGCGATAATCTATGGGTTTTCTAAAGAAGGGATGGGTGCAGGGAGGAGATGTGGGGAAGTAGAACTCATTTAGTCTAACATTAAATTCACTGGAATTCAGAGGGCACACCTACATGTGTGCTTTACTGTGCAGCAGACTAATTTGCTGCACAGTAAAGCGTCACCGTCTACACACGCACAGCAATTAGGCTGGTGTAGACTAATTTGCTGCACCATCAGATAGTCCAATCAGACACAAGTACTATCTAACAGTAGAGTAAATCAGTGTGCTTAAGTGCATGTGTAGACATTGATATCTGGATTAGTTTACTCTGGCTAAAATTGCATTGGAGTTTATTCAGTCTCATTAATTGCATTTGTAGATGCACCCAGTGAGTTTCAAGTTTGATTCCTTGTAATGGTCTTGAAAGACTGAAGACACAAATTAGAGGGGACAGAAAAAAAAAAAGTAAAAAATGGGCCAGAATGAAAAACTATGAAATTAAGACAATAGTAGCTAAAAGGGAGAAAAGACGGGAAAAGTCTTTATTGGCATTTATCCCACTATATTTCATGTGCTTATTTGTGCCAGACCAGGTTTAAGTACCCCCTGTCTGTAATGTAGAGATGCTAGATATATTTATTTATTTATGCACTATAAATTGAATCATTACCAGAGAGAAAAAAACATTTTAAAACTGAGCGCACAAATCTTTGAATTTGAAATAGGTTGTGAAACCTACAAGCATAACCAAACACTCCCTGAACAGTTTACAGAAACCTCAAACTCCACAAATCCCACTCATGATGTCTGCTACAGTCCTAAATACTACTCATCATCACAACTTCTTATTCTCCCAGTGCTAACCAAGAAGAGCTGATCTACCAAGTGTCTCTGGGACAGAGGCTTTCCAAAATGTTTGAGGCTGTTTCTAACTGGTGGCCAGTTTCCGGTGTCCTCTTGACCAAAAAAGTAAAAGAGACTGGTTTTACTGTGTATCCAAGAGTTACCCTTTGTGATTTATTTACGTAATGGCCCTCATATTCCTAGGAAGAATTTCTACAGGTGAACTACTATCCAAATACCAAACCCACAGAAGCTTTTCTCAGATTTTCCTATAAGAAAAAGGTGAACAAATGTCAACCTGATGCTTAAATTGCCTTTTCGGTTGTAGAATATAAGTACTTCAGAGCCCTCACCAAAAAAAATACCCTCCCTACAATCTCTGATTATAAATGTTTTAGAAACTCAGAAAATCCATTAAGTCAAATATGTGGAAAGGCCACAGGTGCTGCTTCTTTGTATAGACACTGGCACTGAACACCTGTGCAGCTCAGCATCAGTAAGGCTATGTACAGACATTTGGAGGGCTTAGGGGGAGCTTGAGCAGGTTAAAAATGGCCACCCAATCTAAAGCTAAGTACAGGCATTCAAGAAGCTCATGGCAGAAGTGCTCAAACTTTCAAGCTTTATTCTAAGCACTCCATTTAAGTTCGGAGGAAACAAAAAACACTTTGGCCCTTTTGAGGAGGACAGCTTGGAGCCTACCTGCACAGTCCAAGCACAATAGGTGTTGGGGGGGAGGCTCTCACATGCCTCCCAGCATGCCCTGCAGGCTCTCTGGGCTCTGGAAGACTCCTCAGTGGAGCTGAATGGATGAGGTGCCCCTGATTGCTCCCCCCTCCCCACAAACCCAAACACACAGAACCCAGGCATATGGGACATGACTGGGCCACCAACCTTCACACAGCTGATGAGGATGATGCCTGCCTCTTGCCAAACTCTCCATTCCTCAGGGGGATGGAGAGTGGGTGCTATACTCCCAGCATCCCTGATTTCATCATTGGTGACATCATTGCCTGCCCAATCCTCATTGGCCTACCCCTTCCTACCCTAGCTAATGAGGCCCTATGGGGGAGAGCTAGACCCCCAGAAAGAGCACTTCAACTAATGACTGGGCCTGGCACCATGAGCACACATGGCATAGGGGTAGGGGAGAGGACAAGACATCTGCTGATGTGTCCCAGGCCCTGCAGAGCAGCAGGCTGTCCAGATCTATGAAGCCCTGGCCAACTGCCTCCTCACCCATGTGGACGGGGAGCCCACCCCAGATGAGTAGGGCCCCAGACTTCGAGTTCCATGCCCTAGCACTGGGCCATTGGTCTCCTGCCCCAGATTCCTATGGCCCTGTGTTACAGCACCACTGCCAAGAACTCAGGCTGCCTGCACTGTCCCCCTTCTCCTCTCTTTTGTCAGCTCTTCTACCCCCTCAGGAGAGCAGGGGAATACAGTGCAAGGAAGAAACATGCCTCATTTAAATCAAATGCTGAAGCTGCCAAACTGCTAGAGTATTTATTAAATAAAACTGTGCAACATTGTTTGCTCTGGAACCTCAAAATTTCTTCTCAGTTAACATTGAGAGAGTGGGGAAATACTCTGCCTGCACTTGGCAGTTATGTCATTGGAGGTGGGGAAGGGGGTAGGCAGCTGTGGAGGGCTCAATTTAACAAACATCAAACCTTGGGGCAGCAGGGAGAATGCCACGTGTGAAACTGTCACCCCTCAGTTTAATTAAATGTTGCTGCTGCCAAACTTTTCACATGTGTAATAAAGAAAAACTGGAATGTTGATCACTTCAGAACTTGGACCAGAGCCAAGGGGGCTGCCATTCCCTGCAGTGGGCTGGCTCAGTGGGCTAGTTGAATGTCCCCTACCCCCATTCTCTTTGGGGCCCTGCACCTATGCCAGTGACCAACAGCAGCCAGGCATAGCAAGCTGGTCCTGGAAGGAGAGCTGAGTTGATGCCAGCCCTGGCTTCAGGTCTTGAGCAGCCTGGTCACCCTCCTCTCCTGCACTGTTACTCCCCAGAGTGAACCCTACTGGACATCTTCCTGGCATTTTCAACCATGGGTCAGTGGCTCCCATGCACTATATCTCCTGTTCTGGGCCCCCTGCCCCAGCATTCCCCATAGTTGGGAGGTGGGTGGCAGCCTGCCCCCTCCCCCAACTCTGGACCAGGAAAGCAACTGTCTCCCCATGGGAGGTGGTACTGATGCCACTCGGGGTGTTGTAGATGGATCCCAAGTGGTCTTTGAGCCTGTGCATAAATTCCTTATCTTGGTGCTGTAACTCTCTCAGCTCCACAGTGACCTCCCTTAGAGAGTAGCTGGCCATCTGTAGATCTCATTCTTGGGCCTTCACCATCTGTTTCTGGTCCTGGATGCCTTGTTCAAGTGTCACAACACTTTAGGTGTAAGCAGTTGCCAACCTGTCCATTCCAACCCCCACATCAATGGTCCTCATGTTGCTAGCATCATCTGGACTGGAGCTCTGCAGGTATCCAGCTGGCCATCCTGTATCAGGCATCCTAGGCTCCAAAACTGGGCCTTCTGTGCACAGATATGGAGTTTGCAAACACATGAGACATCAAGGGACCTCTGGCGAGTCCCCTGACCCTTTCTCCCACCTGGGGCCAAAACCCACGCAGCTGCTCACAACCCAGCACAGACAGAATGCCTGGGTTCCATCTGCCTGCTGTGGGAACTGGGAGGGCTGGAAAACCCCAAACATCAGGGCCTGGAGGCATGAGCCTAACACCTCAGCTGTGAGACTTGAAAAAACTTTCAGTATATATCAGGGTCTGTTTGGGTTAGGGTTTGTCACATGGGTCGAGGTAAACAGGCTGGCCTCTCTCAGGAAAGCAATGTCACCCTGAGGGATGGGGCAGTTTGTTAGCAATTACCCAGATTTATGGCTGCACTCTATATAACAGATTGATAAGCCCCCAAATTGTAAGGGGGACCCACCCTGGCACCTCTGCTTTGTTCCAGGCCAGTGGTGTGGGGTTGTGGTGGGGGGTAGTGTTTGAAAGGCACAAGGTCAGTGAGGAACATCAATAAATCAGTATCATCAGTCTTCCACATAAACAAGCATCAGGTCAAAAGCATGTTGAATATCAGAGTAGGCAACTACATCCTTCCCTATAAGCATACCCCAAGCTACCAAGGAGTCACATTAAACCTGGCCAGGGGGAACAAGGATGAGGTTAGAAACAGGGGCTTTGCTGATTCTTGTCAGTGACAGCCCAGGGGCATGGCTAGCCTGGTGCTTGGACAGAGGACATGAACTCTGGCCTAAGTTAGACCATCACCCTGTGAGGCATGGGTAGCAGGGTGCTACAATGCTCCATGGGATGTTGGTGGAACATGACCTACTGTGAGTAGTGATAGAATCTGATATAGATGTTCATTATGGCACACTAACTTACAGCACTGAAATCTGATATCACATCCATGAAGGGTTATCCTGGAGTAGGATCCACTTTTTTTACAATGCTCTATTGGCCCTGACCATCTGTTTGTTTATGGCTGTAGAACACTTCTTGCACACATACCGTGCAATAAGTATAACTTAGGCAACCCCCACTGCAGACCTTACACTTAGACCAGGTCTCAGTGATCAGAAATCAATCTAAACCCATAACTGTTCAGAAGTTCCACGCATACAGACCAGTCTAAAAATAGCCAAACCCAGTCTAAGATAGACCTGGAGTGATTCATAGATGTTAGGGTCAGAAGGGACCTCAACAGATCATTGAGTCCGACTCCCTGCCTAGGCAGGAAAGAGTGCTGGGGTCAGATGACGCCAGCCAGATGCTTATTCAGCCTTCTCTTAAAGACCCCCAAGGTAGGGGGAGAACACCACCTCCCTTGGAAGCCCATTCCAAATTTTGGCCACTGTTACTGTGAAGAAGTTTTTTCTGAGATCTAGCCTAAATCTGCTCTCTGTCAGTTTGTGACCATTGTTCCTTGTTACCCTAAGAGGCACCCTGGTGAACAGAACATCTGCAATCCTTTGCTGCATCCCCCTAATGAATTTGTAGGTGGCCACAGATCACTTCACTTTCTCTTGCAGAGGCTGAGGAGGCCCAGGTCCCTCAGTCTCTCCTCATAGGGCTTGTCCTGTAAGCCCCTAACCATACAAGTGGCCCTCCTCTAGACCCTCTCGAGTTTTTCCAACATCCTTCTTGAAGTATGGCACCCAAAACTGGACATAGTACTCCAACAGCAGTCTAATCAATGCCGCATAAAGGGGAAGTATCACCCCCTTGGATCTATTTGCCATGCATCTGCTGATACATGATATAGTGTGGTTAAGCTTTGCTAATGATTTCATCACACTGATGACTCATGTTCATCTTGGACTCCTCTATGACTCTGAGATCCCTTTCCACTTCTGCGCTGCTGAGAAGGTCACTTCCCAGCCAGTAGGTGTGCTGGATATTTTTGCACGCTAAGTGCAGCACTCTGCACTTGTCCTTGTTTTACTCCATTCTATTGGGTACTGCCCACTTTTCTACCTTGTCCAGGTCTGCCTGCAAACATTTCCTACCCTCTGGAGTGTGCACTTCACCCCACAAACTTGGACAGAGTACACTTCACATCCACATCCAAGTCACTGATGAAGATATTGAAAAAGTACAAGTCCAAGGACCAAACCCTGTAGGACCCCACTACCCACATCCTTCCAGGTCAATACCGACCCACCTACTACCACTCTCTGGGTGTGACTGCTAAGCCAATTTGCCACCTGCCAGACTATGTAAACATCTATGTCACAGCCTCTTAATTTATTTATGAGAAGAGGATGAAATACTGTATCAAAGGCCTTGCTAAAGTCCAAGAAAACGACATCCACCTCTACTCCTACGTCTAAGCATTTTGTGACCTTGATATACACTCAAACTTCATTGATTTAGGTTAGACCAGTGCATGGAACTTCTGTACAGTTCCCCGCACAGCCCCAGGGCTGGCACTGGGCTATTTTTAGTCTTCTTTCCCCTCTTCCCTCTCCATCCCCATGGACCAGCCAAACCCCACCCCCTCCCACCCCAACCTTGAATCCCACTAGCTCTTCTAGGTAGCACTGATTTTATCAGTCTTCGCCACTGCTGAGAGCTAAGGAAGTAAGTATCAGTGGGGAAAAAGAGTGGCAGGGATGGAGATGGAGGGATAGGGAATGTGGGGGGTGGGTTGGGAGGCTAAAAATAGCCTCCAATTCCCCCCAAGCCCTTCCATGGACCCGGTGAGTCCCCCTGATCCCACGAAACCCTCCTGGACCTCAATCCCCCTCAAAGCACATCTGCCCCCCTATCCAGCTGTGGATTGTGCCTTACCCCTCAGCCCTGGGCTCTTGGTGGCGGTGGCTTGTGGCAGAGGGGCTGGCTGGGGCATGAGTGCACCCAAACAGTGGAGCTGTGTGCCTAGGCACAGGCAGGGGTCTGGCCCCTTGCTGCTTGGGCTGACCGAGTGCAATATATGTCTGGGTCAGCATTTACATGTGTATTTAGGTACAGTTATTTTCACCACCATAAGATAGTACTACTGGGGACTGTACTATCTTATGGTGGTGATGATTAGTTTGCTGTGGTCTAATAGCATTGCATGTGTAGACTGTGAAACTTTACACCACAGCAAATTAGTCTACTGTGCAGTTAATCGCACATGTAGATGCACTCACTGGCTACTTAATATATTAGTTTAGTTATGCTCTTAGAAGATATGCTATCCAATTAATAAAGGTAACTAGAATTAATAAAAAGGGTAGGTTAATTTAGGTAAAACCCTGAAAAGCAAAACACTAAATTGGAGGGGGAGGGGTGAATTAGCACCAGTTTAAAAACTGTCAAGACCAGGCAGTTCTAAATGCAAAAGGACTAAAGGTTAAGGCCTTTGCTTTATTCACTGTTATTTGATACCCACAGGAAATTAAACCACAGAAGCTCTACTCAAAAACATTAATAAAAGCAAAAGAATTCAGAGTTATGGAAGAAACTTTATGATACTTTCATCCCATTTTCCCTAATGCAAGGGGGTTCAGAACAGTGGGTTACATTGTATGCTATACTGCATGTGCTGTAGTACTGAGGATGAACTAAGAATTTCAGTATTATCTCTGAATTCCCTTGGCTTGGCTGGCTGTAAGTCACATTCTATAATGTTAGGCAAATATAGTTTCATGTGGTTTAATCTGAACAGTACAGATGCATCACCATCTGTTTAAAATTGTGGCAAACTTGTAGGGCACAGATGAGCTTTGTTTGAAGTAAAGATGATCTGGCATGTGAAAAGGATTTTGGAAAGCAATGTTATGCCTTTGGTGTAAAGTGCCTCACAAAATGATAGAATTAGAGAAAATGTGTGTGTTAGCACTGTCTCACACTTTTTGTTAACTATATATCAGCCCATCGTATGCTATGGACTAATTGTGCACCATAAAAGGATGTCATAAAAATATTCAACACAAAAGTGAAACACTCAAGTAAATCACACTTCAAGTAGCCTGTTCTGTAGTAGGAGACTTTTAAACCCAACCCTTTCAATAGTGTGTCCCCATGTACAGGGCCATGCATTTGCTGTGGCACAAAAAGCAGCGGCACATATTAGTGCCGCTGCTTTGTGTTCCAGTGCATGCCCCTGCACGTGCACTCTGGTGCATGCCAAATTGTCCCAGGTGGGGTAGGGGAGGCTGGAGCCAGCATCATATCCCAGCAGCCTTACCTGGAGTCCTGAGGGTCTCCTTGGGCAGCAGCAGCATCAATCTGGTTGCACAGAGCCTGGCTGGCAGCCAGTGTGGTTCTGGATGGCCAGGCTCCATTTCTAGCAGCACACACTGCTGCTACATGCACTGCCTTTTTTTTTTTTTTTTTTTAAACTGGGATCTCCTGGTGTCAAATTTTGGCACCTTGCTGCAAATTAACATTGCAGAGAATGGTTGCATGCACACCACATGCAGTTTGTGTTGCATCAGACAACTTTGAGCTACCACAAACCTCACATGCATGCTCATCTGAGTGCAGCCATTGAGGGTTATGATGGCAAAAAGAAGTGTCCCCTTTGACTACAAAGTACCTGGAATCACAGATGTACAACAGTTCTGTTGCTGTGCTGCCTTTTGTAAACTAGCTGCTGAAGAAGAATTTCTCCTGTGAGCATCATCGTTCCTTTCCTGCCTTTTGAAACAAAATTAAAAATCTCCTCATATCATCATTAAACCATGCTCTTGATGAAAATTATCAAGATCAAAACTGTAATGGAAGCACTTCAAGAAACTGCCAGAAATAATCTTAAAGAAAAAAAACAAAAACAAAACAAAACTTAAGTATACTGTAACACAGTAAGTCATAATATTAATTTACTTGCAAAATGCATCTAGCAAAAAGCTATGTCTGGCACCGTGTGCATGTTTCATATTTAAAATAATAAATCAAGATTGCTTGCTCAAGTTACTTTGTTGTAAAGCGATCATACCTCTCTGCTGAATTAATTGAGCTGACTGAAAAATCTCATTGAGGATTAAGTAGATGATTTTAAAAAGGAACTGGATGTGGGGGATGATGCCCTTTTTTCTTAATGCAATTAAAATGTGTACACTAAAGTGACATGTATTTAATTTCAAACATCTGCATCGGTCAAAGGCCAATGACACTGAGACTGGCTGGAGGTCTGTATCAGGGAACATTAAATAATATTTTAAACCCTGTTCCTACCAGTAGACCCAAATGGCTTCAACAATATATTACATGAACCATACAGGTCCAATCATTCGGATCAGTTTGCAGAACAAAAGCCCAAACTGAGTTAATGGGTACAGTTTCCTTTCATCCTTACCCATCTTTATATAGAACCCATGCATTCAGATCCACTTTCTGTTCTCTTGTGGAACTTTATTTGAACTGAAACCTAGAAGCATTTTGACATTTTTCAGTCTCCTCAGAAACATCGTAACGTCTGGTTACCTGCAGAGGAACCAAGAATCAAGTGATGAGTAGGTTGGCCAAGGCTTCACCCCCAGAAATGCGTCCTGTAGATCACAGGTGGGATAGGGACAGTTCACACAGAAACTGATGATGTTTCACTGTACTTGTTCTATGAAACAGATGACCATGACATGGCTGCCTTGAGGTGTTCAAAAATGGAGAGCTAGGTTTACCAAATAGCTCCATTCCTGCAGGACAAACGTCATCCAAATCCCAAAAACTCCAACTAACCTCAAAGAAAAGTGAATTATGGTAATACTCACATACTGTACCCTCAGTTAAAGTTTCTATTTAATTAATCAGGCCACAAATATCCTAATAAGACAAGTGTCATTAGTCATAACATATCCAATCAAATGTTGTTAGTGCACAGTAACGACTAGGCACGGCATTTAAAAGAAAAGATTGTACTGGGGAAACCAAAAAATGTCTGGCATGTTTTAATTTATAATTCATTCACAAAGCATTCTCTGCTGTAAGGTGCAAGAAAAAATGATTATACATTCAGTTATCCTGAAATAATTAAAAGGTCATCTATTTGCTGTCACAGTACTGATATGGTTTAATTACATTCTATAAATATATTGAACAGACCATCAGAGGGAGATTATACAGCTCAGATGTGTTATTATCTTAACAACAAACCAATGTCCATTGAGTGGGATGTATATATGAGAAAATGATTAAGCAAAGTTATAAATGAGCAGAGCTGGCATAAATCTAAATCTGTTATATTGTGGCTTTTTAAAACTTTCCAATAAGAAATCTAACATATCAGGTAGAAAAGAAATGAAATTGAGTCTACGGGTGCCACAGGCTAGGTCCAGTTTTACAGCAGCACTATGACAAGCAGTTAAAAACCATGGTAATTAAACATGCAGACTTTTCTTCTAACAAATAGATGTTAATTTTTAAAAATAATTTTTTAATACATATATGGAAAAAATGTTTCAGCTGGTTCAAAACACATGAGTTCAGTTCCTCAGTGCCATCAATCTGTACAACCCCACTGAATTCAATGAAGCTGCATCAGTTTACGTCAGCAATATATCAGGCCCCTCTGAAATCTGTCTGAAGGAACAACTAGTAACTTCTGTCATAATATTGGTCACATTTTATAAATAACTTTTAACATCATTTTATAATATGGAAGTTTTAAACTAAAATATTTTTACTAGTTTTCTTCTCCTATAATGGGAATGATTAAAACACATTTATTTACCAAATATATACTTTCCTACACATAATTCTCCATGTTTATTATATAAAATCATAATCCACAGATTTCCCTCTACTAAAAAGGGAAGTGCATCAGATGCTTCACACTGATTATATTACTCTGAGCCCAGGTCTCAAAAGCCCCACTGCAATGCATGAAAATTGGTTTGAGAGGAAACAAAAATCACTCTCTCAAGTATTCACAGAAAACATATGCAAAGCTGATATAGATTTGCTAAAGGTATTTAATTTAAATATTGATACAAACACTAGAAAAAATGTTTTGCATTGTTCACCCAGCTGAAAGCATTGTTATGCATATTTCTCAGGGAGTGAATCCTCAAAGCTTTTGGGTGCCATGCACATGTGTGTATTCAGAAGCATATCAGTTAGAAATTCCCACCCATCAAATGTTAAAGTTACATAGTGAAATAAAATGACTTCTGATTGGTTTATTACTTAGGGAATCCAGCCAGGGAATTTTTAGTATTTATTCTTAGGAGAAGGCTTAATGAAGAAATTAATTTTACCTATTCTGCAAGAGCAAAAAGCCTCAAACTCTGATTTATTTCTGATGGTAAATTCTATAGTTATACATACAACTGTTTTAAATGATGGCCAGATATGGTTAAAATATTTTCTTTCTTGAAATTCAAACCAAAAATTTGAGCAAAAGTGTGTTGAGTAGCATTTGTGAATCATTCTCAACTCAAGGTTCATTTCTAGTGTTTCCAAGGCTGAAGTCTACATTTGTGCATAACTATATGCCTCTAACCAAGCAAACTGTTTATGGCTAGATTTGGTAGCTAATGAAAAATACTGTTACAATATACAGTGATGTTCTACTTTTTGATTATTTGTCATGAAATAGTATGGTCTGTAACTCACATTGACATAGAGAAGACTGAGGAATCTCAGAAGATGGGCACGAGATTGTTGGGTGGGAGGGACATTTAAACAATTCCTTTAAAACTGGGAGCTTTTTACACACTGGTATGTGTTCAATTTGAAAGTGTTATCTGTATAATCAGATGAAATAGGTTTTAAATTTGTTTCTCTTTCCTGTTGTTGCTATTGTATTTGTTTTATGCCTTAACTTAATATGATGAAAATCTCACACACACTCTCCCTTGCTGTCTTTTGCAGGGAGGGGGAAAATGGTAATGGGCAAATACTAAAGAGAGGTGGTTAACCAAGTTAGTCTGAAATCAGGCAAAAGACAGAGTTGATGTGCATTTCATCTAAAGCTGTCAAAAGCAAGTTGAGTTCATGAAAGCTTATGCTTTACTTATATTTTATTTAGTTAGTCTATTTATATTTTATTTAGTTAGTTGCCTACCACAGGTACTACAGACCAGAAGTCCTCTTCTGTATTTTAGCGCTCAGTGGGGGTATTTACACATTCATTAAATGCACTGTGGCCATGTCTACATGAGACATTTACTGTAAAGTAGCTCGTTACTACTGTGCAGTAGCATCATGTAGCACAAACTGTGATGCAACCCTACTGCACAATAGTAATGGGCTACTGCCCAGTCAGCATCACCAAAAGGCATGCAGGGACACTACTGCACAATAATGCCAGTTAGTACACAGTCATTTAGTACCTGGCTATGCAAGTACTAAATGACTGCGCAGTAACAACTGCACAGTCAGCATCTCATGTAGACAAGGCCTGTGCTTACTACATATTCAGTTAGTACCTGTTATTATGGGAACTAAGACTGAAAGCTCAGTAACCATGGGCCATGTCTACACGAGACGCTGACAGTTAGTACCTGTAAATGACAGGTACTAACTGAATGTGCAGTAGTAACTAGCACTACCGCGCAGTACCACCAGCACACTTTTTTTGTGACGCTAATACACAGTAGACCAATTCTACTGAGCATTAATGCATAGCACAGCTTCTGCCTTGACATACAAATGCCTTCTACAATCAGGTCACAAAATCATAGGACATAGGTCTCACGGTGGATATAGTCATTCTGGACTTCAGGAAGGCCTTTGAAACTGTCTCTCACCCCATTCTCATTAAAAGCTAAGCGACTGTAGCATTGGTGCCTACACAGTCAGATGGGTCACAACTTGCCTGAGGTGCTGCACCCAGAGAGTGGTAGTACATGGGTCATATTCAACCTGGAGGGATGTGAGCAGTGGAGTCCCCCAGGGCTCGGTCCTTGGGCCCGCACTGTTCAATTTCTTTATTAGCGACTTGGACGAGGGGGTGAAAAGCACCCTGTTTAAATTAGTGGATGGCACCAAGATTTGGAGTGAGGTGGGCACGCTAAAAGGGTGGGACAGGATACAGCTGGACCTGGATAGTTTACAGGGGTGGGCAAATGAGAATAGGATGGGATTCAATACTGACAAGTGCAGGGTGCTACACTTGGACAGTAGGAACCAGCAGCACACCTATAGGTTGGGGAACTCCCTTCTCAAAAGCACGGTGGCAGAAAGAGATCTTGGAGTCATTAGCGATTCCAAGATGAACATGGGCCACCAATGTGAGCACATGGTCAGTAGGACTAACCGCACCTTGTCATGCATCCACAGTTGCATCACAAGCAGGGCCAAGGAGGTGATCCTCCCCTTCTATATGACACTGGTCAGACCACAGCTGGAGTACTGCGCCCAGTACTGGGCGCCGCACTTCAGGAGGGATGAGGCCAACATTGAGAGGGTCCAGAGGAGGGCCACTTGCATGATCTGGGGACAGCAGGGCAAACCCTGTGAGGACAGGCTACGGGACCTTAACCTGTTCAGCCTTTGCAAGAGAAGGCTGAGAGGGGACCTGGTGGCCATCTATAAACTTACTAGGGGGGGACCAGCGGGGATTGGGGGAGACCTTGTTCCCCCAAGTGCCTCCCAGAGTAACAAGGAATAACAGCCATAAGTTGTTAGAGAGTAGGATCATACTAGACATTAGAAGGCACTACTTCACAGTTAGGGCGGCTAGGATCTGGAACCAACTTCTAAAGAAAGTGGTGCTGGCTCCTACCTTGAGAGTCTTTAAGAGGAGGCTTGACGATTACCTAGCTGGGGTCATCTGAGCCCAGTTCTCTCTCCTGCCCAGGGCAGGGGAGCAGACTAGAAGATCTGCAAAGTCCCTCCTGACCCTATGTCTATGAATGCACAGTAGAATTAGTCTACTACGCATTTAATGCCTCATGTAGACATGCCCAGTGTGGTTTAGAGTTTTGGTCTGCTGTAAGCCAAGTAACACCATAGTGCAGTTCCTAACCACTTTTTTCCAATAATAGAGTTGGATTTTAAACAACATTTAATAGTTTCATAGTTTGTAGGGTTGGAAGGGACCTGAGCAGATCATCGAGTCCAACCCCCTGCCATGGCAGGAAAGAATACTGGGGTCAAACGAGCCCAGCAAGGTGTTCATCCAGCCTTCTCTTAAAGACCCCCAGGCTAGGAGCCAGCACCACTTCTCTTGGAAGTTGGTTCCAGACCCTAGCCACCCTGCCAGTGAAGTAGCACCTCCTGATGTCTAGTCTGAATCTACCTCTGCCAGCTTGTGACCGTTATTTCTAGTCACTCCTGGTAGTGCTCAGGGGAGCAGAGACTCCCCCAGTGCCTGCTGATCCCCCCGACTAGTTTGTAACAAGCCACTAGATCTCCCCTCAGCCTTCTCTTGTGGTGAATAAGCCCCAACCTTGGGCCATACATTTAATTGTAGGAAAGTTCTTGTGTCAGTGTGATTGCTCTAATACACAGTCTGTCACATATAGAACTACAGTGCCACACTGGTCCATAACACCAGTGTCATCCGTGTGAATTTGAAGCTTTGGTCACAGTCACTATTCTTTGCAAGAATACTTGTGGTTGAGAATTGTTTACATATTAAGTTTATATTCAGTCCTCTGTGAAATACCACCGGACTGTGGTCAGTGGTTGTATGCAGACTTTGTCATTTTGCTTACTGACCACACATTCTCATTGATCATTTCTAAATTGGATTATTGTTAGGTTTAAAAGCGCCTCAGCAGCAGAAAGTGGCTGTGGTAGCTGGCAAAGCAGAGATGGATAGCAGAATAAACAGTGAAAGTGACAAGATTTGAGACTGAATTGATCACTGTCAGCAAGTTAGTGGTCAGCTGTCTGACCTTTGGTGCCCAAACCTAACATCAGAATAATGTTTAGACAAACACATTTGATTTTGGAGGTAATGGGTATGTCAACTAAATGACAAACCTTAGAAAGGTCAAAGGGATATCCATTTTTCAGACTTTTTTCAAGCATTAATCGTTCATTTAGGGAACAGTACATTTCTGGTCTGGGCAAGTAGAGAACTTCACTTGTGTACACACTGCAAATTGTTCACAGTCATACAGCTGCAGAGTACGAGGAAAGCAGATCATCACCAACCTTTTCTGTCAAGAGACCATTTTTTTTTCAAACACGTGAAGTTTCACCATGAACACCTTGCCAGGATTTTAGGTCTAAAGAAAGCCCTGCTAATTTTTTAACACTGTTGTTGTTCGACCTAGCAAGTGAAGACAAGAAAATTGTATAGGAATAATGTTTTTGCACATGAGAATCACAGCTTTATAAATAACACTGTAAGATGCTACAGTGCATGGCAAAATGCAGCATACTTGTTACCCATTACAATAAATTCCTTTCAAATACTCAGTTCTGCAGTTCTGAGTACTTTAATGACATTTTTTTGAAACATTTTTTCTTTTGTCCTGTGCATAAATTGTATGCTAGAAAGAAGTTTAGTTAAACTAATTAAAAACATTAGGACCAGCCTTGGCCCAGGTCAGATTGCAAAATCATTAAAAGTAAATTTTGGTAGATGGTGCGTTTTACAACTACCACTGCTACCATCACAGGAGAAGCTGGATGAACATTAGAGCCCTGGCATTTGTTCACTTAATGGTGTGATGAAATCTGTTCCCTGATCCCAACAATTGCTTCTCCTGTCATGCCACGCATGCATGGCTGGATACAATATTTTGGGATTGGAAATCAGATGCCAATAGTGCCATTATTACTTGTTGTGGAGCAGAAGCCCAGAATCAGGATCACGATTCCAGTTCATTGTCACGTGAACTAGATGGTTCAGTGCATATCATGTTATCAAGGGTGTAACGGGGGGCTATCGGGGCCAATCTCCACGAGGCCCACCCACCTGTTCTTGGGCTAACCACCCACCATGCCTTGGTCTTAATTGATTAATTAAGAGATGTAATTAGGTGGGAAGCTGCCCATTTTCTTCCCCATTGCTAGAGAGCGCTATCTGCGGCTCCATTCCTCCCCTACACCGCAGCCCAAGCCTCGCTGATGACATCATGATGTTCTCATACATGCCAGTCCCCCATGATGGGGCCCAGAATCCTACTGTAGGACCCCACCTGGGTTCCTCCCTTTAGGTGGACTCTGCCACCATCATATCAGGCCATATATCACCCCGCCATTGGCTCTCCTTTGGGTGCAGTCCCCTCACTGGGACCTTTGGCTCACACTAGGCCCAGCCCACCTCCAGGCCAGTCAGGACCCCAGGCCCCTGGCTCTTGGGCATCCCTCTCGGTAGGCCTCCTTGCCCTTCTGACCCTCCTGGTCCTGGCAGGCCCTGATGTATGACCCATTCTCTTATCCCAGGATCCCCCTCTCTGGGTCCTCCTTTACAGACGTGGGGAGCTGGGGTACCTCACACCATGACTGGTGCCTCAGGGTCTCACAGGGTACTTTCACTCCCCCCTTGGGCAGCAGGTCGTGGTGCTATGACCAGTGATATCTTTGACCCACACTGCCTTCCAATGGTGGAGGACTTATTGGGGTCAGGGCTCAGCTCTCACTCTCTCTGGCTGAGCCCCCTCTCCCTTCACAGAGTTCCAGAGCTGGCCACCTCTCAACGGGGGCTCAAATGTTATATTTGACCCAAACTCTGCCTCCCAGCATTGGAAGACTTACTGGGGTCACGACTCAGCTCTCTCACCCTCTGGCTGAGCCCCCCTCACACTGGGGGCTCCACACTGCTTGTAACACCCCCTTTACTCAGGGTCTTGGGGCTTCCCTCCACAGGTGGGCTCAGGTGGCCATAGCCTCGCTGGCCCCAACCCTCCTCCTCAGCATCTCAAACCCCCACAACTACCTCCGGTGTACTATGACCCACCCTAGGGTAAGGGCTAGGGGTTAAGGCGCCTTGTGAGGGCGTGGGGCCAAGGAGCAGCCGTGAACTCCCTAGCACCCCCTACCGTCACTCAAGGCTGAATTCAGCACCCTCGGATTCTCGCCTGCCATGACTTTGATCTTAAATGAGTTTTAAATGGGAGGCTGCCTTTATCTCCCTGGTGAACGGCATGTAATGGTCCTGCCCCTACTCCATATGGGGTGCCTCTGTGCACCCCTCCCTTAAGGGGTATGCGTGGGACGTTGTGCGGTCCGTTGCCCTCTGGTGCTCTCTCTAGCCTCAACCTGCCTTTCACCGGGGTGATCACTAGCCTGGCATTTCCTGGGGGTTTCCATGTCACTGGGAGCCCCACCAGGCCACCCACTCCCAGCAGGGTGTAGTTTCTGGTCATACCCAGGACCAGGAGCCTCCTACCATCCCCTACAGCTCCTCCCTTATGTCCAGATGAAATTCAGCAGCTCTCAGGCCAGTAAATGTTGTTGCCTCTCCTCCAACAGCCAAACTGCCTTGTTTATAGGCATACATCCTACCCTGGGGGTGTTTAAGAGGAGGTTAGATGAACATCTTGCTGGGGTCATTTGACCCCAGTATTCTTTCCTGCCATGGCAGGGGGTCGGACTAGATGATCTGCTCAGGTCCCTTCTGACCCTAGAAACTATGAAATTATATAGGCAGCCCTGAGCCTGAAATGGCTTCCCTCATTAGGCACCTGGAGGCTGCCAGCTCCATGGCCTTGAAGTGGCAGGAACACATAGTGCCCTGCCACAAAGGGTATGGGATCATGATCTAGGTTTCCCCTTGCATCAGCAAATAGAAAGGGTGCCCACTGAACCAATGATATCCTAGGGCTGAGACCAACAATCCGCTGATTTGTGGTCCCAGTCCCAGGACCTTGCCACTCCAATTTACTTTGGTGCAGTCCTGACGCTAGGACCCACAATCTGCTTACTGTCAATCTCAGCCCTGGGGACCATACTGGAGCTGGTTCAAAACTCTGGTGTAGCCCCAGGGTTGAGACTGACAAACAATTGCATAGGGGCCAGTCCCAGAGCAATACCATGCAGCCAGTATCAGGCTGCATAGCAAGGATCCTGCCATGCATTCAATTTAAGGCACTACAAAATTATCAAGCATATTTGTTGGAATAAATTTAGCATATTTCCTGATTTATTGCATCATTAATTGCATGAATTTGCGGTTATCTTGTTAATCACATTTTAAGTGTAACATCTGCCAGGGGCCCTAGCATTAATGTTATTACAGACAAAACTATCAGTGGCTGCAAATGTGGAATACAGCTGAATCTTTGACTGAACAGGCATTATTTGTTTCTAATTAAAGTGATTTAGAAACTTTACTTGACATACTGACAGGTCATGCAAAAAGGCCTCACATAAACCATGCCTTCTAGGAACGCCCGTATTGAAGAATCACTGACATGGTGCCTGAATTTTAGAGCCTGTACATTAGAATTACAAAAACAATGGGAAAGAAAAAGTTTTACTTCCTTCTTAGCTGCTATTATCACAAATATATTCACTGTAGCAACACCATGGCAAAGGAAGAAAACAGGCAAAATAATTGGAAAAAATGTGAGAAGTGAGAATGGAAGAAAATAACTAGATTTCATCAATGTTAGGGCTGGAAGAGACCTCCCAATGGCACGGGAACCCCCAGGAAAAATCACTGGGTCCAGTCCCCTGCCCAAGGTGGGGGAAGTTATCTGGGATCAAATGATCCCAGCAAGATAGGCATCCAAGTGTTTCTTGACAGTGTCCAGAGTAGGTGCTTGCACCACTTCTGCAAGGAGTCTACTCCAGGCTCTGGGGACTTGGACAGTAAAGAAGTTTTTTCTTATGTCCAGATTAAAATGGTCTTCCCGGAGTTTGTGACCATTAGACCTTGTCTTCCCTTGGGGTGCCCTAGTGAACGGACATTCTTTCAGCTCCTGATGCACACCCCTTATATACTTATAGGCAGCCACCAAATCCCCCCTGAGCCTACGTTTCTCCAGGCTGAAGAGTCTGATGCCTCTCAGCCTCTCCTCGTAAGGCCTGTTCTCTTGTCCTTCAATCGCATGTGGCTCTCCTCTGGACTCTCTCAAGCTTCTCCACATCCTTCCTAAAGTGTGAAGCCCAAAACTTCACACTGAATGCAGTACTCTAGCTGTGGCCTCACCAGAGCTGAGTAAAGCAGGAGGATGACTTCCCGGGTCTTGCTTGAGATGCATCAGTAGATGCAAGCCAGGGTTTTGTTTGCTTTGCCAGCTGTGGCATCACATTGGTGGCTCATGTTCATCTTGTGGTCAATCATGACCCCCAGGTCTCTTTCGGTCGTGCTGCTAGTAAGTGCAGCACTGCTGAGCCTATAAGCATGATGTGGGGTTTTTTCCCCTGAGTTGGAGCACCCTGCATTTCTCCATGTTGAATGCCATCAGGTTTTCACCCACCTTGCAAACCTGTCCAGGTTAGCCTATCCTCTAGCCTATCCTCTAGTGTGACCACACTTCCCCATAACTTGGTGTCATCAGCAAATTTAACCAGTCCGCTTCTGATACCTGAATCCAGATCATTTATAAATATATTAAAGAGTACTGGTCCGAGTACAGAGCCCTGGGGGATGCCACTGGTCACCATGCACCGTGTTGACACAGTTCCAAGAGTCTGAGTGGAGGCCAGAATCATGGGTTACATCTGGATGGAGGCCTCAGTGGTACCAGAAGTAGGAGTCCCAGACATGGAGAGGGTTTTCAGGGTGTGGCACATAATCACTACTGCACAGGTAGTAGTCTGAGCTACTGCTGTTCCGACCCTTTTCTTCAAGCTCACTGCCTAGAGACTCATGCCCTTCCCACTTGCCCTCCTGTGTGAAATCCCATGCTAACTCATGCACTGGGTCCCAAGGCAGGCCTGTTTGCATGCTGTGTTCATGCAGCTCCGGTTGCATGGCTCCCTAGGGAGCTGGGTTAAGTGGGAGCCAGAGGGGGTTCATGACCCTCCTCGGATCCTCTCGGTTGCCTCCCACTCCTGACCAGTGCCCCCTCTACTGTAGGCCCCACATACCTCCCACCTCCATGCTGGGGGTTAAGGTCGGGGTCCACCAGAAGGGTCCCCCAAGGTCTTCTGTTCTTGGGGGCATGACAGACTTGCACCTGTGCATCTTCGCCTGAGAGCCAGGCCCAACTTGAGTTTTTTTACTTCAGTTGGGCTTTTAAAAGTTTAATTCTCACAGCTTTTAGCAGTTCTCACAAGATCATGCAACTTGTGAGATCTTGCCACACTGGGCCATACCATTTGCAAGGGACCAGGTACCAGACCCTGCTCTATAGCCCACCAGAGGAGGGGGCCTGTAAACACCCCTCCTTCCCCAACTCCTATGCTAACTCACTCACTGGGTGGGCCTGTATGTGCACTCTGTTCGTGTAGCTCTATAGGGGGCTGAGCTAAGTGGGAACTGGGGTGGGTGTAGGCATGACCCTCCTCGGCTCCTCTCAGCTGTCTCCAGCTCCTGAACAGTGTCATAGGCCCCACCTACCTCCTGTCTCCATGGTGGGAGTTAAGGTTGGGGTCCACCAGGGGGATCTGCCAGGGTATTCTGCTCTTCGGAGCATGATGGGCTTGTACCCATGCATCTCCACCTGAGAGCTAAGTCCAGGTGAAAAAATTATAAAACATGAAAAAAATTATTCCTAATTATGGTAAACTCACTAACTACCCATCAAGAATGATATATTTAAGGGGTGTTTACATGCCCTACTCCCACCCCCTGTTCACCAGTTGGGCCCAGCCATGTAAAGACTCCCTCCACCACCACTGCCTCCTCCTTCAGCATCCAGGGCAGGGCCTCCCTCCCCCTGCCCATCTTCACCTCACAGTGGGGCTTCCCCCTGCCTCCCCTTCCCTCCCTGCTCCCCTCCCTCCCTTCCTACTGTCTCCCCCTCCCTGCTGACTGTTGTCAGGGCACTGTGGCAGGTGGGCACCACAATCGTGACCCCCCTTCCCCAACCCGCCCCTTCCCTCTCTTTCTCACTTCCCTCCCTGCCACCCAGCCCTGACAACAGCCGCCACCATGATCCCCTGTTTCATCTCCCCCCACCCAACTTCTACCAGGGCCTGTGCAGCCACCATCCCTCCCTGCTGCCTCCCTTTCCCTTCTGGCTGTTTTCGGGGCCCACCACCCAGCCCCAACAACAGCTGCCACCTTGACCCCCTCTTCAGCTCCCCCCACCCCACTCCCCTCCCTCCCTGCCTGCCACCTCCCCCTCTCTGCCAGCTGTTCCGGGGGGTGTCAGGGACATGTGGCAGGGGGGCATTGCCATTGTGACCCCCCCCTTCGCCCTCATGCAGGGAGGTGTGGGGAAGCCCCAGTGCTCGAGCAGCCAGGGCATGTTCACCACCACCACAAACTTCTCTGGCAGTGGCTCAAATTTGGACCTGTGCAGCCCAGGCCCACACAGCCAATTGCTGCCCACCCTCTTGGTGGCACATGCACAATTGGCCAAAAGTGTTACAGACAAACAGACACATAGACAGACTGAGCCCTTTATTATATTAGAATGTTTTCTTTCATTCTATTTTTTCATTAAAGCAACTACTACATGCAAGTATATTAGTAGCTGCTGATCTACTGTGCCTACTTTACAGCCCTGCTTCTACCTAAAAAGGGTTTTATTCTGTATTCACCAATTAGCGTACCTTTTTCCTTATGCTCCTGCTTAGGAATAAAGATTCTGTTGCTTGAAGAGGATTAGTTGCATGGTATATAAGTCAAGGAGTTTTCCAAAAACACTCATTTATAATAAAAGGGAAGGCTCCTCTTAATTGTACATCAGTTTATCCCAATTCAGTTACAGCTTCTCACATGAATTTGTGTAATAGGCTATTCCACTACGCACTGAAATCTGTCATGTACAAATATCTGTGACGATTCAAAAATACTTTGGATCAATAGCTTACATGCCTATTCTAACAAGAAGGTAAGGGGGGCTTTCACAACTGTATTAAACTATGGCATGCCCTAGTATCACTATGAGTGACTGCTTAATTCTGTATATATTATTTTATTCATGTACTGAAATGAGAGCGTTTTCTTTTTTATATGGTACCTCATTTATTTTCTTGCCATTTAGGTGATATACAGATGTTCAGGGAGGTTAGGTGAAAGTTAGATTGTGTTAAAAATGGCCACCCAACCTAACATATTTTGCTCAGATGCAGACCTTACACTTTGATCCCCAGTTAGGTCAATCTAGGTGAGAACTATACAGAAATTCAGGATAGTTAGATCTGTCTAAAAATTGCTGACCCAATCTAAGTAATCTGTACCTCAGAGGTTTCATAGTTTCATAGTTTCTAGGGTCAGAAGGGACCTGAGCAGATCATCAAGTCCAAACCCCTGCCATGGCAGAAAAGAATACTGGGGTCTAATGACCCCAGCAAGGTGTTCATCCAGCCTCCTCTTAAAGACCCCCAGGGTAGGAGCCTGCACCACTTCTCTTGGAAGTTGGTTCCAGATCCTAGCCACCCTGCCAGTGAAGTAGCACCTACTGATATCTAGTCTGAATCTACCCTCTGCCAGCTTGTGACCATTATTCCTAGTCACTCCTGGTAGTGCTCGGGGGAACAGGGACTTCCCCAATGCCTGCTGGTCCCCTCTGAGTAGTTTGTAACAGGCCACTAGATCTCCCCTCAGCCTTCTCTTGTATAGGCTGAACAGGTTCAGGTCCCATAGTCTCTCCTCATAGGGTCTACCCTGCTTCCCCCTGATCATGTGAGTGGCCCTCCTCTAGACCCTCTGCATGTTGTCCACATCCCTCTTGAAGTGCAGCGCCCAGAACTGGACGCAGTACTCCTGCTGCAGCCTGACCAGTGCCACATAGAGGGGGAGGATCACCTCCGTGGACCTGCTCGAGCTGCATCTGTGGGTGCATGACAAGGTGTGGTTGGCCTTCCTGACTGCATCCCCACACTGCCAGCCCATGTTCATCTTGGCATCAGTGATGACTCCAAGATCCTTTTCTGCCTCTGCACTGACAAGAAGGGAGTTCCCCAGCCTGTAGGTATGGTGCTGGTTCTTCCTCCCCAGGTGCATCACCTTGTACTTGTCAGTGTTGACTCCCATCCTATTCTCATCAACCCACCCCTGTAACCTGTCTAGGTCTGATTGCAGACTATTCCTCCCTTCTAGCATGCCCACATCCCCCCCACATCTTACTGCCATCAGCAAATTTGAACAGGGTGCTATTTACCCCCTCATCCAAGTCACTGATGAAGATGTTGAGCAGTGAGGGCCCGAGGACTGAGCCCTGTGGAACCCCACTGCCCAAATCACTCCAGGTTGAAAATGATCCATCCACCACCACTCTCTGGGTGAGGCCCTCCAGCCAGTTGGCGACCCATTTGACTGTGTAGGTGTTGACACCACAGTCCCCCAGTTTCTTAATGAGAACAGGGTGAGAGACAGTGTCGAAGGCCTTCCGAAAGTCCAGGAAGACTATGTCCACTGCTACCCCTGCATCTAAGGATTTGGTGACCTGGTTGTAGAAGGCCACCTGTTTGGTCTGACAGGATCTGCCTCTAATGAACCCATGTTGGTTGCCCCTAAGCATAATCTCCCCTGCTGGCCCCTCGTGGACATGTGCCAGAATAATTCTCTCAAAAAGCTTACCCAGGATCGAGGTAAGACTAACTGGCCTATAGTTTCCAGTTAGTAATCTGACTTAGATCAGGTCTGGCGAGACTGATCTAACTGATCTTCTGTATAGTTCCCATTGCAGGTCTGAGGCTCAAAAAGCCCAGATGCTGATCCAGACCTGGGATGGCATGTTTCCTACACCCGCTGGCACTAGGGTGTTTTTAGCCTCTTGCTCCGCAAATCACTCCCCCCAATGGACAACCTCCCACCCACAGGCCAGCCCGACCCTGAGCCCAACAACCCCCTCATCATGCAAGCTGCCCCTGGTGCTGGTTTTACTCATATTTTCTGGTGCTTGAAGCCAAGAAAGTAAGTTGGGGTGGGAGGAAGGGTGGGCAGAATCAGATGGGTTGGTTCATCGGGGGAGCTTTTCATCTAAGGTTGGGGCGGGGGTTAGGGGCTAAAAATAGCCCCATGTCCTGGGGGAAGGGAGAGATCCCTACCACCCCATACCACCAAGCCTTCCTCCAGACCCCACTAGCTTCCTTCATCCCACTAAATCCTCACCAATCTACCCATGGATGCCACTTGCTCCCCCAATCCCTCCAAGCCCCACTCTAGCCCTCCCTTCCCAACTTACCTTAGATTGGGTGGCCATTTTTAACTTGATCTAAGTTCCTGCTAACCTTTCTGAATGTCTGTATATAGCCTTAGTTACAAGTCCTAGCTATAGCATATAGTGGAACAGACACAAATATTGTCTAATTTTCCTACCAAAGAGAATTTCTAAAATGAACATCTTAAAACAATTACCCCACAAGAAAATTTTCCTTGAAAGACAAAAGTATTGTTTCACCAAAACAGCATTTACCTGAAAAATCATTTCTGGCTGGTGTTACTTAGCCCACATTAATGATGGGAAAGGAAGCCTGGGAAGAAAAAGGCCCTTATGACTGACTATTTAAAGCAGATTGCATCTGTTTCTATATTCTCACTATATTTGTACATATTTTTTTATTTTCATCTTGGAATTTTTCTGCCACTGGTATATATGCTGATTGTGTTTTTGTTTACTTGGCAAGAACTGCCTCTTTGTCAGGGTTGATGACAACACTAGCAGGTTATCAAGGGTGTGGGATTTCCTAATGTGGCAAATATATACTTACAAGATAAATTAACCCATTATTATTTCTCTCTGCTAAAGCCGAGACTTTCACATGATAATTAACTAGAATCTGTTTAAAAAATACTATATCCCTAAACAGTAGAGCATTCTTTCCCCTCTTAAATCCTGAAGGCTTCAATAGAAAATAACCATTTAAACATCTATTAAACTCACACAAATCTTAAGACTTTCAGGAACAAATTAATAAATGAAGCCTTCCCTTTGTTACTGAGCAGAGCTGTCTTAGTGTATTTAATGCAAATGCAACAATGATTTTTATGATAACATAAGCCATGGCTTTGAGTTTCAGCACACATTCCATTGAAAGCTGCCTCAAAAGCCACAGCTGGTGATCATCATATGAATCACTTTCTTTGGGGAATATTTACGTGTTGCAATACTTTGACAAGGAACTCCCATAGAAGGTTCTCCATAAGTCTTCAATGCACTTCATCTTCCAGGAATAAGCCTGCTTTCTGGAAGGCTGATGGCTTTCTAACATCGCATAACAAAGCACTGTGCAAACCAGCTTGGTTAAGTGCATTTACTGGCAATGTTAGATGTCTTGTTATGAAGAGTTACAGTAACAGTTTAGCACAGCATGTGATTCACAGAAGAATGAAAGGGCATGAACATCTTGTCCGATCAGCCAGGGTGGAGCTAACTGTCCTTATGGAAATGTTCAGAAGATGCCTGAGGCTTGTTCCAAACTCTGCTGTTTTGAAAAGCAGAAATCTGGCTCTTCTAAAATATTTTTATAGCCCCTGGAATACATCTCCTCTTGATGTTTCCTGTGAATTAGTGGTCAGCAGTAGGGAATCATCTCAAACTTTATATCAACTTAATAGCAGAATTGGAACAAGAGGGTGCAAAAGGACCTCTAAAGTATACCATCACTCTGGAAGCTACTGCCACAACCATGCATTGGACAAAGGTCTCTCTTACCCACAGATTCAATGTGTCAGCAGTATGTCAACATGCTTGAGCTCCACTGGCCCCAAAGTGCTCCAGGATCTAGATTTCATGAACAGTAGCCCAGTATTGACATCCTGTATATTCAGTCCAAGTTTTCCTAATCTGTTTCCTTATGCCAACCTTGGAAAATGTCTTTGCCGATACATAGGCTCTGTATTGATTACCATTCACCCATACTGTGACTGGTGTGTAGCAACTTATGGTGTAATATGAGAAAAATATTGATTTCAGGGAACTTAATATTATTAAGAGACAGTTGTATTAATCTCTTTCCTGGATTTTAGCTGGGGGGTTTCAGCCTCAGAAAAATCAATAAAGTTAATACTCTTGTTATATCAGGAGAGCTTGTTAGGCTCTTTTTCCAGTGGTTCTTAACTTTTGTAGCCTCAAGACACCTTTCCATTACTTTTCTGAATTTTGGAGCACCCCAGTTGAGAATCACTGAGCTAGAATCTAAATTCAGAAAAGATATGGAGTGTTGCCTTAAGGCAAAAAAGGGTAAAAATTAGTGGTGCAACTGGTGCCAGGTGTGGGCAGCAGAAGCAGGATCTAACCCCACCCTACTCTTCTCTTTCCACTGTCTGCCCCCTCCCTGCCCCAAGTCCGTACCTCAGGGGGATCTTTTTTTTGTACAGAAACATTGAGCCAGATAAACTATGAGAACAGAATGGTGCTCATTCTCAGTCATCAGTGACAGAGTAATTTATGGAAATGACAACTTACAAGCATAATTAACAGAGCTGCTTCCCCTGTACTAACTTCCAGTTTAAAATAAATTACTGTACTTGCTATATACACATGCACACAGGCACACACCTTTCTGGAAGACTAGGCCATTGCTATTGTGGAATAAGGTGGAAATAAATGGCTCATGGCTTCGATCATCAATCATTTAAAATAAAAAGTCAGCAAAATTGCCCTTCCCATAGTGTAAATGAATGTGAATCTAAGTATATTGTAAAGACACAATAATTGGCAGCAAATTAGCTTCCAGTGAAGATGAAGAGGGGAATCGCTCCTTTCTTACTGTTATACTATTTTTTACACTGACTTCTAATTTTCCCCCATTAGGAGCTGGTGCTAAACTCTGTATATAAAATTATAGTATTTTTGGCAAAGGACATAATGCAATATAATGCAAGATGTAATTTGTAACCAGTTAGGTTACATGTTGTTTATAAGTGCTTCCTAATGCTAAAATACCATAGTAATATGCAATATGCAAAACCATTTTGAAGGAGCAAAATATGGAGTTCCTAGCCTTTTCCTTAATAGTTACGCCAGAAAATAAGAACAATCAATGTTATCATAATGAAAAGGATATGAGATGATTAATACACTTCTGTTCTTCTAATTTTTCTTTGTATAACAGATTAAAAATAATTAAACTAAAGAGTGAGCACATGAAATTCAAATTCTATGCTCAACGGTGACCTGAACAATTCATCACAAAATATTACAAAAAATGGCAGCCTCCTAAATATTTAAGATTATGACCTTGTTTTTCAACATCCAACTCCTTTTTGCTCCATAACCATCAGCTACTTTGGGAGTGGATGTGATTCATGCTCATCTTTCTCCATTTTTTCCCCTTCCTGAAATACCTACGAAGGCAAACTTGTCCTTCTGACTTTGGGAATTTGGACATACATGAAATCCTCCTGTGCAAGCTAGTGTACTTTCTGGATCAGGAGTCCAAAAATAACATGGCACATTTTAATTTCTCACAGCTGACCATGCTCAGGAAGCAAGACATCAAGTGCGATATCCAAAAAGAGCCATTTTTGGCTTTGCATTGTATTGCAATTCCACTGAGTCAAAATCTGATAAAATTGGCTTCTGCACATACGTGCGAAATGCTCAGCACTGCATATTCATACATTTAGATGCAGGGCTGTATGTTCGGTACTTGGAATGTCCTTTTTATACTTTGGTGTAGAGCAGACGTATGAGTCATTGGACACTGCATTACATCCTTCCATTGAACTGTAAGCACCGGATATTTCTGAGCAAACAGTCTCTCCTTCCATTGAAGTAATTCTTTATTTCCAATAAAATAACACGTGGCTTGCTGGTAGCTCTTTGTTTCTGAGGGCAAATATTCTAGGAGGACAGAGAGAGATTCTCCTTGAATAGTCTGTTGTACAACATATTCTATGATGGAAAAGAATTCATGCTTCTGTCTAGTAAATCACAAAAAATCTGTGCAAAGTGCACATTAGATATTGATTCGTCCTTGACCTTGGGTCTGATCCTGTTCTCAGCTGACCTCAATTTTATATCAGCAGAATAAATTGATGATTTTATATCTGGCTTTAGTTGTGTCACTTCTGCAGTACTCGTAGCGTAAATGGCAACAGAATCAGGCTACTGGCCACAAACATGGCAGACTCTGTGCACTCATAATACAAGTCTTAATGAAGGCAACTGGAGTCTTCCAGTCAACTTTAGTATCAGTTGAATTGGATCTTAACACACTGGCTCACAATTATGGTGGCAGATTTGAGCATGAGACCAAATTGTTATATCTGATTTGAGTTTTCAAGCATCTGGGTTTTGTTTCCTCATTCTTAAAATAAGCACCTTGAAAGCAAAAGATTGTGTTCAGCACTGCTGTATGAACATCCCATACATGAGTCCAATAAACTGAACTAGCACATATCGCCCCCTTCACACCCACACATAGTGGGAATTAAGTCCCTATGTCCAATAAATGTCAAGAGCCACAGTAGTACTCTGAAAATCTTTTGAAACATTAAAGCCTATTTGTCCAGGTTAACAATGTTTTTAATGTTATTGACACATGTTACTTTGTCAAAGGTGAAATAATTTTATGGAGGTATTACTTCTGACAAAGACTTTTTAGATCCAATTCTCTTGATGAGAGAGGAGAGAAAGGGAGAGGTAAAAGAAAAAAGAGAGACCCTCAGAAATCTTAGGTCTTTTCTCAATCCCAAAACAGCTTTTCTGATACAATTCCATTTTGTGAAAGTATTTTGAAAGTGTTGTTTTTCATTCCAGGGTGGAGCAAAAGCAAACTTTGAAACCTCAGAAGTTGCCTTTAAGTGGCGTTCTTGTTTTCCAGTTAGCAATAACACCAGTGCATTTCATGTGAGTAGAAAGTGAATGGTGTATTGTTATTTCTTAATACGTTCTAACACATTAGCTTATGCTGTCTCTACTTCTTTCTCAGACCAGAGAAAGGACACTTTGGCTGCATCCACAGGAGTGTGGAAGCTTGTTTCCCTGGGGACAAGTAGCAGCTGCTGCTTGTCCCCAGGGAACACCTGTGCCACACACTAGGGCTGCACTAAACTTCGGTCCCTGGTTTGACTCGGCATAGATTCAGCCTGATTCAGTGGCCAAATCTCTGAATCAAATCAGAGGACCCTTTAATCTTTCCAAATTGAATCAGAACCCTCCGAATGGATTCAGAGAGATTTGGAAAGATTCAATGATTTGGACATAGACACAGCTTTAAATGTTTTTTCTACATACCTCTAGGTAGCAGGCAGCTCATGAATGTTGCAATGCTGGGGCAGATGGAGTGTCCCACAGGAGCGTGGGGGCTCCCCAGCACACTCAGCAGCAGACCTGGAAGTGGACCAGAAGCACTTCTGGTCCACTACGGGTTCCAGCAGAGAACACACTGGGGGCCCTCCCACATGCCCCCCCACCCCCACCGGCTCAGCGACTAGTGCCTCCTGGGTCCAGGGGGGTGCCTGGGGTCACCCCACGGCTGATCGCAGAGCAACTTCCGGTCCACTCCCAGGTCTGCTGCCAAGCACGCGGGCCCCCCCCCCGCACTTCTGTGGGACGCTCCTTCCACCCCAGCACTGCAGCATTCACAAGCTGCACCTGGTACTTAGAGATATGTAGAAAAAACATTTAAAGCTGTGTCTATGACCAAATCACTGATTCTCCAAATCAGCATCGAATCTTCAGATTTGGATTCAGCCAGATCAAATCGGGAACAGTGCTCCTTATCAATGAATCAAATTGCTAACCCCAATTTGGGCCAAATCCGAATCTGAAATGAATAGGGCCCATTTTGCACACCTCTACCATGTACCCTCTGCTGCACAGCAGGTTACCTGGGTTGGTAGGGGATGCTGGAGCCAGCAACTGTTCTGGCCCCAACAGCCTTACCTAGGCTCCTGGGGGTCTTGGGCAGCTGCAACCATGGCTATTCTGCATTTCAGAGCCTGGCTGGCAGCCAGAGTATGGCACTGGCTGGCCAGGCTCTGGTTTTGGGCTGCATGCATTCCCCCTACATGCACCATTCCACATTTTTTGTGTCGGTGGTAAATCCCACGGTCAAGAAAACCCCTACCTTGCAGTGTGGAGAATGGCTGAATGTTTGCAGCACCACATACCACATGGCCATCTAATATCTCTCCTACTTATTGAGGGTTTCTTGAATTTTCCCACCAATATTTGTGAATTTACAATCAAAATCCTTTTGCAGTGCCTTCCTCTTTCCCATTGCTGCAGAAGAAGAAACTGCAAAATAGAGGAAGAGGCTGACTAACTGAATGTATATGGAAAACAGCAAAACTGATGAGGCTCAAAATTCCGTCCAATGCACAATGCAGGCAGGAAAAATATGAGAAACATTGTTTTCTCTAGTCTCTTTTAAAATTATATATGATTTTACATGTAATAATAGTCATTAAAAATCACACCTCCACCTGACCATTTTTGTAAATTGATGCTCTCTCTTCAATTGCATGCTATGTAGCAAAAAGGATTACAAGCAGAAAATGGTAATGCTAGTTGCTACATAATTTTATAGTGCTCAGAGAACAGTGCCAACATATTTTAAAGTAAAATCTATTAATGACTATTAATTAGTATATGTGTTAATCTATATGGTAAAGCAGAATCACTTCAGAATATCTATCTCAGCTGCTCTGATGAGCACTCAGAACAATTTCTTGTTATGTTTTTTGCCTCCTTCAACCTACTGATTCTATGAAAGTGGTTTTTCCATCAATAATGGCAACATGTTCTGACTCTGTCTTTATAGGCCAAATGAACAGTATCATAGAATCATAGACTCATAGAAAGTTAGGGATGGAAGGGGTCTGAGGAGGTCATCTAGTCCAACCCCTGCTCAAAGCAGGACCATCCCCAACTAGATCATCCCAGCCAAAGCTTTGTCTAGCTGGGTTGTGAAAACTTCCAAGGATGGAGCTTCTCTGGGTAACTTGTTCCAGTGTTTTACTACCCTCCTAGTGAAAAAAGTTCTTCCTAATATCTAACCCAAACTTCCTTTGCTGCAACTTGAGACTGTTGCTCCTTGTTCTGTCAGAAAATATTCCTTATGCCTACCGGGGACCTGCTTCCCAGCTAAGCCTCTAGGTCCACATCCAGCTTTGAACTCACCACTTTTCAGCCAGGAGCTCAGCATGCAAACCCCAAAACCAGACTACAGGATTAGTGTTGCAGTAGAGCTTAGCTGAAAATATATTTGAACTAGTAAATAGTGGGCATGTCTAAAGATGCTTTACTGCATAGTAGAGCAGTATAGAAAGCTGCTGATAGTACAGCAGTATAGAAAATAAAGGGAGCTTTACTTCATAGTAGAGCAGTACTTCATAGAAAGTGCCACTGTCTACATGTAACTTGCTATAGTCTGCAGTTAATTTGCTACCTGCAAATGCAAGTAGCAAATTAACTACTGAGTAATTCCTGAGCTGTATGGCACATGTAGACAGCCAACTGGTAGCAAATTTGGTCCTCGTCAGCCGGGCAGCAGGGAGATTGCTCCCTGCCCCCACAAGCTGCAGAGCCCAGGTAGGAACAATGTCCCCCTGCCCTGACAGCAGGAAGCTCCCAGGCCCCACTCCATTATTGTGACCACAGAGGGGGCTGGGAGCTTCCTGCACAGTGAGAGTTCCCAGCCCAGCTTGGAGCTGTCTGGGACCTGCCCCGGAAAGGGACTGTTCCTGCCCAGCCCTGGGCTGTGCAGGGAGGTCTGCATGTGCAGCCTGGAGGTGGCTGGGGACTGTCCTGTTTCAGGAAGTCCCCAGCCAGCTCTGGGCTCCATGTGCAGACTTCCATGCACAGCCTGGGAAGCTGGGGCTCACTGGGAAATGTCCAAGTCATGGGCAGGTGCCAGCCTCTCAGATTTTTCCCAGCCCCATTCTCCAATTGGGTGATCGAAGCAGGGGGCTTGGAAAGATCTGTGGGAAAGGGGCAGGTCCCAGCCCCTGGCCCCAATCTGCCAGTGGGACAGCTAGCTGTGAGCCCCTGGCTGGGCAGGGAATCCCCAGCCAGCTGGGGCCTACTGCTAGCTTCCCCACCAGTATATTGGGGCAGGGGGCTGGCTCCTGCCCCTCCCCTGAAGAGTCCCCTGGACTCTTTCCAAGTCCCCTGCCCCTGGCTGAGGAGCAGTGCTGGGAGCTCCCTGGCCCCACCTGGGCTCTGCCACTGGAGCCCAACCTGGCAGCAGGCAGCTCCTGGAGGCAGGGAACAATCTCCCAGCTCCTGCCAAAAGACAGCTGACTCCTGGCTCCCTCGGGCTGGCTGCTGCAGGGGGCTGGTGCAGGGCTGCAGGGGGAGGGAGTAGACTGCTGCCAGGAGCAGCAGATCCCCACACATGTACATGCCTACCCAGGGTGGGTTTACTCTAGAGCATTTACCCACTTTGTAACTACAGAGTAAGTTCATTTGCTTAGTCCAAAAGTACAGGAAATACTGTACTGGTATTGGTTACTTTGGAATGGATTTCAAATGCAATGGATGTTAGCAGGCTCAAGAGAGATCAAAGATCTTGCCAAGATTCCTGCTTCTTTTTTCCAGTCCCATTTTTTCCATTGTTTTAAAGCACTGAAGTTCACCAGCATGGCTCAGTAATGCCCATCCAGTAATACTGTGGATACACCTAAACCAGAACTCAAACCTGGAAGCCAGCTCCCAAAGTGTGGAAAGGTTCAGATATAAATCTGGATCTAATGTTTGCCCCTCAAGTCCCTCCAGCACTAGAATATAATACTGAAATGAGGAGTTTGCATCTGACTTTTGGAATTATGTATACAATTTCTAAGCATACTTTTCCATGTGAGTTATAAACCCTAATTATGTTATTTTCCTTCACTCCTCTACCAAGGAAGTCCTAGGTTTTTGTAGGTCTGCAAAAGGACCTCTTAACATTGTCTTGTCATTTTTAAGACCACAATGCTCTATTATTTCTTGACCCTACAAAAATGAGACAGGATAGACTCATTAATGGAAAGTCCCCAGTATCCCAAAATATAAAGGCTGATTGTCAAACTAGAAAAATAAACCACTACAATCTAATCCTATGGAGAACACTGAGGAGGGGCCATGGAGTTATTTTATATTTCTTTAGCCCATGTGCAGCTTTAAAATTCCACAACCCAGGCAACTACATGACAATTTCTGTAAAACAAACTGTGCAAGTAAGGGGATGAAACACCAAGGTTTTCATCAGTAGATTCCAAAACCCTTTGTAAATAGTTGTTATAAGATGGTAAAAATGGAGTATTGTTAGGTGACTTGCTCAGTGTCACACAGTGGCTATCAGTAAAACCAGGAAAAACCCTAAATCCAAATCATGGGCTATGCAGTGCTCACCAAAAACGTGCCAAGTAACATATTGTGTCAAGTTTTTTCCCCCCAGAGGTGGAGCATAAGTGCTAGCCCTCCATGCCTTCTCCCTCATTTAATAAATTTGTTAGCTGAGGCTAAAAAGAGAACATGACATGGGGCAGAGAAAAAGGGGCCAGGGCCCAATGCCCCTCGAATTGTAGAATGGCTCCTAGGGGACCATTCCTACTAACATAAATGATCAACCCTGCAGCTGATCTAAGTGTTGCTGGGGGCCAACCAATTAGGGGAGAAATAGGAGTTTAGAGCCATACATTTTGGAACACTTGAAGAGGCAGTCTCTTGTCTCCTGACCTCCGGGCCAATACTCTCTTCCCCAGAATGCAAGCAGGAAAAAAGGAAAACCGGATGTACAGGCATACTTAAA
This sequence comes from Crocodylus siamensis, assembly GCF_052110815.1. Lineage (NCBI taxonomy): Eukaryota > Metazoa > Chordata > Crocodylia > Crocodylidae > Crocodylus > Crocodylus siamensis. The sequence goes on from NC_143395.1 coordinate 253,576,869, forward strand.
ATGCTGAGCTGTGTAGTCAGCCACATTCAAGTTCTTAAGCCCTGGAGCCTAGAGGACTGCCTCTTTTAACAATATTGTGATCCTGATGATTACAAGAAAACTGAACATTCTATGTATGGTGCAGTAGGAAAAAGAAGAGATTATTCTCTGTCCAAATTCTCCAGGATTTCATAATGGCCCTTGTGTTTCTGTAATTTGTATAAACTCCTTTATATGTAATCAAGCTCCCATCTTTCTTAGCCCACGTTTAATGGTCATCTTGCCTTGATTTAGTCTCCCCTGGGAGAACACTGCCTTGAACAAATTCTTTAAAGCTTTATTGACTTTACATTTTCATTGTTTCCTTGTCATGGTTTTGATAAGGAAAACTTTTTCTTTGACAATGACTGCATCTTCCTAAAAGCTTCTGATTCCTCCTTTTTGAAGAAGCCGGATCCATCATAATATTTTTCTTCCGTAATTGCCTTGGGCCAATTTCTTCTAAAAGAATTAAAAATGCAAATCTAATATCATAATTGTGTAATACGATAAGCCTGGCAGCTCGATCAATACTATCTCCCACTGTCAATAATAAGGCTGTGATGCATGTTTGTCAGAACTGACCAATCTCACTTTATCACTGGCACTGTGGTCCTTCCACATCTATAAGATATGACATTTTATTAGTAGCCTCCTATCAATCAACTCTAATTTTTGGATCATAGAAATTCATATTGTCGTCTTGGAGCCTGGCGGCACCAGGGTTGCTCTTTGAGCCAGGCGTCAGAGACTTGCAGTCTTAGGCTTCTCAAATACTCCTGAGTTACAGTCTGGCTGGGGATGGGGACTGACAATAGTACACTTGGGTGTCTTCATTTTCTAGCCACAAATGACTGGGGTTAGCAGCAAAGGACAAGACTGGTAACCACTGTGGAAAGGGAAATGTGTAGATCAATAACAGAATGCCCACCGGTACTTGTACTGAGTTGCATATTTCTAAATTAGGAAAGATTAATATAGTATAACTTTTTCCCCCAGGCTGAGCCCACAAAATCTATCCCAGACAAGACTTTATATTAATACTGCAGGCAAAGTTTCATGTAATTAAGTAAGTTAAAGAGACTGTTGATCCAAAATGGAGTCAAAGCCATTTACAAGGTAATTATGTGCAAACAGCAGCATCCTTTGTTCCTGCTCAGCCACAATCACAATTACAGACAGAAAGCAGTCCTCTTGCTTATGAAAGTCCATAATAAAGCTGAATAAGTGTCCCCCTTCATCTTCAAAAGCTGCCTCCCTGAGGCACCACAGAGCCTGAATCTGCTCTCATTTTTACCAATGTAACACCACTGTGCCTCAATTTATTTTGCAAGTGTTACTCCTGATTATCACTGAGAGTAGAATTGGGTCTGTTTGCCCTGGGCCTACCATTAATTAGGGTGACTTGACTGAAATTAGTAGCATCAAGTAGTGTGAACGCAGAATCAAGCCCCTTTGGGCATCTATACATGTGCTTGGGGAAAGGGCAGAGGGCATTTTAATTAGGGCGGCTCTCAGCATCCACCCTATTTAAAACTCCTGCAGCATCTTGTGTATTCAGTGTCCCATATTTCAAAATGTCAGTGCGGCCACTTTAACTAAAGCTCGTTCAACAAGCTTTAGTTAAAGCGCCCCTATCGCCATTTTGAAATCTGAGACACTGAATACATGAGATGTTGCGGCACACTGGAATATTCTGATTAGAAAGCTTCAGCAGACTCAGTTAATCAAGCCTGCTGTAATGCATTCTAACCAGAACACATCAGAGCACGTGTATAGGCACCCTTTATTCTTACATCAATGCAAGTACATTGGTGGTTCACTGGTTGAATCCTTGCCTGCCATGTGGGAAGGCTAGGTTTAGTTCCTAGCCAATGCTGCTCTCTCTTTCCTAGTCATACACTTTTCACTCTTCCTTTTAGCATTCAGTCTCTGCTACTATGTGACACAGGATACTGGCAAGATGGACCTATGTTCTGGTCCAGTAGATGGAAGTTCTTATGTTCTTACTGTAGGATTTGGACATTGAATGGACTTAAGCAACTTGCTGTCTTATTATATGAATGTTATATATCTTCCTCAATCTCTCTCCTGATAATGTAGGTTATAGAGCAAACGCAGAATGGCTAATGAGCATGAGTGAATGACAGTGGGAATATCTGCTTTGGGAGTGGAAGCAAGATAAAGCAAAGTTAGGAGGTACAGAGGAGGATTGGAATATTATACACAACATTTTGGATGGGCATAATGTCTAAAATTCCATAAATGAAATTAAATGAATAATGTACTTAAGGTCTAGAGTGTACTGGAATAAGAATTTCCAATGGGTTAGGAGCTCAGGAGGTCCAAATGACAGAAGAGGAGAAAGACCTGAATGTATCAATCAATTACAAGTTCACTATTCATCACCAAAGCAATGTTACTGGGAAAATGACGTATCAGATAATATACTTCAGTAGGGATAGGAAAGAATTAATGTCAACATTTAAGGCACAAGTTAGACCTTACTGAGTTAGACCTTACAGTGTATAGATATGGTGATCACTGTTCAAGAAAAAATTATTCAAACAAGAGCTCAGTGGGACTTACAAGGGAAATAGGGAGACGTTTGTTTGCTAGTCATTAGACCTATAGACAAGGTGCAGAGCACGTAGAAGCACTACAAAGATAACTCAATCCATTTATTCTCCTCAAGACACAGTAGAGAGGCCTCCCAATCCCCCTAACCCCTAAGGGTAAAGAGAATCTTCCAGTCAAGTATCCTTTCTGAGCTGATGCTCTGCCTCTGCTCCAAATTCCTTGCAGAATAGTACTTATTCCTTGCACTTGAGAAGGCTTGACACTATGTTACACTAAACATTATTGCCAATCAGGCCCATAAATTTTTAAATCAGCATTAACAGGAGGGATGGAAGATATTGGACACATCTTCATGAGAGGCTAACAGCACAGTAGCCTAATAATACTGCGCAGTACTGTGTCACAGCACAAACAATGCTAATATGCTACTGCACGGTATTATTAGGCTACTACGCAGTAGCGTCACTTAAAAGCATTCACTGGCACTACTGCATAGTAACTCTGGTTATTGCGTATTTATTTAGTGCTTGATTATACACTTATTACTAATGTGCAGTAATCACTGTGCATTAATGAACATGTAGATGTACCTGTTGTGTACAATGGCTCTTCTTTCACTTCCCTGGTCCTGACCCTCAAAGCCTTGTCCAGCCCCAAAAGTTGTTCCCCACTAAGACCCAAAGTGCGTGAGGGACCATGTTGCAGAGTTAGCCCCACATTCCTGTTTTTGCTTGCTCTTCCAAATACAACAATAGCAGAACAGCCAAAACAGGGGACAATTTTTCTTTTAGCTCCAGGAATGAAAATACGCTGCACTGATTTCCAAAAAGCTGTGCCTCTCATCATCAAGATTTTCATAATTTTCTGCAATGGTAAAAACAATAGCTCCTATTATTACTTTACAAAGGTTTATGAGTGGGAAAATTCCAGATGGCTACTAATATCCTTACCACATTGGTTTTCTAAGGTACACAATAAATCAAGTTTAGATGTACCTTGAATTTTCCAAACTAAACAGAGGCATTATGAGGTAAGAACTAACAATAAAAGAAGTATACAAGAGCTATAAAGTTATGAAAAAAACAAACCCTAACTTCTGTATAAACTTTCTCTTGTACTTTCGACTATCAGTGAATATTAGCCTTCTGCTGACAGCACAAAAGCTGACTGTACCAAAGCTGTACAGATAAAAATATCAGTACAGAGGGTGAAAATAACAGTTATGTAAAGTTTCAAAGTAGCATCCACTTGTCATGATCACTGTGAGCTCATCCAGATGAGCACACCCCTGCATTTCCCTGGTGACAAATAGCAGTGGCATATAGTTGTGCTGCTGCTACTTGTCCCTGGGGAATGCCCCTGCACATGTACTTTGGCATGAAGCAAATTGCCCCAGGTAGGGGAGAGGAGGCTTGGCGCCAGCTACGTTGACCCCAGCAGCCTTACCTGGGGGCCTCCCAGGGCTACACCAGTGGCAATTTTGGCACGTGGAGCCTGGCCAGCAGCTGCAGTGTGGCTCTGGCCAGCCAGGCTCTAGTTTCAGGCAGCACACACTGCAGCCATGTGTGCCCCCCTCCACACACACACTTTTTATTGCCTTGGATTTTTTTTTTACTGGGAGTTCCCAGTATCTAATTTTGCCTCCGTGCTGCAAATATACAGCACAGAGAACCTATTCACATGTGCTGCATATGTTTTACAGCACCTCAAAAGCCTTTGAGGCACTGCAAAGTACACATCCGGATGTGCCCTGTGATGTCTAACTGAACCCACATGTCGCCTTTCTTTTGCCAAGCCAGGTAATAGTTCCATTTTATAGAGAAACCATGTCCCCAGTCCAGGAAAAAGCTTAGTCTCCTGCTTTATGTTAAACATGAACTTCAATCCCATTGACTCCAGGAAAGATCTCTTAACTTCCTTGAATGATAACTACTACAGATTTAAATGCAGAAAAGGATCCCAACTGACAACTGTATCTTTACAGCTGCTTAATATCAAACACGTTCTTAAGTTTGGGCCTTATTAAAAGGGTTATTTTCTAATTCAGAATCTATCAAAAACATTAGCAGTCCATTCCAAGCCTCACGCACCATTACACCGACTACAATTAAGGTACACCAGCTCTCATAACCAATGGCACGAGACCAGTGCGGCCAGTATCACAGCTAGCTGCCTTAGGTTCCCCAGGCTGAATAAGCAAGACCCTATTTCCAACTGGGTAGAATGGGAAAGAAAGGGGAAATGGCCTTCAAGATGAACCTGGAGTATGGTAAAGAGTCGCAGTTCTGAATCTGCAGTGTAACCCCTTAGTCACCACATTCATGGTTCAATTTTTTATTCAAAGTAATATTTTGTCTCCAAATAAATTACAATTATTATTTTCTTGAATAAATGTTATTTTTTTTAAATCTCAGAACAAAATAAGTCCTTTTGGTTTGCCCAGAGTCTTCTTTATTTTTCAGCATTGCAAACAAATCAGAAATTCAGTTACACACTGAGTTTGAATCCTTATTATATTTAGCCTTCAGGAACAATGTTTGTTTTAGAAAAATCTAAAACCAAAAAAATTAAGTTGTCAGGCCAGGGACTAACCTGCACTCACAGAAGTTAACATTATTTCTGACCTATTACAATAGTTCCAACCATGAACAGTATTCTCATGCTGAAGCAGAAAGCATTACTCCATTTCTTGTTTGGCTAAAGCAAGTCCAGTTTTGTCAAGCCTTGCTATTTTCACTGTTCCGCTTCAGGTCAATGCTCAAGATAGGCATCTGAAAGTACATGAGATGAGGGAGTGAAGTGCATAGGAAGGAGTTAGATCTTCGCACCTGATTGAAGTCAGTCAGCATACATCTATGAAACTCTGCAAAGTTTGGGTATATCCTGCATTTTGTGGGCTGTAGCAGTGCTTCAGGACAACAGTTATATATACAAACATTGTTTTGTTATATGTTGGCTAACATCCTATAAGCAAATTTTGATCAACAGCCTTCTCAACTCTTTCAAGTACATGTTAGTGTGCGCCAAACTGGATTATATTCAAATATATTTCAAGTTATTACAAATTATGTTACTTAGTTTCACATAGTTTTGCATATATGTTGACATTACCTTATATGCCCTGTGATCCAGCTTTGAAAATCTAATAAGGCCCTAAAGTTTCATTCACCCTGTAAAAACAGTTTGCTCTTTTAAACTAAAATAACTTTTAGAATTGCCTCTGTTAGTTCAACCTTGGACTACTGCCTTCAATTTCTTTGTCTTGTAAGCATCTCTTCAGGAGGAGAGCATTACCAACCGTGACAGCATTGATTTTCAAATGTATGATTGCTGGTGAAATATTAAACCCTATTGATTTGAAATTCAGGATCAGTTGCATGTTGGATATTCTGCATATTTTGGGGATGGACAGTTTCATTTATCAGCTCTTCCAACTGCAGAATAATTAGAGCTCCATCATGTTCCTGTTTTGAGATGAAGAGCTTCATGTCAGACAACCACATCTGCCGTCTTAAAAAATGTTCTATGCATTATGTTTACTAATTGGTCAATTTATCCTCCCCAGGAAGGTTTTTCATTCATTTCTGAGCAAATTCACTGGAATGGAGTCATCCATCTTTTTGCTCACTGAAAGTCCATATTGTTCTCTCTTCTTAACCCATGAAAAGAGTCATAAGAACATTCATGAAGATTTCCAAGGATAAAACAAAAATTGAAGAAAATGATTTGAAAGCATTTAAGATCAAACTGTTTACTTTCAAGTGGCTATGTAGTGCTTTTTTGTACATAAAGTAACACTTTATATTTAGAGGTTTCTACCTCTGAAATTAAATTTTCCACAAGATTAAAGTTTGCCTTAAAAGTGCTCTGCCAGGAACAGATGATGACTTAAAACCTTACAAAGGTGTTATTTGTCGGGGACTGAGAGGCTCCTGGATAGACAACCAGCTTTGCAAAGTTGAAAACATACAGTTTCGTTCTAAGAGTTACAACACTATTCTTTTATACTGTTTGATATCGAACAGAAACCCTGGCCCAGCTGGAAGTCAAAGGCCATTTTGGTATGGAGTTCAATATGGCCTTGTTTTCACCTCCAGTATTTTTCTTAGGGCAGAAATATGACATTATATGTACATGGGTAGATCCAGGATTTTGGAAAGGGAGATGCAGGAACAGCAACCTGGATATAACCTGGCTCCCAGCCTTTCCTCCCCCCTCCTTCCCAACCCCTCATACAGGAGCATCTGTCCTTCAAGCAGATAGGAATCTTCCTTCCCCTCTCCCCTCCCCTCCATGCTCAGCAGGGCTGGATTAACGCATAGGTAAACTAGACACATGCCTAGGGCCCTAAGTGAAGAAGGGGCCCACTTGTGCTTATTTTACATATTATAATCAAGTGACAAAAATAATATACATATACAATATTTAGTAGGGGTCCATGAGTTTGTTTGCCTAGGGCCCACTAAAGGGTTAATCTGGCCCTAATGCTCAGCTGCATATTCCTTTCCCTCCCTTTACATTACTCTCCTCCTATTCCCACTGCTGCCACTACTACTGTCCCAGCTCAGCTAGGGGCAGGTGGGGGATGTGGAGCCACTCCTGCCCTGAAGCTGGATCCAATGTTTATCAAAGTCAATGGGAGTTTCTCCATTTGCTTCAATTGGCTTTGGATCTGTTCATAATTGGGCAGTACCATGATACATAAACTTGTCAGCTCTCCTACTTCCAAAGTTCACATTGCATTTGGAAAGTTTCTTGAAGGTGGGAAAATTGCCATATGAACTTTTCATAAGAATGTCTCACAATACAAACTATTTTGACTGTTAAATAAATAATTGAAGGCCGTGTTCCCTAAGAACAAACAAGTTTTGTCACTTGTGTAGTCTATGCTATCTGATTGTATAGCTGGAACAAAAGAATGTACCATAATGAGGAAATGACAGTTTATTGCTCAAAATTTATGGCATGCTGTTATACTTTCAATAAGAACATAAAAGAGGCTTAATGTAAGTGTTCCCAATGGAGGCAATGTTGTAGTTTGTTTGCAAGTGTTTTATAATAGCTAATAAATGGTTCCAGAATTTCATCTTTTGTCTTGTTTTGTTAGACCACAAGATAATTTAGTAGTATTGTTTCATTTCACCATGAAAACAAAGACACTTAAGACAGGTGATAGGTAAAAGATACATTAATCTTACATACATAAATTTGCAATGTATCAGTTGCATCTTTCAGAACTTTCTTGGAATCTTTTTTTATCAATATTATTCACAATAACTTTCGCACTGTGTCCTCTATTGTATTTTCTTGCCTGTGGTTTTACTGTCAAGATGTTAAGTTGTGATGTTCTGCAGCACAATTAAGGCTATAACTGAATTTCATGATATCCACAATTTTGTGCCTGAAACACCTCCTCCCTCTTTTGAATGTTCTCAGAGCAAATGGGATTTTGGTCCCACTTCAGCACAGCATTTGCTGGTCTGTTCTGAGCATCAAAAATACAGTCACAGTTTTATCAGGGCTACAAACCCAGCTCCCTTAAAAATGATTGGTATCTGGATACTGAGAAATTAAGAATGAGTACATGTATTTAGACATAAAATCCTATATCTTCAGAAGTGACTGCAGTCAATGAGGGGTCTTCTCCTAAAAAACAGATCCTTTAAGATGTATTAAATGACCCAGCCTCACATCACAGTACCCCAAATGACTTGTCAAATTTTGAAAATATAAGTAAAAAAATGATCCCTGTAACTGCAGATGCCATAGACACAGTACAGTATATCATGAAACTTGTCTTAAGATATCATTGTGGGGTTAAAGGGTATTCATAATTTAATAAGGAGAGTCTTTCAATAACAATGAAGCAGAATTGTACTCTGTATATGGATGGGTAGGTCTCTTTCATGAGAAAGTGGTCTTTTTTAGAAGTGTCATCACGTTATCAAAAACTGCAGTGTCCTTCAGGAATCTACCATTGCACTGAAGCTGTCTTTCATGATCTATGAAACATGAATGTGAGTGGCTGTCTGTCTGCTGATTTTAATGAGAAACAGACAAGTTAACATTTTCTGAAAGCTATGGATTTCAGTAGTAATTACAGAAATGCTGCAAAAAAACCCCCAAGGCTGATATTTTTTTTTATTAAAGAATAGTCAGGTCCAAGGTGGAGCAGGCTAGGGCTGAATAAGACAGTAAACTTTAAATTGCAGTGTCCCGGAGACTTTCATATTAGTATTAAATAACAGAGGGATGGTGACAAGTTAAGATGTATTACTCAGCCTCCATTATTAAGTATTCAGATACCAGTAATATTTAAGGGAACTGGTTTTGTATTGATGATAAACCTGTGATTATACTTTAGATTGCACCCTCTTGTTTTCAGAAATTAAAAATGACTGTGCCTTAGGCATCCTAGCCCAATAAGCTGCTAGGCTTAGACGGGCCTTCCACAGTTTTCTGATTATACAACATGCTGATAAAATTTGGAAATAGGTTAGCTACCTCAGTGTGCAATTTCAAACACATACATATGTGATGTAGTGGTTATAAGTAAGTCAGAATTATTTGTCCTTATTACTTCTTATCTAATTCATACTGGGAAAAGAGACTGTGTTCTTCTGACAGACATAAAAATATCGACATTTCAGGTATACAGTGACCTATCTAGCTATGTTCCCTTTTTGGGAAGGGGCTTTAATTTACTTAAAGACAGGATTTTCAAAAGCACCAAAGTGATTGAGGAGCATAATTTCCATTGACTTTGACTGGGTTTTGCACTTTCAAATCAATTAGCTTGGATTTACAAAAGTATCTAAGTACTTAAAGCTGTGGACTGATGCATAGTGAGATTTAGAAAGCCATCTGAGCCCCAATATGCATGAAAACTGAACTTCAAAGTCAATGGACTAAGGTAAGTCACCTTCCTGATTATGTTTCCAAATACTCTGAGGAAAGTGAAAAAATAAAAACCTAGGCCTTGCCAAGTTTGCCCCAACAAGAAACTTTCCTTCTTGACTTCAAAAACCAGGCAGCAACCTAAAACACAGCTTCTATGTGTGTGCTACTGGGAGGGAAGGCAAAGCAATCAGAGAGCAAGAGGTTCAAAAGTCCTTAGCGAGCATTAAAATGGTGGGAGAGCAGAGAGGGGTGGAGAAAGGAGAGGGAATAAAGAGCCATCAGTCTTGAGCTGACCAGTGGGAGAGTGAGGCTTTCTGCAAAGTCAGAAAGCTCCCTACCTTCCCCAGCATGATCTCACCCCCTCCTTCTGCTGGCCTTTCCTCACTCACAGGCTGATCAAGTCTCCTACCCAATTAAACAGGTGGTAGGTTAGGTGTAAATCTGAGTTCTAGGTATCTAGTCTAAATCAGTAACATAGGTTAAAATAGATATTCCATATGTAATAGTTTCCTTTTTCCTCAAATGTTAAAATGATTTGGTTTCACTGTGTGTGCATATGGTTTGTGTGTATGCGGTGGACAAGGGTGGGGGTTTATAATACAAAATGTAGATATTAATTTCTCTCATTAGATTTCTTAAGGCTGTGCCTTTCTTTCATGTGTACCTGTCTTCTTGTTATAGTTAAGATTACATTGCAAATGACTAATTTTGTGGTATGCTAAAATGTCAGAGCCATGTAACATCCTGGATGAAAAATTCAGCGTTTTCTATAATGCACATAATTTAAAATTCAACAATAAAACAAAACTATTTTCAGTAAAAACACGTTTTCAATAGAAACAAATATGTCTTAGACAGGCAAATAAAGAGATCTGAGACACAGAAAACAAGTCTTTATAAAGATCATACTGTGGTTAAAACGGCTGGTAAATGAGCCTGTCTTCTCTAAAGCTTGGCTGCTATGTGCCAGCTGAGAAACTGGCCCAGGGTCCTGTGCTGCAAAAGTCTGGTCACAGAAGTACTGCAAGAACTAAGAGAACATTTTTTTTGCTCTCTCAAGCTAGAAAAACCTTGAACACTTTAGAAACGGTCGTCTTATTACAGCAAGCACAGGGATAATACATCATTCATGATGTCATTTGGATGGCTGAGCATTTTAAATTATTAACTAACAGTTCCGGGGCTCCTTTTGCTGACCACTGGAAACAACCCTGCTCCCTGGAGCAAGCTGAAGCAGGCTCTGCACGGCGGCGATTGAAGTTCCATCAAACCTTTCGGTGAACGGAAATCATTTATTGTGTGACAGTGACACAAGGCAGCTTTGTTGTTTTTGCTGTTAGTTTATTTGTAAAAGAGCTCAGGGACCTTGCCTGTCTATTGTCATCAGCCCAGATTCAATATTCATGGTTACCCAAAACTCTGTGGCTTTGGAGACAGCAGGCTGCACAGTAGCTGCAGGATTTGTCAGGACTAGCTCAGGGAAGAACGTGAGTTGCTTTGCAGTTTGCACTCAGCAAACTAGGCAGAATGTTGTAACCCCAGCTGGTAATTTTGGAAAAAGAAAATTATTGGTACTGCTAACAGCATGTTATTTCACAGGAGTCTGCAGGCTATAGAAGGCTACCAATGTGATCAGGTGAGAAGGTCAAGAATGCCTAGCACTAGACTACAGAGGACAGCTCTTCCAGAGGGTCCAGACAGTAATCTAGCCACAGCCTCACCAATTTAGTATGGAGAAGGAGAGGAAGCAGTGAATCTTGGGTAGTTACCATGTTTCTTCTATATGGAGCTGCCCTGGAATACAGCAGTGCAACCCAGTTTTTGGATTCTCAATATAAGAAAAATACAAAATATCGAATCAAGGCGTGTTGCCTCTGAGACCTTTTCCCTTGAATTTTAGGCAGGTAAAGGCACAATTAGATCTAACGCATGAGCCACAAAATCGCACCTCCTGACATGCCACACTTTCATGACAGGAGACACAGTTGTGGGATCATGCATTAGATTCAATCACACCTTATTGCCAGTGAAGGGGGAGCCTGATCCTGGGCTCCCACTGCATTGGCAAGAAGCTGGGACTCTCGGTCCTGGCTGCATGGATGGATCTCTAGGTTTCATGCACCCCCGAACCATGGTGATCATAACTGCTGGGGTCTCCTGGGCCCAAGTGTGTCAAACTGTGCATAGTGCACCCCTGCAGCTGGGAGCCCTGTCACCTGATAGAGTTCCTGGCCATGGAAGAGACCCTGATACATGTGCAAATTAATGCTCAATAGCAACCATCTATAAAGTTAGTACAAACTTTTGAGGTCTAACTATAGCTGGCTGGAGCTTTTAATTGTGTGAAAGATACTTTGCATGTGTAACTGATCTTAAGGTAACTGCACAATTAACCAGTTAATTGCACAATACCTGTAATGTTTAGAGGGGGCCTAAGACTTGGGCCATTTTTAGAATAAATATTTTATTTTCAAATGAATGCCTTATATTTGAAGGGCTACAGTAATACATTGCACTTACATAGCATCTTCTGTCAGATAATTTCAGAGCTGTAACATCTTCTCTCTTATCTTCTGGGTCTCTTGCCTTCACATTTGTTTGCTGGATGAAGTATGTCCCCAACTCATGAGGTAAACATAGAAGCTAAGCTCCACTTTCAGTTCCAGCCTGTTTTGAGTAATGACATGAGACTTAACTAGTGCACAGACTACCTTTGGGCTGTCTTTCTTCATACAGATGAACTTTAAATTAGGAGTTCAAGATGATGGAGCAAGTTTGTGAAGCCTGTAAGCTTACTTAGTACATTTCTGTCTCTTCTAACCTGTAGTCAGCTCTATATGTTTAAAGAAAACACCAATTCCTAAAAATCAGCTAATGCTAAACATCTCTTCTGCTTTGTGATAATATCCCAGGTGATTAAAACGCATGATGCCCAGTAGAGTAATTGGAGTGGGAACCTCAACAATAAATTTTCTCACTGAAATGGCATTATCCTGTTTTGCTCAGTTTGTTATTGTAAGGCTGCTCATCACTGATACAATAGACACCCTTTCATTCCAAGACTGGCTCTTACCCCAGATAGGTTATGAATTTGTTTCTATGTATCTATATCTACACTTCCATCTCAACCAAATGAAAATAGCTAATCCATTGAAATGCAAATTACTGCAATTTTCATGTGCAAATGCATGGCAGAAATAGCACTGAATACAGTATGAGCTTTCTGTGCCCCAGATCATTTCACTACATTGCAACAAGCATAATGCAATTGCTTTCATAAACTTTAAAATAACTTCCCTATGGCTCTAGTCATGGTGTACTCAATCAATGCAGCAATAAACTACAGGATCCAAATGCCATATCATACACATTTATATTTTCAGAACTATAGGTCTGCAAACCTATCATTTACTCATGTTAACTTTTTTCACACTGTATTACAACTTAGATCAGCAGCCAGGGATCAGGATCTTGCTGTCCGAAGTGTTGTGTTCACAGCTAATAGGAAAAGGTAGTCACAGAAGAGCTTGCATTATTAGCATATGGTGAAAGATGTAGGCCAATAAAGCAGAGGAAGAGGAAGGGAAGGGGGAAGGCAGTAAAGCAATTGCTAGCAATGATTTACAGTCTGAACATACTCCTAATCTCTCTTGTTTAAAAAAGAATTGTTTCTATTTCTGCATGTACAAATGATGTTAAACCTTGAACTGAATTTTTTTGGAGGAATTTCTCTTGCAAAGCATGACATTTTATTTCATGCCATTTGTCTTGAAGTATCTTAACACAGAATTTCTGCTTGATGGAAAGCCCAATAAGCCAGCTGATATAGTGGCACATCTGTTAAGTATTTCCATACTGCCTTTTTTCTCATATCTAAACTTTTTTTTCAGAGGCTGAAAAAAATGAAAGCTCCCCATTTACAATGCAGACTGAGTGTTTGTGACCTTGAGTTCCACAGAGGTTAACCTACTCTGATTAACTTTTCCATGTTATTCCATTAAATAAAAACAGTTTTGACACCCAAAGACTAAGGCATCCTTGAGATAATACAATAACCTTATGCAATCATTCCAAATTGAATTGCAATAATTCATTTAGGTGACCATACATATTTGTTATGTGTAATATGAAACATTGCAAAATGAAATCAATAGAAATGTTTCTTGTTAATGAAGATATACTGGGCTGTTATGTGTGGGTTTTGGACTCAATACCACAGAAATCTTATTTGTATTCTAAATTCAAGGGTATCATGATAGTTAAAAATGAAGATAGCATTACTTAAAGATGATATGGCTGGACATCTGGAAAATTATATCATAAATTTTGTGCCATGCTCTGTTCTTTAAAGATAAAATCCGGGACCCACTGAAGCTGATAAAAGTTTTTCCATCAACTTCAGTAGAATCAAAGATTTCATCCTGTACAATGGTTATAGGATTCATCACAATATTTGCATAGAAGAAGTTCGTGTTCTGATGCCAAAGTTGACAACTTAATTCCCCTCTTGCAAATTCCCTTGCTTCAAAAATGTTCCAGTTGTGGACATTTTCATGTGAAATCTAAATACAACCTTTTGCCTATGAGTCTGTCTTCTACCACCCATTCTGAACACTGTGCATGCACAGTGAATGAAGAGACTGCTGCAGTGTATGGCCACTGAAAGTCAGGAGGAAATCCCTTTTCTTCTTCCAGATGTCACTGTACCATACAAAGCATGTATCAGCTGGCCCATTCTTAATGTCTATAGAAGGGAAAAAACATCAAATGGCAAGGAGATTCAGCAGTGAATTTGCTTTTAATCACCAGAGAACAGGATCCAAATTATGATTAGGTCATAAGGAGGTAGTGGTAGTCTCTGGCAAGTCTCCACTAGAAGGGCATGTCTACATGTTAATTAATGTGCCGTAATTATGGTGCATTAAATTAGTACCTGTCATTACAGGTACTAAAATGAACATGTCATAATTGGTGCTACTGCGCATTAGTACAGATGAATGCTTCTTTAGTGACATTAATGCACATTAGATTAAATGTGCATTAGCGCATTAGTATGGGTTTTGCTTGCCACGCTAATGCATGGTAGAATTAGTCTTCTGCACATTAAGTGTCTTGTGTAGATGTGCCCAATGTTGTCCAGGTCACAAAGTCTCTATGGTCTAATGACTATACAGTAGCAATATCCAAGCCAGCTTGCAGTGAGCTAGTTCAGGTATCAGGAATAGTCAAGCTATGGCAGCACAGAGCTCTGTGCCAACTAAATTAGGGAGAGACAAGGCTTTTGTGTGATATCTTTTACTGGACCAACTGTATAATTCAGAGAGCTACTCGACAAGTTTTTGGGTATCAGATGCCCTTCCTCAAACTAAATTACTGTTATATTTGGCAGGCCTCTGTTGTAAAGATGTCCACAGCACAAAGCTTCTGTATGCCTATGCTACCAGCTGCCTGTGCTGTACTCTGTCTTCACATGGCTCGCTGCTTCTGGTACCTTGATTAAAGCTAGCTCAGGCAACAGTACAGTACACAGGAATCTGTCATGTGAACATATTTTATGTATTTTGAACAGGTGAGTTCAATCTACTTATTCTTTGCCCAGGGGTTTCCCAAAAGTAAGGGTCAGGATTCACATGAGTTAGCAGAGCTGCATAAAGAAAGCATCTGAAAAAGAGCTGTGAGCATGAAATATTTAGCAGTGAGCTTTGTTAGGTGATATCAACATCCCTTTTAAAAGTTCTGCATTCCTCTATGGTCAGTCCAAATATTTTAAATTGTGTTGAATTTATCGTAAGTTGACTGAGAGGAAAAAAAAAGTAAGCGTCCTAAATGGTAACTTGCAATAAGGTCAGCCAAAGAAACTTGGGAGGGAAAGATGAGGCTGAGACTGTAACACAATGGTACATAGTTTAAATTATACCAAAAAATCTCTTTGAAAGTAAGGTAGCACTGTGGACAGTGTCATTAAAGGCATTTGAACTCTTTGACCTAAGAGATCATATCTGTGACAACTCAGTATGTTAAACTACATTAAAATTTATGACACTGAAGAGGATCAATTTTTTTGTTTGTGAAAAGTGTGAATTAGAAGACAGCCAGAGATAGGGAAAGCAATCATCTACAGGATTTTAAGTATCTAAAGAAGCAAAGGTTCTACATTCGTTCATTGACCCTGAACGATGAAAAGGTCCATTTGAAAAGGAAGAAGGAAATGGACACAATGCCTTGAAAACAGCTAATGGTCATTAAAAAGAAAAGTCTGAAGAATTTCTACAAAGTAGCCATAATGGTTTCTCTGATTCAAGAAGGTGACCTGATAGCATCTGTAACCTCTGGACAGAAAACAGGGCTTTATACACTCAAAAAAAAAAAAAAGATACACTGTGGTTCATGTATCAAGCAGGGGCTTGTGCAGTGTAAGACCACCTTATGCAGTACAGTACTAAACACTTTTGATAAAAGGCAATACATTGTGGGATATATTTAAGGGGGAAAAAACCTAAACTTCTTTTAGTTTTTACTGTGAATTTTGATGGCAAAGGGTTAATTTCAGGTTTAAAATCATATCTGTAAAGACTAAAATGCCTGTATCAACATTACTAACAACATATGGACATTTCTTTAAAAAGAAAATCTAATATATTTTTTCTTCTGTTTGGTTTTGCTATCTTTCTTTTCAGCATCTCACTTTTGTTTGTAATTAGCTTCTAGTAACACACAAAGGCAAAAATAAGTCTCGCTGTAACACCTATTGCAATCATGCATATTTCCAAGGGTAACAAAACAGAGAGTAAAACTAATGTGAATGCTTTCTCTGCCTCCACTCAGTTTAATACCTGTTATGAAAACCAGTCTCAAGCATGATTTCTTCTCAGCCCCTCTTTGCAAACCAAGGCTAAGTACCGACAGTCCAAAAGCCCGAGGCTGAATAAAGTCAATCTTTGCTCAGTTTAAGCTGAGTAGATTGAGCTGATAAGTAAGTGAACAGACTTTCACTTTTGATTCCAGAAATTCAGCCACATGCCGGCAGTCGCCCAGGCCAGAAGCTGGAGGATGCTACAGCACGCCTCCCTGCTCACCTGGAGCAGACAGTTTGGGCCAAGGCTAGGCTGCCCACCCTGTGAGGGGGGATTTGCAGGGAAGTTGCAAAGAGAACCTCATAAAAGTACCTTATAAAAGTCCAACTTTACAAATACTCACCAAAATCATCACCCTGTTGTAGGGTCATATGAGCAGGAAAATAAATATATAAATATATGCAAATGGGCCAACCCACTGCCCTTTAGACACAAGTGGAAAGTGTCCTTTTGTCTCTCATCACCCTAGGTCACTGCCTTGTACGGAAAATTATCTGTAAGGCCTATACCAACAGCGTCTCTCAAGCAAATGGAAAGAAAAGAGAGAGATCCCAGTCCTTTATAACATGAAAGACTGACAGTCTGTTCCCTCAAGATGTACATACATCTTTGCCAATCCAGAAGTAAAATATTTCAAGAGAGGTCCTCTATTTTTCCTTTTTATGGTTTACCTCATGAATAATTATTAAAAGTAAGAAGGTAAACCCCATGGCCTGGCGTTTAGTAAAGTAGAACTTTCACTAAAAGAAAACAAGGTTCAAAAAAATCTTACAGCCCTTTTGTGAATCAGAGTAGAGGTATAAGATACCCGATCAGTAGTGTTGCGTTGCTCATTTATGGCATAGTTCTTTTTTGCAAATCGCTATTCAATAGCACCCAACCATTCCAAAACAGCTGCTTACCCCTAAGTCATCATAATATGGCATATGCCCCTTTTGCCTTCAAGGGACTTAAGATCACAAACAGGAGAAGTGGTCTTGTCTACACACACACACTTGCATTGATTTACCTACAGGCATATAACCAAAACCAAACTTTAAAACCAAAGTGGTCTGAGTTTTTACTTAGATACCTAAGAATGGAATGGCTTATTGCAATTTAAATTGACACATCTGTGCACAGCATTCCATGGTGGTTGGCACCCCCTACCTCTCCAGTGTTCAACCCCATCTCTGCCCTGGGTAGCAAAATTTGTATTTGCACCTCTGCTACAACTGCAAGATGTCATGCACAATAACCTGGTGGATGCACTTGGAATGATGACTTTTTTTTTAAACTGCCTTTAGATTGTCTTGCAGAATGATGTGATTTTTCAATGCCATCTAAGACACTTGTATGCTCAGTGCCCTTAAAGTTATTGTGAAATAAGCACAGAAATTTCCTAAGTGTCTTTTGAAAATCCCAGACAGTATATCCATGTATATCTAATAGATCATGGGAAAACCTGGCAGAGCAGGTAATGTGTTAAAGCTCACAAATAACTCATCATGAAGGGTTCTGTGGACACATCTTTACTTCATATTGAGTGTGGTTAGCATTTCTGCTGAAGGCTGGGTTGTATTCTTTACCGTTGCACTTTGTATAGCTATTTACATCTGTGCAAAGCTGATTTTAAAAGCTACAGTTCTGACCTAGTAATGTTTTACAGACATTTTGCATAAAGTAGAAAACCAGGCCCATGTTCTTGTACATATTCATGCTTTTCCACTCTTGTTTCCTGCACTTGCCTTTCACAAGAGCTTGTCTGTTCCATATCAGCAACAGTGACCCTGATCAGGGAGCTAACATATTTAACAAGCAATAAATTAAGAGTTTAAGCTGCTCCAACTGAATTTGCTTGCATCTAAATGGCACCTTTGCCGTGCTGAATGGATCCCTGGTAATGATGGATGAAAATTCAATAAAGATTTTAGAGCCAGAAAGGAAAAGAGAGTGTGTACAACTGCAGTATTGACATGTAACTGGTAGTCTGTTCTTCAGATTAAAATCTTAATTGAAAGTTGAGTGTTGAAAACTTGCAGGTATTGGAGACATGCATCAAAGAGCAGCATGTCTTTGTGTGGTAGGTGTAGGCTTTCTGTATCTTAGAATGGGGATTCTAGTTGATCATTTTATTCATCCTGATCAAAGACTATTGGACCCAGTGAAATAACTCCCATTGACTTCAGAATTTTAGATCAAGCCAGAATAAGTCATTTCCAGGGCCCATTTATATCAGAGATGATGCAAATAAAGCCAGAGTTTTGCAAACAAGGTGCAATCAACAACTTACAAGAAGGGTGGTAGCTACATAGATGATCATTGGGAAGATCTTACTTTTCAGGGCATGAGAACAAAACCTTGAAGTGCTTAAATTCTGCTGTTCATTTCCGAGGAAGATGAGTTCAGTGGGCCTGGTGATTGTCATTTATCTGAGACTTCTGAGAACCTGATACTTTTTCAGAAGTTGGGACTAAGCATTTGTTTTTTCTTACCCATTTGACCAAGTAAAAACAATTAAATCAACATCCCATCCCGTAATAGTAATAAAGCTGGTTTTTAAGTTGCACCATTAAGTTTCATGAACTAATCTGAGGGGCAGTAACTTATTAACATTTTCCCCCAAAGACTCAATCTGTGGTATATTTATCTGTTTTAGAGAGTCAGTTCTGTTCTATTGCATATGGTAAAAGCCTTGTCCCATGCTACCCAAGTTACCCAGCAGTTCTTGATATTTTTTCCCCTTCAGTAGGACATAGTCATTTCCCACACATCAGCCAAGCTCTTTTGAGATTCTTACTATATACATTTTCACACCACCAGCAATTGAGCGTTAGGCCTGTCTCCTATCTATCCATTACACATACTCTCACGCATATTTTTTCTCCCAAAACATAAGATCGCAAAGATCACTTTCATATTTCACCATTATTTTTTTTCACTATAATGACAGGAACTTTTCATCATGAGCCATTGGGCTTGCCAAACTAAGGGACTAGCCAGCTAGACAAGTGGCACATACTGCACTTCCCCCGGTCCTGCCACTGAAAACTGCCATTATTCCTGGGGAACTGTCCAGCATGGGACCAGTGCTGAATAGTGATCTGAAACAACAGAAGGTCTTTTCCTTTATGACTGGGATTAGCACAGCCTATGAACCAAACCAAAGTGAATGTTATTAGTTTTGAAGAAGAAATGAGTAACGGTGCTAGAAAGTGACTTCAAAACTGGCCAGTAAGCCATTTACTTGCTCTTCTCTTGCAAAATGAATGGATTCTTTGCACTTTGGGAATAATTCTTCTTCACAGTGTTTCCCAAATTTTTAAAGCAAATCTTCCCTTTAAGAAAATGGAAACAACTGTGTCACTTGCCATCAGTGCCCCCCCAACTCTCCTTGATTTAATTTAGATATTTTCAGTGTTCATGACTAGTCCTACCCCTCACCAACTCTGTGATATGTTGCTGCAAAGCTTCATTGTATTAGCTTTTTTTCCCCTTTTACATGCTTTAATGAGCAATGAAACAATTCAAAAAATAAAGTATGAAAGTATCAGCACCTAATTTATTAATTTTTTACAGGAATGGGGCAGCTGACATTTCAGATCATTATTTCAGGCACTTTGCACATTCAGGCAGATATTGCTATAGTGTCAAATTCAAAACATGAAGCAAGGGCTTTTCCTACAACTGTGACAGAACAATTTGCTTTTTAAAAAGGCTGAAACTAAAGAGAATAATTAAGGCCTTGTCCCACACTTGAAGAAACACCGACTTATTTCATCATAGCCTGTTACTCAGCAATGACAGCAGGTTAACTCTTATGTTTGGACTACTATGGCTTCATGAGAGGAAGGATGTCATTTCTTCTTCTGTAATTGTTTTTTCATGACTAAATATGTTCCCTAAACTTAACTTTTAAGTTATTTTTAAGAAATGATAAATTTAATAATCATACATATTGTCATAAACCTGTCATTTAACGAGATTTGAAAATGCTTTATTCTGAGTTCATTTCTGAATTATTGGTCTTTTCTTCTGTGTGTGAGTACATGTAGACATGTCTGTCATGTAAATACATGTGCATCTTGGTACTTCTTATCCTGTGAAGTGAATATAAATAAGCATGTTATCTATGCCAGCAGAAATTGCCACTTATATGTATAAGCAAACTAACTGGGACACACTGATGACATGGGAAAAGTACTTTGTAACCAAAACTATTAAATTATCTAATATGTGGGTTTTTTCCCATTATGCTTCCCTCTTCTCCCAATTGGAATGAATATGCTGAGAGACTAATACACATAGCTAACAGGTTTCAGCTTTGGATGTCTGGATACACTCCAAAGAGGGAGAGCACCATCTTTCAGGTGTCATCGCAAAATGTTTCCCCTCTTTGCATATTCTATCCAGTCAGCATCCAACATTTTCAAGTCATCTTTTTAAACTCCTTCCCACTGTCTGTACTGAGGACTATTTTCAGTGGTAGCAGATGACAGAAAAAAGGAGGAATGGTCTCAAGTTGCAGCAAAGTTAGGTTAGATATTAGGAAGAACTTTTCACTAAACACTGGCACAGGTTACCCAGAGGGGTGGTGGAATCTCCATCCTTAAAGGTTTTTAAGACACAGCTAAAAAAAGTCTTGGCTGGGATGATCTAGTTGGGGATGGTTTTGCTTTGAGCAGGGGGTTGAACTAGATGTTACCTCCTGAGGTCCCTTCCAACCCTCATTTTCTATGATTCTATGAGTGCAATGCCCAGCACATGTGACTCTTTCCAACTTGGCTCCTAAAGGCTCTGTTTGGGACAACAGTGAGGTATCCTGCCTCAAACATGTTTCTGAGATAATGACCGATAAGAACTCCCTTGTGGCCCCACCTTGTCCCATTCCTCTGTGGCCTTAGATCTCCGGTGGGCAACTTTAGGGCTTTTTAAAATTATATTCCCATTCCTGGCTTATTCTCTGTTCACATGTTCTGTTGCGGTCATAAAAGTAGACAGCAACAACTAAGAGGCCTGCTTCTTTCTTCTCCCCTCTTCCTTTCAGAAGATCATGATGTGGCCTACTATAAAGAATCAAGACACAGAAGTGTTGTTGGTAAGCTCAACCTTCCTTCCTGAGTAATCTAATTCATGTCAAGCTCATTTAACAATTTGGAGTTAGGTAAGCTACCTGATCTTGCTTCCTCCTGCTTAACTATCTAGCTATTGCCAGCCACTCTCTCTCTCTACAGTGGGAAGAGATGGGCTGATCTTCTTTGAATCCCAGGGTCCATCTATTGGTAGCATTACAGGATCACAGAACAATAGGGTTGAAAGGGATTTCAGGAGGTTATCTAATCCAGCTGGCTGCTCAAGGCAGGATCAACTCACAGTGTACCATTCCAGATGAGTGTTTGTCTAAACAACACTGAAAAACCTCCAAAGATGGCAAGTCCACAACTTTTCCTGGTAAACTGTTTCAGTGCTTAAGCACCCTCATAGTGAAAATGTTCTTCCTACTATCCAACCTAAATTTCCCTTGCTGCAAGTTGAGATCATTGCTCCTTGCCCTGTTATCTGCAGCCACAGAAAGTACTCTCTTTATTACCACCCTCAGGGTGTTTGAAGCCACAGAGAGCATTCTCTTTATTAACACCCTCAGGGTATTTGAAGATTGTTATAAATCCCCTTCCAGTTTTTTCTTCTCCAAAAGTATGCCGCTTCATTGACAAGCTCAGTTCTTTTCCACACCCCACCCCAGTGAATTGTTTGACTGAGTCATACCATATGGAAAAATCTTATAAAATGTAATGGGGGCATAGCCAATAATGATCTACAGACCTTTAATAGGATTCTAGAGGTATAAAAAATGTATAGCATATGATGCAGAACTACTCTCTTACTATAGGTTTTTTAGTCATCCAAGGGTTCTCCGTTGCAGAAAGAGAATTCTTTACTAAATCCTAAAGGATGTTCCTTTAAAAAACAACAACAACAAGCCTTTTGAAAGTTTACTGTCATGGGGCGGGGCCCAGGAGTGGCCGTGATCTCTCCTGCGCCCCTACCGTGCCGAGTTGCCTTTCCAGCACCCTCATTTCGCCCGCCACGTCTTTGCTGTTTATGTAATATTAATGGGAGGCTGCCTTTCCTGGGCTTCTCGGACCCAGTGCTCTTGCCCTATATGGATATCTCTTGGTGCACCCACCCTAGGGCGTCATGTGGCTCCTTCCGCCCCCAATACCACGCCCAAGCCTCGTTGGTGTTCCGGACGTTCTTGTGTCTCTATGTACGTGCCCTCCCTGGGGCTTCTCCGGTATACGCTCCCTCTCCAGGGCCTCTCTGATATATGTGCCCTTTCCGGGCCCTTACCCACACACCCTGCCCTCTCCGGGCTCTTGCTCACGCGCCCTGCCCTTCCAGGCTCTTTAGACTTGCCCTTGCCCCTTTCAGGGGCTTCCTAATCGACTTGCCCTTGTCTGAGGCTTCTCCCGTATCCTCCTCCTCACCGGACGCTCTGATCTTATGCTTGCCCTTTACAGGGCCTCTCCGGTATACGTGCCCTCTCTGGGGCTGCCCCACTGGGGCCAGGGTTGGGACACCCCAAAAGACCGTGCCTCATCCACAGCGCCAGCTCTGGCACCAATCACTGTGCCCTCCCTGGGCACACCCCAAAATGCAGCGCCCTCTGCGCCACCAGGATCCCCCCCTGTTCTGCTGGGGTGCTCCCCTGAGGCCTCCTCCTTCCCCTACAGCCTCACCCGGTCCTCTGGTGATATGCAAACATCACAACAACAAACGTAAAGCCATGAGCCCACCGGCTATAACACAAAATCAGCTATGACACTCCGCGCCACCCTGGCTCTCTGTCAAGCCTCCGTGAAAGAGGCCCCTCCATCCCATCAACCTGCGGACGCTCAAGCGCTCAGGCAGCCCTGCCCTGCCTTGCCCTGCTCTGCTCTGCAGCAGAGCTCCTGCCTCTCAGCCTGTCAGAGGCGAACTGCCTGGCCTGGCTGTTTATAAAAGCCAGGCCCTGCCCCCTTTTGGTCAGCTGACCCAATCAGTTACCTAAGCAACCTTCAGCTGGGCTGCCCTGCTGATTGGCAGCCAAGCCCTATTACCAATGCCAGTAGCAGGCACCCTAGTGCCCTGCTACATTTATTTTCTAGAAGTCTTCCCTGGAAAGGATGTTTTGTTCTTGCACTAGGGATTTTGGGACTCTATCCATTTCTTATTGCTATGTTCCTTTATGTTTTAAAAGAAAAGAAACTTACCTAGTTATTTAATTAAATAAAAGAGAAAGTTAAAAAGAGAAGACAGTATCTTCTTTCAGCTTCCAGAGTCTGGAATTTCTCCATAAACATGAGGCCAAATATCAGACCATGAGAAATGGAGAAGGGGAAAGTAGTGAGTAAGGACTAAAGAAAGAAAATCCGTAAGAGACTCAGAGAAGGAACAAGAAACCGAGTAAAGGAGAACAGCTAATAAAACTGAAGAGTCATAATTGGGAAGGCAGAAAAAGTCCAAGATGGACTGGAAATATCCATCAGAGAAGAGGACTAGAAAGTTTAAAGTGGGATTAAAGACAAATCTGAAAACAAAGCAAATTTAAGCATTTCCACTTCAACCCACCTAAAATTCAAGCTATACCAAACTGAAAGGAAATATAGTTTGCATAATGCTATACCTTCTTTTTTTTTTTAGAGACAGACAGTCCCAAGAATACAGGGCAAAGTTTAAACAGGGTTGTCAAAGCCAGTTAGTACATATTGGCCATGTCTACACAAGACACTGACTGTGCAGTAGCCTGTGAGTACTATGCAGTAGCATCACATGGCAGTAAGCATGACACAGTGCTACTGCACAGTAGTCACAAGCTACTGCGCTGTCACCATCATGGTGTTTCTCAGTGTGACTGTGCAGTAATTCCAGTAACTTCAGTTACTGCTTAGTCATTTAGTACTTGTATAAAATGACTGCATTATACAAGTGCAGTAATGACTGTGCAGTCAGCGTCTCCTGTAGATGTGGCCACTATACCTCCGTATATTGAAGGTCCTCTCTAAACTATTTCCAAATTTTTGGCAGCTCTTTAGACAAACTACTCACTCGTCTATTATAGTTTAACATGCAAACAAAGAGCCCAGATTCCTGATTAGCTGAGATCCAGGTTTTCTAGCACAAATGTAGGGTGAGTCCACGTCTGATGGCACAGAGAGAGTGAGAGTGAGCCATTTGTTTGAATCATTAAGCACACTCCTGTTAAACAATGCCAACTCAAACTCCAGAGCTGGCCAGTCACCAAAGCATGCCTAAGTTACAAATGAAGTTAAGAGGACTTTCAATCTTTAGAAGATGTCGTTACTGAAAAATAATTACCTGTAAGAGAAACAAATAACTATTTTGGAAAGTTTTTTTTATCTCACATCATAAGCCTCCAGGTTCAGACATTTGATTAATTTCTCCCCACATAAGAAAACACTGTTCCAACAGTAGTGCCAGGTTTCCCAATAAAAGTTACAAAGTGGACAATAAAAAGAACA
This sequence comes from Crocodylus siamensis, assembly GCF_052110815.1. Classification (NCBI taxonomy): domain Eukaryota; kingdom Metazoa; phylum Chordata; order Crocodylia; family Crocodylidae; genus Crocodylus; species Crocodylus siamensis. The sequence continues at coordinate 253,601,722 of NC_143395.1, forward strand.
TCAAGTAAAGAGAACTTTAGCCAAATACTTGTTTGCCAGAGATTGCCTCTTACATGATGTGGTTAATTTTAAAATGAGCTTCAAAGCCATCCCACTTTAATAAATCTCATGGAGGGCACTGAGAGCTTTGACGAGCTCTGTCCCCCAGCAGCAGTAGCCCAAACCCATGCTGGTACAGAGTAGGAGAGCTGGCCAGGTAAGTCTCCTCTCTCCTCCCTGCTTCCAGTTCCAGAACTAGCTCTTTCAGGTCTGTCTCTACAGGACTATATTTTACCAGAAAAATAATAGGTAGTAGAGCAAGGAAGATTCCTAATGCCCAGGCTCATGTCCTCCATGGCAGATGGAAGAAATTCTCAGCGGTCGCTGCTTTGAAACTGGTATGTTGAGAGCAACTTCCATGAGCTCAGAATTAGAGTCCAGTGTCATTGTATTCTGGGCTCTTGATATAACTCACTGCAGCATCAAATTCCCTTTACCTGAATGGATTTGAATTCAAATTGACAATCTGAAATAAAATGATTAAATTTCACAGCCATGCATGGCACTTTACAGACAATACAAGTAGAGATTCCTACCCTGAAAAGTTTAGAATTTAAGGTAGCCACTGTACTAGCAAGCTAGAACATCTATTTACTTCAACCCCTACTTACCCTCTTACATTTCTTAAAACTAAAGACTAGACTTCTTACAACCCATTCATACATTTCTTAATACTAAAGATTATTCACTTTCTTACACAAAAAGTTCTGCATCTAATAAATGTCCATCTTTGCCTGCAACAGGTTATACTTACATTCTATCATGGGGAAAGAAGGGGCATAAAATCTTGCATTGTGACTGGAGGGCTACAATACTGGTATTTCATTGACAGGATTTATAGTAGCATTTTGCGACTCCTTTAGTAATAGTCATTCTATGTATATAACCATAGCAATATTTTATATATGTTATTATTAAAGTCAAATGTATTATTAAACCCAAAAGCTGAATCTTTAATGCTCACTTAGTAGAAAGTCTGATTTAATGAAAGTCATTACTATAATGCTACAACATTGACTATACTTTGTCCTCAGTCCCTACTGATATAAATAAAATTAGCCTTAATTTAAAAAAACCATATCTGTACTTTACCCCATTTGAGTTCCTTGATATTTTCAGGATCCTGCTCACTGCTATTGGTCTTGAAAATCAATCGTCTCCATTTATTCACTGTACAGTTTACCAATAGGTATGTATGAGGCTACAAGGGATAAGTATTTAGGTACTGATTTAAAAAAAAAACAAACACTTAAACATGGGCTTAAGTCTTTTTGGGAAAAACTACTAACCATGTGCTCAAACTTAAACATGCTTAAATTCTTTCCTGATTAGATATACTTTCTGCAATCCTCATTAAATATTAAATAAAAGGGATATCATTAAATCCCTTTTCAGGACAGCTTGTAAGCAGTGCTTGGGGGGAAAAAAGGCTTTTGATTATTTTATTTGTTTAAAAATGGAGATTTGCATTTACCATATTTACAAAAAGTGAATGTGTAGAAGTGTTTATACTGAAAAAATTAACTAGGACCATCCCCAACCAGATCATCCCAGGCAAAGTTTTGTCTAGCTGGGTCTTAAAAACCTCCAAGGATGGAGAGTCCACAACCTCTCTGGGTAACCTGTCCCAGTGCTTTACTGCCCTCCTAGTGAGAAAATTCTTCCTAATATCTAAGCTAAACTTCCCTTGCTGTAACTTGAGATGGTTGCTCCTTGTTCTGTTATCTGCTGCTGCTGAGAACAGTCTAACTCCATCCTCTTTCAAACTCCCCTTCAGGTAGCTGAAGGCTGCTATTAAATCCCCTCTCACTCTTCCCTTCTCTATACAAAATAAATCCAGTTCCTTCAGCCTCTCCTAATAAGTCTTGTCCCCCAACCCCTGAACCATTTTTGTTGCCCTCTGCTGGACTCCCTCTAATTTGTCCACATCCTTTCTGTAGTGGGGGGCCCAAAACTCAACATAATACACCAGATGTGGCCTCACCAGTGCTGAATAGAAGGGAATAATCACTTCCCTAGACTTGCTGGCAACACTTCTATCAATTCAGCCCAGCATGCCGTTAGCCTTCTTGGCAACAATGGCACACTGCTGGCTCATATTGAGCTTATTGTCCACTGTAACCCCCAGGTCCCTTTCTGTGGAGTTGCTGCCCAACCAGTCAGCCCCCAGGCTGTACCAGTGCCTAGGATTATTCCATTCTAAGTGTATGAGTTTGCACTTGTCCTTGTTAAACCTCATGAGATTTCTTTTGGCCAAATCCTCCAATTTGTCTAGGTCACTCTGAATCCTAGCCCTATAGCCAGCATATCTACTACTTCCCCCAACTTAGTGTCATGTGCAGACTTGGTGAGGGTGCACCCTATGCCATCTTCCAGGTCATTGATAAATAGTTTCATAGTTTCATACTTGGTAGGGTCTGAAGGGACCTATGCGGATCAAGTCCAACCCCCTGCCATGGGCGGGAAAGAATTCTGGGTTCAAATGACCCCGGCTAGGTGATTATCTAGCCTCCTTCTGAAGACCCCCAGGGTAGGAGCGAGCACCACTTCCCTTGGAAGTTGGTTCCAGCTCCTAGCAGCCCTGACTGTGAAGTAGTGCCTCCTGATATCTAGCCTGAATCTACTCCCAGTCAACTTATGACCATTATTCATTCCTTTTTACTCCTGGTAGGGCTCAGGGGAACAGGGACTCTCCCATAGCCTGCTTGTCCCCCTTGGCCAGTTTGTAGATGGCCACCAGATCCCCTCTCAGCCTTCTCTTGTGGAGACTGAATAGGTTCAGGTCCCATAGCCTTGTAAGGCCTGCCTTGCTGCCCCCTGATCATGTGAGCGGCCCTCCTCTGGACCCTCTCAATGCTATCCACATCCCTCCTGAAGTGCGGTGCCCAGAACTGGACTCAATCCTCCAGCTGCGGCCTGACCAGTGCCACATAGAGTGGGAGGATCACCTCTTTGGACCTGCTCATGATGCATCTGTGGATGCATGACAAGGTGTGGTTAGCCTTCCTGACCACGTCCCCACATTGGCGGCCCATGTTCATGTTGGAATCAATGACAACTCCAAGATCCTTCTCCGCCTCTGTGCTGATGAGAAGGAAGTTCCCCAGTCTGTAGGTATGCTGCTGGTTCTTCCTCCCCAGGTGCAATAGCTTGCACTTGTCAGTATTGAAACCCATCCTGTTCTCATCCACCCACCCTTGTAACCTGTCTAGATCTAGTTGTAGCCTGTCCCTCTCCTCCAGCGTGCCCACTTTTCCCCACATCTTAGTGTCATCAGTGAATTTTAACAAGGTGCTTTTCACCCCCTCGTCCAAGTCCCTGATGAAGATGTTGAATGGTGCAGGCCCAAGGACCGAGCCCTGGGGGACCCTACTGCCCACATCCCTCCAGGTGGAAAAAGACCTGTCCACCACCATTCTCTGGGTGCAGCCCTCCAGCCAGTTAGTGACCCATCTGACTGTGTAGGCATCGATGCCACAGTTGCCTAATTTCTTAATGAGAATGGGGTGAGAGATAGTGTCGAAGGCCTTCCTAAAGTCCAGAAAGACTACGTCCACTCTGACACCTGCGTCCAAGGATTTTGTGACTTGGTCGTAGAAGGTTACCAGGTTTGTCTGACAGGACCTGCATCAAATGAATCCATGTTGGTTGCCCCTAAGCATGATCCCTCCACTGGTCCCTTGCACATGTGCTCCTGGATAATTTTCTCAAAATGCTTCCCCAGGACCGAGGTAAGATTAATGGGCCTGTAGTTTCTTGGGTCCTCCTTGCTCCTGTTTTGAAAATGGGGACCACATTTGCCCTTTTCTAGTCCTCTGGCACATCATCAGAGCACCAAGAGTGCTCATAAAGCTGTGTCAGGGATCCCACAATGACCTCTGCTAATTCCCTCAGCACTCTGGGTGGAGATCATCAGGACCTGCTGATTTGAATATGTCTAGTCCCACCAGAAGTTCCCTGACTAGGTCTTCACTGACCCTGGGTCTGGCTGTGCCTACTCTGGGTCCGTCTAGGATCCCAGTGAGGGGGATGACCCAGTCCCTGCTCAGAAAAATGGAGGCAAAGAAATTGTTAAAGAGGTTAACTTTGTCATCTGGTGTGACCACCAGATTTCCTAGTGTGTCCTGCAGAGTCCCTACATTACCCGGTAACTTCTTTTTACCCGCTATGTATTTAAAAAAAGGACTTCTTGTTATCCTTCATCCAGATCACTAATCCCAGTTCCATCTCCACCTTAGCCTTCCTAACAGCCCCCCTACAGTCCTGAGCAATGGAGGTATAGTCCTCCCTGGTGATGGTCCCTCCCTTCCATTGGGTGTACATCTCCTTTTTAGTTTTGAGACATTCCTGGATGCTTTTGGTGATCCATGGGGGCTTTTGAGCGTTGGGATTGTCGACATTTAGGCTTGGAGGATCGTCTCCTTAAGGAACGACCACTCTTCTTGGACTCCCAACTCCCCTCCCCTCTGGAACCTTAGTGCCTCCACGACTAGTCTCCTTACCTTATTGAAATCCACCCTCCTGAAGTCTAGGGCTGTTGCCTTGCTGCAGGCCTTTGACACCCTGTGCTGGATGGTGAATTCCAGTAGGCAATGATCACTATCGCCCAGATGGTTGAGAACCCTCAGTCCACTCACCAGGTCATCGCCCGTGGCCAGGACCAGGTCGAACAAGACATTTTCCCTGGTGGGACTGTGCACCTCCTGGGTTAGATGGAGGTCCTGTAACTTGGATAGGAACCTACGTGAGTGATCAGACCTGGCTGACTGCTCTTTCCAGCAGATGTCTGGATAGTTTAGGTTACCCATGATGACTACGTCCTTTGACTTAACTGCCTCCGCGAGCTGACCTGAGAATTCCCAGTCCAGCTCTTCCCCCTGGTTGGGTGGCCTGTAGTAGACCCCCACCATTAAGTCCCTTCCCCCTGACCCCCTTGTATTCTAACCCAGAACACTTCAGTCTGCCTCTCCTCTGACCCAGTGCTGTTTGTTGAATATTGAACAAAACTGGCCAGGACCACTTTTGAATCTAGGACTGACCCCTGGGGCACTCCACTTGATAGCAGCTGTCAACTAGACATTGAGCCATTGATTACTACCCTCTGAGCCTGATGCTACAGCCAGTTTCCTATCCACCTTGCAGTCCATTCATCCAGCCCATACTTCCTTAGCTTGCCTGTGAGAATGTTGTGGCAGACCATACAAGATCCTTGCTAAAATCAAAGTATACCACATCCACTGGTCTCCCTGCATCCACAGAGCCAGTCAGCTTGTCATAGAAAGCAATCAGTTGGTCAGGCATAACTTGTCCTTGCTGTATCCTTGCTGACTATTCCTAATCAACTTCTCCTTCAAGTGGTTAAAAATAGATTCCTTGAGGATCTCCTCCATGATTTTTCCAGGGACTGAGTTAAGTCTGTAGTCCCCTGGATCCTTCTTTTTCCCTTCTTAAATATGGACACTATGTTTTCACTTTTCCAATCAACCTAGACCTCTCCTAATCACTATGAGTTTTCAAAGATGATAACTTGTACTCATCCAGCTTTTCTAAATAGTCCCTAAATTGCTTTTTTACCACAGTTGTCTGCTCATCTCCTCCCCAAACTGTGCTGCCCAGTGCTGTGGTCTGGGAGCTGATCTTGTCTGTGAAGCCTGAGGTAAGAAAGGCATTGAGCACTTCAGTCTTTTATGCATCTTCTGTCACTAGGTTGCCTCCCCCATTCAGTAAGGAACCCACACTTCTGCTTATTTTTCTCTTGTTACTGACATACATACATGACATCCATAGATGCTTCTCAAGCAAGTCCTGGGATGTCATTCTCCCCTTGTACTCAGCCTTGGTGAGGCTGCAGCTGGAGTACTGCATCCAGTTTTGGGCTCCACAATTCAAAAAGGATGTGGAAAAGCTTGAGAGAGTCCAGAGAAGAGCCATGAACATGATCAGAGGTCAGGAAAACAGACCTTACAACAACAGGCTGAGAGCCGGGGGGCTCTTTAACCTGGAAAAGCACAGGCTCAGGGGTGATCTGATGGCCACCTATAAGTTTATTGGGGTGACCACCAGGATTTGGGGGAACATTTGTTCACCAGAGCACGCCAAGTGATGATGAGGTCGGACAGTTATAAATTGCTGCAAGACCATTTCAGGCTGGACATAAGGAAGAATTTCTTTACTGTCCAAGCCCCCAACGTCTGGAACAGCCTGCCATCGGAGGTGGTTCAAGCACCTACACTGAACACCTTCAAGAGTAAATTGGATGCTTAACTTGTTGGGATCCTATGAACCCAACTGACTTCCTGCCCTTCGGGCAGGGGGCTGGACTCAATGATTTTCCAAGGTCCCTTCCAACCCTAATGTCTATGAAATCTATGAATACTTGTAGGGATCTAAGCTGTAGCCATGTTGGTCTCAGCACAAAGGCAGGCAAATTCTTTAGGTAGAGGCAATATCTTTTATTAGAAGAACTAAAGAGTTGCAAAGAACAACCTTTTTTGCAATTATTTATTTGGTCTAATAAAAGATATCACCTCTACCCAAAGAATTTACCTAACATACTTGTAGAAACCCTTCACATCCCTTGCTAGCTACAACTTCAATTGTGCTTTGGTCTTCCTGACTTCAGCCCTGCATGCCCAAGCAATACTCTTACATTCCCCCCTAGCTGTTTGTCCAAGTTTCCACTTTTTATAAGCTTCCTTTTTATGATTTAGTTTACTGAAGAATTCACTGCCTAGCCAAGATGGCCGTCTGCCATACTTACTAGTCTTCATGCACATTGGAATGGTTTGTTCCTGCACCCTTAGTAAGGCTTTTTTAAAGTGCAGCCAGCTCTCCTGGACTCTTCTTTCCCTCAGACTGGCTTCTCAGGGGATCCTGCTCATGAATACTGTGAGCGAGTTTAAGTCTGCTTTTCTGAAGTCCAAGGTTCTTACTCTCTTGCTGTCCTTCCTTCCTTTCCTCAGGATCCTGAACTCAATCATCTTGTGGTCACTACTTCCCACTACTTCCCTCAGCTATTACATTCCCCACCAATTCTTCCCTGTTTGTGAGCATCAGGTCAAGAAGAGCACATCCCTTAGTTGGCCACTCCAGCACTTGCACTAGGAAGTTGTCTGCTACACTCTCCAAAATCTTCCTCAGTTGCCTGCACACTGCTATATTGCCCTCCCAGCAGATATCAGAGTGATTGAAGTCCCCCATGAAAAGCAGGGCCAGTGATCAGGAAACTTACTCTAGCTGTTTGAAGAAAGCCTCGACCACTCCTGGTCTCATGGTCTATAGCAGACACCCACCACAACATCACCCTTGTTGCTGTCTCCTCTGACTAACCAAGAGACTTTCAACAGGCCTATCTCCAGCTTCATAGGGGAGCCCTGAGCAATCATATGGCTCTTTTAAAATAAATTGCAACTCCTCCTCCTCTTCTCCCCTGCCTGTCCTTCCCGAGCAGTTTTCTACCCATCCATGACACTGCCCCAATCACACAAGCTCCCACCAACTCTCTATTATTCCAATCATGTCATAGTTCTGTGATTGTGTTTCCCAGGCTCTGTATATTTATGTACAAGCACCTAAGCTAACTAGTCAATTGCCCTGATTTCTCAAGAAGAATGAGAACACCTTCCCTTTTGCCCCTTCCTCCTGGTTCTCCTCCAGATCGCCTACTTCCCCACTTACCTCAGGGCATTAGTCTCTATCACCATCACCATCACCATCACCATCAGATTAGTGTAGTCCATCTGAATAAGGTATAGGGCAGTACCAGTTGAGCTCAGTCCTACTCAGTGCAAACTCTTTTCAAAGTCATGGTGAGCCATGACACTAAATACACTTCTACTTCCTTTTTACTCTCACAGCTGAGCTACATATTTCTTTCCCATTTCCAATGATTTCTGTTGCTTCATGAGTCTTAAATGTCTGGCAAACATCACCAAATGGGGACCCAAGCAGCTTACCCTTTTGATGCCCCCCTCTCTCAGCCTTTTGCATATGATTAGTGTATCCTCACTCTCCATGAGGTAGAATCAGTCCAGGTTGCCCTGCATGTCATCTGTATATAAATTTTTGGAGGATCCCAGGACTTGTGAGAAGAACACTCCATTCCAATCTTGAGTGGGGAGCTAATTAGCACATGAATCCTTTTTGGAGGGAAGGGTGTATCTGGAGTGCATACACATACAGAGCAGTGCTAAGCTGTGGGGTCACCATGGATTGAAATGCTGTTGACTGCTGGGGCCCAGCTAACTGAACTATATGGTAAATTATGAGCTTTTTGGCTTTGGATTAATATTATACATATTTTGTAGGGTGGGGTCAAAAAAAAGTTTGTATTCTATATAATATGTAAGGTACAAAAGGGCCACTTAAAAGTATTTTTAAGGAATACTTGTGCTAAAATTTGCATCTGTTTAAAAAAAAAAGGAAAATGCATCTCTTCAGCCATCACTGTTTTCATTTGTCCCTTGCTTCCATGTGTTCAAGGGGAGCAGAGTCTGACTGTAAGGGGGATAAAAAGGGCTGCAAGGGAAAGAAGCTAGGGGAACAGAGAGCAAGGGGGGCACCTGATACTCAGATTAATTTTCCCTGTTGCAGCAGTGGGAGGGGGACAAAATCAAGGCAAACCTCCAATCATTAAATTCTGCACTGGAAAAATATAACAAATCTTTAAATTTTTCATATATAGAATCTAATTATTGGGGGATCATCTTATAGTCAGGGTTATCTTATATTAGAGTAAATATAAGATGTGTTTTTCTACAAAAAACAGTTTTCCAAAAAATCTTATCCAGCATCAGGCATGAACCTGCCCACAACCCTATGTGACTAGACACTAGCTGGAACCTGAGATCAATACTAATTAGATTTCTCAGATAAAATTCTTTCCTATTCTAACCCAGTCATGTGAGGAAATTCCTGGTAATGTCTTGTCCTGCCCATGCAAAATAGGTCAATGTCCACATTAGTAATTTTTTGGGGGAGAATTTTCAATTAAAAAACAAAGCAGAGTGGGGAAAGTAGGAAAAGATTTTTAGTGCTTTCAAGTTTGAGTGCTTTAATTTGAGAATATAAAATGCTCAGATAATAAAAGTATACATGTAATGTATGTGTAGGCATGTTTGTGTGTGTATGTATGTAGGTATGTATACATATAATGTAGAGATGTATATATCACTGTAGTTTTTCCTGCTACGATATATTTATTGGCCCAAACTTAGTTGGTTAACAAGTTCTCATATCTTAGGATAGACTATAACTCATTTAATATCTTTCCTAGCATCTTTCTTGTTTTAGTCTCTGTCACTACAGGGAAAATACTGAAATAGTGACAAGTACAATATCAATAAACATAATAATAATTGATTTTCAGGAGATGAAAAATCTTAAATTAGTGACCATTTCCCTCAAGAGCATTGTCTGATTAATTTAATGTTCATCTTAGTCTTTCTAAGTCGGTATAATACTGCTGATCTGCTCAGCAAGACCCTCTGATGGGGTTTGTGGTTAAGGCCCAAAGGAAAATAAACTATATGCATAGTCCAGCAGTTTTTAAAATGGAAACCTCACAGACTGACAGAAAACTACTGCCAAACTTACCTTGGATGCTTGAAGTTGATTTGTAGGGGGATGCTTGAAGTTGATTACTTCATGATTTGCATTTTACCTACAAACATACTTATGAAAATAACAATATCCAGTGCAAATTGTAGGCTATTCTGTATGCAGTCAACTGAAAGAACACAGCCTAGGCTGGATTGGAGGCCTGGGCAAAAAGGACTTGAGGAGTGATGCTGATAGATGAATTTAGCCTGCAGAGAAGGATTAGCAGGGATGATCAAGGAAATTGACCACCTATTACACTTCAATGATTGCAGCTTTTGTAGACATACACAATGCTAGGTCAATGGAGCTCTCACAGCTTATAGCATAGTGCAGACTAGCCACTGAGTATGTGTTCAGGTTTTCAGAAGGCTTTTGCAGTGCTCAGTGAGTTGCATGGTACCAGGGTACCAGGGTTACACTGCTAGCAGTACCTCAGCTATTCTAACAATAGACAAAAAAATAATTATGATGGGTAATTCATGTAAATAATTACATGAGAAGTTTACTGTGCAGTGGCTAATTCGCTGTGCAGTGAACATCTCGCCATCTATACGTGCACCTCTATTAGGCTGGAGTAAACTAATTTACTCTACAGCAGGATAGTACTTGCAAATACAAGTACTACCCTGCTGCAGAGTAGAAAACTTTGCAGCAGCACACGTGCAGACATTGACAGGGCTGGCTGGGGCACAAGGTTGTTTCAGTGCAGGGCTGCCTGCTGGCTCGTCCCATACTAAAAGCACCCGCAAGCTCTAGACCACTGGTGGCCAACCTGAGCCTCTGGAGCCACATGAGGCTCTGCAGAAATTAATATGTATCTCCTTACAGGGTGATTTGGTGATCTTACATGGTGATTGTCACACAGTGATCAGCTTCCAAGTGGGTTATTGCTTTATTGCTCTGGAGATTATTGCTCTTGAGGGTGGCATTTGAATGTGTGCCCTGGAGCAATAAACTGTGGAGCAATAAACTGCAGAGTTTATATAACATGTGCCTGAGAGTGCAGCATGTTAAACCAGATTGGAAAAATGCTGGCTGGCAGGGGGTTCCCAGGGATCAGCCTGCCAGCCCGGTGTTGCTCTCCTCAGCTCAACATGCTACAGAGGATCTGTCTAGAGCAGGGGTGGTTAACCTGTGGCTCCAGAGACACATGCAGCTTTTCAGAAATTAATGTGTGTCTCCTTGAATCTTTGCACAAGCACACGGTGACCAGCTTCCAAAGGGACACATTCAAGTGCTGCACTCAAGAGCAATAATCTCTGGAGAAATAAACTCCAGAGTTTATTGTTTTGCATTAATTTCACCTATAGGTATGCCCAACATAACGTGCAGTCACAAGTGTTGATGCAACCCAAAAAACCATGGCTTGTTCAGACTAGGAAAAAAAGAAAACCAAGAAGAGATATGTAGTAGGCTGCACATCTCAGGAGCTGCAGCCCAGCTGCAGGCTGTAAGAAGGCAATTACAAACATGCCTAGGAGGACTGAGCCAGTGCTGAGGATAATTAGCTCACCCAGAGGAAGTTAAAAGCTCCCAAGGAAGAGTGCTGTTGCTGTTTGTCCTTCAAATTTGAAGATGACCATGACATCACTGATTGATTAACAGGCCACTAGATCCCCCCTCAGCCTTCTCTTGTGGAGGCTGAATAGGTTCAGGTCCCGTACCCTCTATTCCTAGGGCCTGCCCTGCTGCCTCCTGATCATGCGAGTGGCCCTCCCCTGGACCCTCTCCATGGTGTCCACATCCCTCTTGAAGTGCAGAACCCAGAACTGGACACAGTACTGCAGAAAAGTGTGGAAAAGGGAAAACAGGCATGGATAGCAAAACTATGTCTGAAAAGGAACTCAGGAAGGCCCAAGCTTGAATGCAATCTCTAGAAGAGGCTGTGGAGAAGTTGAGAAGAGAGCTGCAGAATGCAGACCAGCTAAAGTCATATACCTCTCTCCTGGAGGGACAGTTGAACAAGCACTTGGAGGCTGGTAAGCCAGCATGCCAAAACTACACACCAGAAGTGGAAGTACTGAGACCACTTTTATTAGAATGCCTCAACCTAAAGTTGGGAGAGCTGGTGACTAGGCAAAAAAGGAGAAAAGAGCTGACAAGTCTCACTAACCAGTATGAGGCTTCTTGAGATTGGAGACAGGAGTTGTCAGGGAAGGTGAACGCTGGGCGCCACCTTCACAAGCAGAGATATGGAGTTGGTGACCTTAAAGATTCAAATCCTGCAGTTAGAGGCCAAGCAGGAAGAGGTTAAGATGAAAGTACCCACAGTTCTACTGCAACAAGAGACCCAGAGCCCTCCTAAGAGAGATGATACAGAGATGACTGAGTACAGGACCAAGACCCAAGGAAGGACCTGGAAAAGAAAGACCCTCTACAAAACCCCAAAGGTATCCTGAAGGAGGATTGCCCACACAGGGGGTCCAGCTACAGGTGTAGCACTCCAGGAGGTAACCAAAGATGACACAGGTGTCACAGAACCCTTGTGGCAGCCACAAGAAGGGTTGCCAGGGGAAGAGGGGGCAATTATACTGTCCACCACAGCCAAGAAGGCAGAAAAAGCTGAGATGCCCAGAAAGGGAGTTGTGAGATTAGGGCAGGGGGAAGAGACCACAAAGATTTAAGGTACCAGCTCCATCCAACAAAGCATGAAAAAGTCCAAGCCTGGACTGAAAAGTAAAGACTCAGGTTGAAAGGGAAGGGGAGCACATCAGAAAGTGAACAGCCCAACCCCAGGGAGGCCAGTTATATCACTTAAAAAGGCATGGGGTGGCAAACTTAATAGTGGGACTCCTGGGCAGTAGACTTATTGTTATCCATGGATTAATGCTCCTTGAATCCATAGAGGTATCCCCCTAAGGGGGCAGGGAAGGATAGAGCTTCCAGAAGGTGGCCTGAGAAACTGTTTGAGGGGAGATTACCTTAGAGAAAGAGGAAAAGATGGGGACAGATCTGCTGGGCATGCACAGCAATAGAAAGACTGCAGGCCACAGAAGAGATCCGGTGGGTCACTAAGGAGACAAGCAGGAACCACCAGTTAAGACTTCTGGCAGTGCACCCACCAAGACTGATAATGAACCCAAGTCAGAGTGAGGGCAGAGGTGCCCCTGGAAACAAGGAAGAACAAACCAGACACTAAGAATGCTTTGCCGTAGGTTTGACTAGGACAGGAGCTGGGTCCAGATGGGAGAATGGTTGCCACATAGGTAAGAGCATCCCAGAAAGGTAGCAGCAACACCAGGGCAGGAAATAGAGACATGAAGTCTGACAGCCTCAGGTCCAGCGTGTTTGTAAACAATCTATGCTTCAGGGTAGGCTGGAGGAAGCTGAAGTCAGTGCTTCAAATGGCAGGAACTGTAAGGTACACCAACTTCTGGAGAAATAAGAAGGGAACATCTGGAAAATCTGCAGCAGGGGAATGGTCAGCTTTGGCCACACCAGTGAAGTGACTGAAACAATAGCCATGTATAATGAATAGTTGTTGTGCAGCAGACCCATGCAGATCAAGATGGACAAAGAGGCAATGCCTAATAGAGATGGGCAAACGGTACTGGCATGGGGCTACAACCTCCCTGGGACGTAAAGAACACTGGGAGAGGGTCTGGACCCAGTGGCAAACCTACCACAGACCTCTGAGAGAGGAGAGACTCAAGAATGGGAGCCTGTATATGGGGCGAGATGAAAGATTTTATTTATTGTAAAGGGCATAATTGGAAGGCTGGTCCTAAGCTAAATAAGACGAACTCATGGGAACCAGTAAACATGAGGTCATGGGAACTGAAGGCTGGTAAACCAATTCAGTGGCACTGGTGAGAACAGAAAAGGGTCATGAATTATTAACTCCCCCCTTCCCCCCAACTATAAGTTGTAAGAAGCAGGAGGCATGGATAAAGACATCTAAGATTGTTCCGCTCTTGGCAGGACGGGGGTGGGAATGTGTAGCAGGCTGCATGCGTCAGGAGATGTATCTCAGCTGCAGGAGGTAAGAAAGTGATAGCAAACCTGCCTGGGACAACTGAGCTAGCTGAGGAGGGTAACTGGCTGGCCCTGAGAAAGTTAAAACTTCCATGGAAGAGAGCTAAAGAGGAAGAGAAGGCTGTGTGGCTTGAGAATGCAGCACTGAGCTAGGATACTTTCTCAGGGATTGGGAAAGATTGCAGGGTATGAGAGAGAGCGAAGGCTGCCAGGCAGAGGCTGTGAAGTGGCACTGAGCCAGAACACTCTTTCTGGATCCAGAAAAGGAGTGTGGGGGGGGGTGAGTTACCCCTTTACTGGTGATTTCTTTATTTGTTTGATGATTTATGAGTTATATTGCATCTTGCGTTGAGCGGCAAATTCACCCCAGGAAAATAAAGATTGTACTGTGCAAATGGACAACTCTCTACAGGACAACCCTTTACAGGACAACGCTCTTCTCCCTTCACTATGAATGGAGAAGAACTATTTCAATTAAAGGACATGATTAGCCCTATAGCATGGATATAACTGGCCACGAATAAATTTGGACTGGAAATTAAAAAATCTCCAACCAGAAGAGCAATGAAATTCTTGAACAGCCTTTCAAATAGCAGCAGTAAGAGCCAGAATCCTACCAGTTCTAAGATGGAGTTAGCTTCTTTGAAAGGGATCACGTAATGTGGCTTCCTGTGACAGCAGAGGTCTGGACTCAAAGCCCCACTTCCTGTTTTGCTCCTAACAGCACCCCAAATGTTGTACATTAATAGCGTATTTTTTCTCCATATCTCATGGAATTTCCTAATGAATTATATTGAATTATGCTCTTTTCCTTATGTTTTGATCTAGACTTGTAAAGAGATATTGGGCATTCCTAGTGTGTTATAATGAATCTGGAACCAAAATCCAGTTTTCAGCAAAAACACCAATTTAAAAAAAAAACAACGCACCATGCTATCGTGAGTTTGAAAGAAGAAAATGTTTTCAGCATCACTTTCAGTCCGTTACTGATTCAGACACCACTAGCCTAGTTCATTACTGAAACAGACAGCACACACGATGTTTACGCAATCATATTCTTGGTCAGTCCTTAATAATTTCTGAATTGAGTTCTTCTTAGTGGGCTTCCTCTCTTCAGACAATAGAGAGAAATCCTGCACTATAGAAACTGTAGTTAACTGCCTGACTCTTTGCACCCAATGTGGTTTCAAAGAGGAAATAAAGAGCATTTAGAGTGACTGAATCACATCACATCTTCCAAACATCCTCATTAAGCTATTATAATTAAGGCTGTGTTGTTTTCTTCATTTTCTCTCAATAGTGTCAGCTGGCAAAGACTGATACCTTTAGCCCTCTAATAAATTATTTATTAATGTTGCAGTTAATAATTTATGTTAATTGGTACTGTAAGCTACTTTCCCCAACAAATGTGAGCAAAGGTCAAAACTTGTTAACAGCAGAGGTGAAATCTATTTTTTCACGTTTTCTTTTCCATAATATATCAGTGAAGATAAGATATGGCCTGCAAATTTAACTGTATTTCAGAAGACAACAAATTCTAAGAGCAAAGGTTTGGTCTACTCACTAAGTTCCAATATGTTTTCGTTAAATGGGCACTTGGCACTTCAGTCATCATGTCCAAGGATACAGAATACCTGCACAATTAAAACGACCTGCCTTCAACAATGCAGAAGCCCCTTCAGGATTGTTGGTACAATATAATCTCTGAACAGACGGCTATCAACTGCACAATCTTTCGGTAAGGTGGCAAATAATTATTAAGGCACTGATATATTTAAAATAATCCTTGGTGATTGTACTTCAGTGAGAAGTATGTGTTGTGTTTTTTTCCTGGAGGGAGAACTTTGTTCAATCAACAACATCATTTTGAAGTTTACCTTAGCTGAAGATATTTATTTTCAGGCCAAATAACTTTCTGCATTCATTCTTTGCTCTCCAGATTAGGAAGATTCCCCACTCCCTTATCGTACGTGTTGCACTCTTTTATGTTGTTTAAATTCAGAAACACAATGCTGTTCAGTTTCATGTGTTTGCCTGGCCCAATCGTGCCCTTGATCTACAACCATGGAGCTCAAATCTGCTTTTAATTTGATAACATGTTTGAAAAGGGTTATGAGCTGTCATGTTTATTTGCCAACCTAACATTTTTGCATATAAATAATGAATTTGTGTTCTTTGTTCAACAACAACAGGAAATATTTGTTATGTTTTGTTTATAAAAGAAAGATTTAAAATACACAGTGGAGAAAGAAATGTGTAGAGATTGGGAACAACTTAAAAGGACTCAACCAAAATAAACTTTTAAAAATAAGTTTTTCTTAGCAATACTTTATTAACTTATACAACACAAGGTTTTTACTGTGTTCATTTTAACGTATTTACACACTTATTTTCCTTTATTTGAAATACAGTAATGATATGGGACCTAACTCAGTTCCCACTAAAGTCAATGGGAACTTTTCCACTGACTTCGGTGAGCACTGGATCAGCACCGGGATCACACTCTTGTTCCTGGTAGCCCTTAAAACATTGTGTTTGGAAATTCTTTCATTTCTGGCATGACTAGCAGTTATTTTGCCCTCTTCTTGGTTGGATTGTGCAAAATCTAACCTGTGTTTTTGAAGAAAAAGATAGCATAGTTCAGAAAAAAACTAGGGTTGTTTTCTATCATTCCTTTCTTAGTCAAGACAAAGGAATAAAAAAAACAGTGCAAAACTCTCATCTTTTCTGAGTTTTTTGAGTTTTTCACCAGAGGATCTAGTGTCAGCACAATGGAACATATCAGCCTGATTATGGTAGGGGGAAAAGTAATGGATATATAAATGCATTTCATCTCCAAGGTTGGGTAAGATATGCTGAGCAGCAGTGTAAGAATGTAGCTGGGTGCCGGGGGCAGCTGCCACACACGGGGCAGTGGTGGTTTCTGGTTGCTGTTGCCACTGTATTCTCAATCTTGTGGCTGTGGCAAAAGCTGGTCCATCCCATTCCCCCCTCCCCCCTCAACACACACACACCCATTGGCACCTGGGGCAGTTGCCCTGGGTCCTTGCCCTAGTTACACCAATGATGCTGAAAGCATGTATAATTTTTTCCAAACCATACAGGGTAGAACCTATTATCCTCTTGTGTGCACTTCCTGTCAGAGGCATAATTAAGCAGATCTGGGCTAGCAGCGTGGTGGCTGCTATTTTTGTGCCTCCCTCCCCAACAAGTTGGCACCTGGAGTTGGTGCCCTGGCCACCCATCCTTAATCATACTACTGTTCACAATTATTGCAAAAACAAAGACTCTTTCTCACTGTCTCTTATAGCAGGTGCTGAGGTTGTCATACCGGCCTGAAAATACAATGGCATATTGTTGTTTCTTGCAGTCAGTAACAAGGATTCATCTCTGTATTGTGTGAAAAACAGAGAGAGTCTTTGTAACTAAGTGCAAGTAATAGCCATTTAACGCGGGACCCACTGAAGGAACTGGCAAGCATGCAGGGTGTAAATTCATAATTTTTTTGTTTTTCTGTACTTTATTCTAAAAGTCTTATAACCCAAAATGCATCCCAAACTCTTACTGAATAATGGTGGTGCAGCTCAGTCACTTTATATGGTACCCGTTAAAATAGTATCTGAAGGACACATTATCTTAAAAGTATTTATCCTTAAGTTCCCTGTCTACCTAGTGCCTATAACAATTGAGGTCCTGATCACAGTTGAAGTTTGTGCTGCTTTAATGTGTACAGTAATTCAACTGACTTGATAAATCATTAAGCTTCATTCAGATACTTTGTTATATTAATGCATTTATGGCATTCAGCTCTAGTAGTCACTAATAGGAACTTCCCCACCTACCCTGTCTTCATTCAAGACTACAGAAGACCTTGAAGGCAGCAGAAATGGTTCAATCCCACTCTCAGAGGAAACAACATTTGGAGCCAGACTAGGTTGTGTAAACTATCAAAGTGCCGAAGAAGGCGCTATTTCCCTGACACCCAGGTAGTAGACAAGGTGAGATAGAGTTTGCTATTGTATCTGCTACTGTTACCTTTTATACTGATCCACCATAGAGTTCATAGATGTTAGGGTCAGAAGGGACCCCAGCAGATCATCGAGTCTGACCCCCTGCCCTGGGCAGGAAAGAGCACTGGAGTCAGATGTCCCCAGCTAGGTGCTCATCTAGTCTCCTCTTAAAGACCCCCAAGACTAGGCAGGCAAGGAAGAGAGAAAAGAGGAGGCTGGTATGCTGAAGAAGCACAGTACCTGAGTTGCCTCCTTTCTTCTGTCTGAAGACAGACCACAAGCTTTTGTTTGGGCTGTTACTTGCTTATGAAATGGGGGTCCTATAGTGAAGCAGTGGGTTTTAAAAAACTCCACTTCAATTAAGAGCCGAGTAAACCCCCGTGTCATGCACACACCCTGCTGACTTACCTGCCTCTCCGGTGGGGAGGGAAGGGTGAGCTGCCGGTGGGTGGAGCGGTCCCTGGGCTGCAGGGGGAGCTGGTGCTTCCCTCTGTGGCAGCAGTAACTCCCTCCCCCCTCAAGTGGCACCCACCTGCAGGCACCGGGCTCGGGCAGTCTTGGGGGGCACTGCAGCTGCAGAGGGAAATACCAGGCCCCCGCACAGCTCAGGCAGGCAGGCTCCAGGGGAGGGAGCGGAGAGATCAGGTTCACCACTTTTCTTGGGCAGAACCTGCTTTCCCAGGCTTCAGGGCTTCCTGCAGAGCCATGGAGCTGCACGGAGCCTGGTGCTTCGCTCCACAGCTGTCGGGCCAGCAAACTAAAACTCCTTTGAGGAGGCGCCCCAAGTCATTTAAGGTGAATTACGTTGCTGAATTTCCTACAGCAGCTGGAATTAATGCACAATACACCGCTGAGGCGTGCAAATACCAACACCATTAAAGCGGTGCAAAAGCATTTAGCCCACTTTAAAGTGTCGTGTACACACACCTCTTGTTTTGTCTACACATGGCAGTTTGGTATGGGGACAAGATTGCTCCGTGTAAAATAAACTGACTGGAAACCTATACTCAGAGCTGACTGGCCTTGATGAGAAAGCTGGGTGAAAGAAAATTTATTTTGCCTTGGCTTAGAACATAGAGAAGTATGAGAGGAGAGTAAATAAGAGTTTGGTCCTGAACATACTACAAAATATTGATAAATGCAGGAATCTGCAGGCACAGTTCACCTACTACAACCAGAACATAAATCCGTAGCATATATAACTCCATCAATGCATGGCAGTATTTATTCCATAAAAATTGTATTCAGGGAGTAGGTGTTTACATGATCTGGCTTCATTATCATTTCCCAAAGTCAGTAAGTGTTACTAATGTACAGAAGAATGGAGCTTAGAGCCTATTGAGTCAGAAAGATGAGTCGTCTCCTGTTCCCTACTCATAAGGAAGAAAAGGGAGCAGAGTTAATAGTCCAACTTAGCCTGCTTTTGGCATCGGCTGTTGCTAATTTTCTTCGGCGTGCTTTGACTACCTGTCTGAAAGGCTGCTGCAGTGCAGGAAGGAAATTTTTCAAGAGATTAAACTATTATTGTTTCCTGTGTGGCTGTCTTCACTGTATATGAAAAAAAGCTTTATGGGCACTTGAAAAGAGATTTGTCTGAATAGCAAAGCTGTTGTGAGTCATCCCCCACCTCCCTCCTCAAACAGTCAGGATTTGGCCAATTTCCTCAGGAAAGTAGTTGATTAGGGCCCATGGATTTATCCACAGCCTACATATAAGATGTCATAAAGGTGATTAATGGTGAACTCTCCATCATAGGAAACTCAGAGTTTATAAAAGCTATTTTTGAGGGTATGGAAGGAAAGTAAGTCATTTGTATTTTTGCCAAAATGCTTCCATGGTTAAATACCTCTTTGTAGCTGCTAGTAATTAATGCTGCCTATCAAAGGGTGTTGTATTTTCTGATTTTTACCAGCTTATTTGAAAACAGATGAATTCAATATGTCTCAGTGTTTACAGAAATAGATATTGTAAAATAAAAATAAAATATTTCCACGAAGACCCACATTAGCCATTCACATTAAATCTAAGCACAGGAATTCTTTTTTTTTTTCCTGTCTTGCTGCAGAAGGGTTCAACTGTTTTGTTCTTGTAGTTGTTGTGCAGTGTTGTGTTTCAGGTTTTTTTCCCCCTCTACAATGCTGCCATAGGCAGTGTGATTTACTAACTTTGAAATAGGACAATTAGGTGACTTGCAAAGAGAATTTGCATCGTTCCTTCTGAACAGGACAGAAATCAATACACATTCAGAAACATCCATGTTCCTTGTATTTCTTCTGTGACCCTGCACATCACTCCCTTCTTTTCAGTCTAGCTTCCATTATTAACTTCCATCCTAGCCTCGCTCCAGACACCCCACATAAACCCACGCATGCTCATTTAATTGACACCTGTGGGATCAACAGACAGCACCATGATGCTATACCACACTGGGAATGTCCTGTTTGCTTTTTCATCCTTGCTTTGTGAGTGCTGTGATTAGTCCTCAGGGCAAAGCTCCTCACACTTCTGAGTAGGTACAATTAGTTCCTTTAATGGATGGGGAAACTGAGGCACAGAAAGACAAAGGACCGATTCTAGGCTCTTCAACTGTATTGTGTGTGCTTTACAAATTCAATTCTCGCACCACTTCCAGATGCCCCACTACACAAACAAGAAAATATAGTCAGAAAGTATATTCCTAGTCTAACTTTTGGTTGTTAGCTCACAGGGAAGTTTACTCTTTCATGGAACAGTACCCAACTACAGAATCCCTTCCTAGAAGTATACTGATCTGTGAAGTAGCAAAAGCCCCCGTTTCTAAGCCAGCTGTAGGATGACAGCCTACTTGTTTTGGATTGGGAGAGGACTACAGCTGAAGCAAGGTGCTACTCAAAATGTCAGAGTTCATCCCTAAGGGACCTGCCCAAAGTTTTAAAGGAAATCGGTGGCAGAGGTTGTAATGAAATCTCTCAGTGCTTTTCTTCAAATGTATGTCTGCAGCCATTAACCAGCCCCTTCTCTTGTAATACATGGTACTACACACTGTGGTGTGTACCAGGTACCATCTGGATATCAGTCAACTGAACTATTTTCAGATTTAATGAGTTCTGCAGGGTAGCATTTTCAAAAACAGATTAAAATAGAGGTGTCGAGCATATAGTCCATGGATCTGGCCCTTGAAGGTGAGTCATCCAGGCTCTGGGCCTTCTTGTGGGTTGGACCACCTACCTCTGTGGGTTGGATTTGGATTGTGGTTCTCACCGCTACAGTTGCCAGAGTCCCTGAGGTAGTTACATTAATCCCCACTGTTTTAGTGTACATCCAGGACCCAGGGAGTTAATGCCACTTGCCTCTCTCCCACCCCTTACCTACTGCTGAAATTCCATCTCTTCTGAATGAACAATAAGATAAGAAGCAACACATCCACCCAAACAACACTGCTTTGCAGGCATCCTTTCATATCCTAAAGGCACTTGAATTTTCTTCTGATACCTGTGGCTGCATCTACACAAGATACTGACTTCACAGTTGTTACTGTGCAGTCATTTAGTACTTGCATACCCAAGTACTAAATTACTGTGCAGTAACAGGAGCTACTGCACAGTAGTGTCCCTGAATGGCTTCCAGGTGATGCTGACTGTGCAGTAGCTCATTACTACTGTGCAGCAGCATCGCACCATGATTCATGCCGCTCGATGGTACTGCACAGTAGTAACGAGCTACTGCACAATAAGTCTTTCACGTAGATGTGGCCAACATCAACATTAGATCAGATTCCATAGTGCAGAGATTTAAATCTAGTGGCTGTTGAGGCCATCACATGTGAAGTCATTCTCACTGAAAAATGAAATGCCTACAAATCCGCTCTCCTAACTAAGACGAGCTCTATTCGCAACAGGAGAAAAAGAATTCTAAGTAGAGAAGTCACTATAGATAACAATCCTGTCAAATTCAGTCAAATCATTTCAAGCGCATGAACTGGCATGCACTGAGTAGTAGAAATAATGCAAGAAAATACAATTCTGTACACCCAAATCCATCCTCTTCTGGAAAAGATGTCTAAAATGCCTTCCTGGCTACACCACTGGCAATCAATCAGGTTTTTCTCATACCATCCAGTAAACTCTCTGTACCAGGAATGGGATGGAGGAAACAAGAGACATCTGGGCATTATGAAACATTATGCAACATGTAATAGACTGAAGTTACTAATACTGGAAAAAAAGTGTTGAGATGGACTTCTTTAGAGACATCATGATTCAGTTTTTTTTCTCTTTAGTGCCTCATTGTTTTATTCCAATATTCCCCACATGCACCCTTCGCTTTTATACCCACTACCATTTTCACCAGGCCCATCACTTGGGAGCCCTGTCCTTTTTTTTAATCCATGAGAGCTCTTTTTCCCTGGAGCATCCAGGTCTTCCTACACAGTCTGACGTGGTTAGCTTTCTTCTACTTCCAGTAATATCTGTCTCTACCCTGGTCCTGCCACACCTAACATCCATGACTGCAATTTACATATTCTCAACACAGCCAGCCACAGACTTACTGCTTACATTACCTCTGATGCCATAGCCATTCAACAGTTCTGCTACTGCCACTGCCGTTTTTATCCCAGATACTTCCTCCATGCAAGTTTTCCCTGTGCTGTTATGAAAGCTGAAGTTTTATATAGGCAGCCACTGGTTACTTAAATTAATAAGTGATTGGTCATAACTAGTTTATATATAAAAATACTACTTTGAATATCATGTATTTAATCTCCCAAAGAATTTAAAAAAGAGTTTATCCTTTGACTAAGCATATCTGTCTTCCCTCCCAAATTGTTTCTTAAACATTAAAGATTTGTAGATGCCTCTCTGAAAACTCCTCCTGGCAGTGAGCTCAAAAACAGATTAAACTATTTCCTTTTCAGCAACATTTCAGATCCTTTCATGTACAATCTGGACAATCAAACACCTGGACTACTCAAGGACATTCAGTTTTAGCCTTTTTGACTTGTACTGTATTGCCAACCCCAAGCACTCAAAAGCATGACATTGGCTTAAAACGTAAGCTTTTTCTTTTTTTAAGTAACAAATGTTGTTATTGCTTGTTTTAAAAAAAAAAACCTCTGCTTTCCAAACCCTGAGGCTACATTTGGTTCACATTTTCACTTTTTTTTCCAGAAGACACTGGGGCTAGAATCATCCTCTTTTTAAAAGAAGAAAGCTAAGATTTGTCATATATCCACCAAATAAAAAAGATGGGCTTCTAACAGAATATAATGCCAACTCTGTAATGCCAGGGGACGGAGACAGTTAGCAACACTGTTGCCAGATCCAAATGAAACGATAGGTAGTGTTTATAAAACTGTAATGGGAACATCTCTTTAGTGAATTTATCATAGGGTAACAATGGCTTTATCAAAGAGAGTGTAAAGATACATACACACACACATATCTATATCTATATCTGTCTATACAGATATAGATATAGATATATAGTAGATTTTTCTCACAGGATTGAAATTTATGCACTTTCATTGAGCTCTGTGGCCTTTCACCAGTTTCAGCACAGCTTAACTTTTCTGGCTCTGGGTTCATAACTGAACTCCAAGGTGAAGTAATAAAAAATTATTACAGAGGTTCTATTTAGAGCTTCCTGGCAGCGAGCAAGTAGGAGAGTAAAGCTGTTTATCTTGACCAAGGATTTCCTTAGTAGCACATGAAAAACATTCTTTTTGTCAA
Source organism: Crocodylus siamensis (assembly GCF_052110815.1). Taxonomy (NCBI): domain Eukaryota; kingdom Metazoa; phylum Chordata; order Crocodylia; family Crocodylidae; genus Crocodylus; species Crocodylus siamensis. The sequence continues at coordinate 253,625,054 of NC_143395.1, forward strand.
GCATGGTTAATGGTGGCAGAGGAGCACAAAGAGTGGTTCTCAGAAGGTTAGAAGCAGCAGGGTGTGACTGGCAGCCTTGTGCACCCAAACAGAAGGAGTATGTGCTGACTTCAAAAAGGCACACTTGACGTCTGACAGTGTTGTTGATGATGATGGTGATGAGCAAGAGAAGGAAAAGGTTATGTAGTTAATATTTTCCTGGAGGGAAATGTCATCACCATCCACCCACTATACAAATAAAGGTCATAACTAAGACAGCAGAGGCAAAACGTATTACCAGCCCTGTGTTCTACATCAAGAGCCCTGGTTAGAACTAAAGTAGAAACAGTTTTCCTATCCCAATTTTTTTTTTTTTTTTTTGAGATTTCAAAAATGTTCCCATTCTGCATTGAGACAAAGCCCCAAATTTTTCAAAGCTGCTTATGAAAAACAAGAAAAGAAACCCATTGTGAAATAGTAGTTAGGGCATGCGGCTGGGCTGTGAGAACCCTGGGGTCCAGTCTATATCACACATAGGTTTCCTTGCCACTAGTCTGCAGAAATCAGTCTGTCTCTGGCCCACTGAATGTTAAATTATTTTAAACTTGACATGGAGAAATTGAGAGAAATCCATGCCAGAGTAGCCTACAGCTTTGCCACTAAGTCATGCAACCATGCTGTAAGAGATTTAGTCTAAATTTCCTCATCTGAATTAGGCACATCAGAGGCATGACCCACTATCCCAATGAGTGCTCTAAGAGGCTATTCTGAGGTTTGTCTCTTTTTTTCACTTTCACCAGAAATTCTATAATTTTCTTTAAAAACAAAAAAAGAAAACTTACTTCGAAGTGGTACATTTAATTTTTGACAAGTCAGCTTTTACTTCAAACATTCACCATTCAAACATTGGTCTTGTTTGACCAATCTCATTTCCTTCTATGACCAGGTGACCTATCACCTGGACAAGGGAGAAGAGATTCATGTCATATATCTTGACTTCAAAAAAGCTTTTGATCTGGTATCCCATGATCACCTCTTGGCCAAACTGACCAGTTGTGGCCTTGGCTCCACCACGATCCGCTGGCTGGGAAATTGGCTTCGTGGTCGGACCCAGAGGGTTGTGATTGATGGCAGTCACTCATCATGGTGCCCTGTGACCAGTGGGGTCCCTCAAGGCTCTGTCCTTGGACCCATACTGTTCAACATCTTCATTAATGATGTGGACATTGGAGTCAGGAGTGGACTGGCCAAGTTCGCCGATGACACCAAACAGACGAGAACCTCATAGTGCTTAACACCGAAAAATGCAAGGTTCTCCACCTTGGGAGGAAAAACCTGCAGCACCCTTATAGGCTCGGCAGTGCTACGTTGGTTAGCACTACAGAAGAAAAAGACTTGGGGTCATCATTGGCCACAAGATGAACATGAGCCTGCAATGCGATGCTGCGGCTAGTAAAGCGACCAAAATGCTGGCTTGCATCCATAGATGCTTCTCAAGCAAATCCCGGGACGTCATTCTCCCCTTGTACTAGGCCTTGGTGAGGCCACAGCTGGAGTACTGCGTCCAGTTTTGGGCTCCACAACTCAAAAAGGATGTGGAGAAGCTTGAGAGAGTCCAGAGGAGAGCCACACGCATGATCAGAGGTCAGGAAAACAAATCTTACGATGACAGGCTGAGAGCCATGGGACTCTTTAGCCTGGAAAAGCGCAGGCTCAGGGGTGATCTGATGGCCACCTATAAGTTTATCAGGGGTGACCACCAGGATCTGGGGGAATGTTTGTTCACCAGAGCGCCCCAAGGGATGACGAGGTCGAACGGTCACAAACTCCTGCAAGACCATTTCAGGCTGGACATAAGGAAGAATTTCTTTACTGTCCGAGCCCCCAAAGTCTGGAACAGTCTGCCAGCGGAGCTGGTTCAAGCACCTACATTGAACACCTTCAAGAGTAAATTGGATGCTTATCTTGCTGGGATCCTATAACCCCAGCTGACTTCCTGCCCTTTGGACAGGGGGCTGGACTCGATGATCTCCCGAGGTCCCTTCCAGCCCTAATGTCTATGAAATCTATGAAACCATCAACTCTAGCTCCTGGAAAATTTACAAAGGTAAGTGTTGGGGTCTACAGCTTAGTGGAAGCCCACTAAAGTCAGTAGGGCTGTAAAGAGCCATCTCATTGGAGACAGTCCTAATTGTCCCAGGTTTTGACTCCTATCAAAACAGGAGCAGTATAACCTTTTACACATGTAGACCTTCCAAACTGCATTGCTGCCCTTGTGCCAGTAGGTAGCAGCGGAGAGCACACAGCCTGAACAACTTGTCCCTGAAATAAACTGCAGTTAAATTAAATAAGTCATAAGTAACTTATAGACACACAGCAATGTCCAGGTGAAAAGCATTATCATATTCTATCCAGTATGTGTCATGGGTATGTGAAGCAGGACAATGGGTGTCCTGTAGGATTCTGAACCAAAAGGCTTTCTTCCTGGAGAAATGTAAAATCTTTTTGCAACAGTCTTTCTGTTGTTGTCCATGGGCCTTAGATCAGATTGTTAGAGATTAAAGTGCCACAGCCACTGGCCATCCTGTTTAATACTTTCAAGCTAAAACTTTGTCTCATTTCAGCCAGTTTCAAAATGAGACTTTCAGACATTACTTCTTTAATTTTTAATATATTACATTTTAGTTCATTAAAAACATTAGTGATATTATGACTCTGCTAGAACCTAAAGCCTGAAGCAGCTATAGCAGCTTCACCAGTTTCAGCCTACCGCCACTGTGAGTATAGTCAATGCCTATTAGTCTTTGGACTGGGATGGTTAAAGCATGTTGGTTACTGCAGCCTGCAGCACACCAAGGAATAATGTGTCTGGCCCCTCTTTCTCCCAGTTTTAGGATTATGGGCTTGCACAGAGCCCATGGTCTGCCAGGAGTAACCTGATTGGATACAAGTATGCCTGATTGGCAGCAGGAAACCAGGTCTCAGTATATAAGTCCAGCACTTTTAGAAAAACTTTGACTGCTGAATGCTCCACAGCTTGCATCTTCTTCCCAGCCCTTGAGCAGCCAGCAGGGAAAAGCCTGGGACCATGCAGGAGAGAGTCCTTCCAGGGCCTGGCCATGCCCCCCTCAGATCTGCAGTGTGGAAGGGAAGAGAGGGTTGCTCTAGCGCCCCCCTGCTTCTAGCCTGACCCACTGCAGGCATGTGCCTGAATTTCCTTAGTCCAGAGAGAATGTCTGTCCAGTTTCAAACCAGTTAGCCTAGTCAGGTTAGACTAGCCTGCAAAGATTGAATCAATTCATGCTCAGGCTTGTTGAATGTCTGTCCCTAGCCTTAAAGGAAAAAAGACTAGATAGCTAATCTAGAGTTTAAAATAGAACATTTAGGTCTGCTATAATATAGATGTTTAGAAGTCCAGCATGCCCCAATCTGTGGATCCCAGCACATTTACACTGCCTGTTCCCAAACACAGAATTTTGATAAATATCAAGACTAGTTCCATCCACTTCCCTAAATAGGTTCTGATTTCACAACTGAAATACTCTTCCTCACAGTTTGAAGATTTTTGGCTAGAAATCTGTCACACTTACTCAGAAATAATATAGAATAATTCAGACCAAAGAAACAAACAAAAAATACTTCCTCATATGAGAAACACATGGAAATAATTAGAAGAAAGCTACAAAAAAGCAGGCCATTTCAATTCAGAAGTTTGTCACCATCTCAGAACTCCATTGTTCACAAGTAATATAAGAATTTACAAGAGGGAAACTCTGGATTGGAGCATAGCTCATTAAAGAGATTGTCACTTTGTCAAAATATTGCTAGCATCAATTGTTTGTCAAATTAGCTCAGCAAAGAGAGAATAACAGAATTCAAAACTAATTATATGTCTTCACAGTTGTAGTTTAAAGGGCAGATTCACTCAAATGCAATAATTAGATGATTAAGAATAAGTATGAGCCACCTCACTTGTACAACCCTAGATCTAAACATGAGTAAACTTCAGGGACTGGATTATTTAGTCCATTAGAGTCACTTTGCACTCTGAGTGACACAAAGTGCCCTTAATGCAGCCAGGATTACTAGTGCAGAACTCCCTATCAGCAGGAGACCTCTTATAAAGTTGACCAAAGTGGTTTTGCTGCCTCCTGTACCAGCTACCCTCACTGACACCAGGCATACATGGAAGCAGAGAACATGTCAGGGGCATGCTACAGTATTTTCTCACCTACAACACATACCTTTTTCCCCAAATAGGAGGGGGTGTATTAAACGAGGAAGCTGATTTGAGAGGTCAGTTGACTCAATGACTCATTGCTTTTCACTTCAACACTGTTACCAATCATCTCTCCTTTTTAATTGCCTTGCTATTCCTCTCATCAAAATAACTTTTCTTATGGCAATGCTGCTGTCTGCTAGATGCTCAGGGTTTCTGTCCTCCTATTTCACAGCTTTGGAGACTCCTTAGCTCTTCTCAAAATCATAGATCCACCTAGTTTTTAGGAGCTAAGGTTTCCACTTTAGTTAAGCAGTAAAGGGAGGATGAGTAAGCTGAAGATTCGTCTCTGTCCCTGCTCTATGCAGCCATAACCCACAATCAAAGAGCAAGTGCTGGAAACTTGTTCCAGCTGGGGCTGGGATTCCCCATCCAGCTGGGGGCTCACTGCTAGCTGCTCCACTGGTGAATCAGAGCAGGGGGCTGCAACGTATTCTCTGCTGCAGCTCTTTCCCTGATCAGGGAGCCAGGGCTGGGAGCTCCCTGCTGCTGGGGTAGGAATACATTGTTCCTGCCTGGGCTTCAGCACCAGAGCCCATCCCAACAGCAGGCAGCTCCTGGGGGCAGGGAACAATCTCCCAGCGCCCTCCAGGATACAACTGTCACCTGGCCCCGTGATTTCTGCCAGCCCTTGGGCTAACACCCCTTGGCTGCTGCAGGGGGCCAGTGCAGGGCTGAAAGGGATAGGAACAAACTGCTGCCAGGAGCAGCAAACCTGTTCCCAAATCCCGTCATGTGTAGATGCCTGCCCAGGGTGCATTTACTCTATAGTAATTTACTCTAGAGTAAACCCACCCCACAGCATTTTCACATGTAGATACATCCATGGAAACTGCCATTTCCCTCCTGTTCTTTGCTAAATGATGCTTTACCTTGAACAAGTTGCAAAAAACACTGAATATCTGCAGAACTATGCATGCACCACCGTGGTGCACATAGAGGCCAAGTTTCACAGAGGATATGGATCCTTCATCTCCCACTCTTTCTACTTCTCCACCATGAGGTGTTTCTACACAAGATGCTGTGTTGCCGTAGTGATGAGCTACGTTGTCACAGGTCATTGCTACAGCGACGAAGCATCACCGGCCACAAGATGGGATGCCAACACTACTGTGCAGTAGCAACAAGCTGTTAAGAGCACCAGACAGCATCAGGATTGTACAGTAATGCTGGTTACTGCACAGTCATTTATTACTTGTTACTGCTCAGTCTGCTACACATGTAGCCACGCATACAAAGAACTACCATTTCCCTAATTTCAGTCATTCCCTTCTTTTGTCTCATGTACTCCTTTGTTCTGAATTCACATTTTCTTCTCCACATTCAAATCACCCTCTCCACCTTCCACCAGATTTTTCTAAAGTCTTCCAAATGAGCAAACCTTGCAAAATGACTAATTTTTTCCATACGAAAAATTCCACACTCTCCTATCTATAATGCAGTGGTTTTCAAACTTCCTAAACTCATGGAACCCTTTCATATCACTTCCTCTGCCATGGAACCCCTTCCCATATACATGGAGCAAGGCAACCTAACCCAGAAATGATGACATACCACCACCTGTCCCACTGCACAATTACCCCCAGTTGCTTTTCAGAGCCACTTATGACCTACTGTGGAACTCCAGGGTCCCGTAGAACACAGTTTGAAAACCAATGTCAAGTATTAAAAGTGGGCTAGAAAAGTTTGCTGACAACACCAAAATATGGACAAGTATGGTCACGCTCAAAGACAGGCTGGCAATATAGGCTGACCAGGACAGGCCTGTGAGGTGGGCAGACCTCAACCTGATGTTGTTCAATACAGAGAAATGCAAAGTGCTCCATCTAGGGAGAACTAATACACAACACACAGCTTTGTAATACACAACACACTAATATACAACACACTTATATGCTTGCTAGCACCACATCTGAACAAGACCTGGCTGTCATGATAGACAACAAAATGAACATGAGCCACCAATGTGATGCCATAGCTGGCAGAGCTGATCAAACACTGGCATGCATCTACCGAGACTTCTCAAGCAAGGCTAAGGCATCATCCTCCCTCTCTACTCAGCCTCGGTGAGACTGCAGCTGGAGTTCTGCATCTAGTTCTGGGAACCTGTGGCAGTCAGACATGAGCTGCTGCAAACTCAGGCAACCCAGAAGTGCTGGGAGAGCTGGAGCCCCTCAACTTACTGGCACATCTGACATCCTGACAGCTGGAAAAAACCCCAGGCCCACTCCCAGCATGCTTTTATTTGCACATGCTGGCTCTGGCTGGCCAGGCAGGGGCCAGATGGTGTCATAAAGATGCTGCCACTGCTGGAGCAGAGAAGGACTGGAAGTGGAAGCCAGAGAGGGGGATAGCCAGCTTCCAGTGGGACTTGACCCAGTAGGGGCAAGAGGTGGGGACCCACAGGGGTTCCTATGAAGAAAAGCTTGGAGGAGCTTTAAACTCACCTAAGGGGCAGCAGCCAGCAAACCTAGAGTGGCTAATGTTCCCAACGAGTAGCTGGGAGTCTTTGCCATGCTGAAAAGAAAAAAGAGAACACATAACCATGACTGAAGAGAGGAAGCAGAGAAAAGTCTCTCTCAGAGAACCTAGAGAACTGGAGAATTCAGAGTAACCGAGAGTACAGGAAAAAGCCCCATCTGGGGATAAGACACTGTACAGAGATAGCTATGTTGCCTATGGACACTGATGAATTGAGGCTTCAGGCTTAGATATATTTAGTGCCAAGTGTTTGAGGATGCTACTTACCTGATTGTGATGGATGACATCAGGTTGGCATTAGAATGGGGTGTAGGGGAGGCTGACCCCCAAGGCACATCGCTTGACGAAGCAAAATCCTGGTGTAAAGGAATTAAAAGCCTTCTTCCTCTTCCATATTGAAACATCAAGCATGGTGGGTGAAAAAGTATTTGCACCATAGCATTTTGCCAGTAGTGTCAAACTGTCCAGTCCCACGGGTGGGCATGTGGAAGACCCCACCTCTAGGCATAAACGTGTGGCTAGAACAACTCATAGGTGTTTACAGTGCTACACTTCAGAAAGGATGTGGAAAAAACTCAAAAGGAGGGCCATGTGCATGATTAGAGGCCTAGAGACCAGATCATACAAGGAGAGGCTGAAAGACTTGGGACTGTTCAGCTTGGAGAAGAGAAGACTCAGAGCGGACTTGGTGGCAGCCTATATTAACGGTGTACATCAGGGCTTGAGGGAACATCCTTTCACCAAGACCCCCAAGCAGAGGACAAGAGATAATAGGCACACACTAGGCTTCAGGCTAGACATAAGGGAAAAGTTCTTTACAAGTCGAGTGCCAGGGGTTTGGAACAGGCTCCCCTGAGAAGCGGTAGAGTCATGCACCCTGGCGATCTTCAAAAAGAGTCTTGAAGCTCATCTTGCTGGGGTCATCTGATTCCAGCAGGCTTTCCTGCCCAAGTGCAGAGGGGCTAGACCCAATGACCTGTAAGATCCCTTCCAGCCCCTAACAACTATGAAACTATAATGTGACCTTTGTTGCCACCCTGTCCCTTCCAAACCTCAGTTCCAATCATCAGTGCCTGATTTGGGGCAACTGTCAAACAAGTGACAACTTAGTAATTGAGGATGACTTCAGCCCTCTCATGCCTGGTTCTCATTGCTACATCTGTGCTGGGGATGAAGTTAAAGCATTGTTTATCATTTTCCCTGTCACTTTTTTCCTTCCTTTTCTCCATTTGATTCCCTGCCCATTAGCCTTACTTCCTGTCTCTCTCATCTGCTAGTAACCAAAAAACACCAATAACAACCACACTTGGTCAACAGAGAACTTCTGCCATCAACCATCTATGAACATGTAGTATGATTTCATTCCAGGCATCAGAGTTTTGCAGGATCTTTGCTGATTTAATGTAACTGAGTTAGCTACTTGAGACTACCTCCAGGCCAGAGCATGTCCCTTCCTGACCTCAATTCCAAACTTCAGTGCCTGATTTCCAGGTAACTGGCCAAAGAGTACCAACCAGACAATCAAGGATGTCTGCAGTCATCTCATGGCTGATTGTGACTGCTACAGCTGTACTGGGGGTGAAGTAAAACCATCATATTCCTGGTAGTCATCTCTGAGAGCACAGACAGAATGCTTCCAGACTTCTAACATCTCACTAATTCTACCATTCTCCCCTTTTCCAGTCTTTCTGAATTTACTCTTCCCTTGATTCCTTGCTTTTGCATTCCTTTCGTAGCCCTTTCTCTCTTTTGCTGATATCTCTAAACATTCTTCCACATCAATTGTTGTCTGATTATCAGTCAACATAACAGAATCTCTAGGACTAATTGTACCAGTATTTTCCACCTTTTTGTTCTTTACCTTTTCCTCCACTCAGATTCTTCATATATCACATCATCCCCATTCCTGTGCATAGTCTATACTAACTTGTGTCTGAAGATCAGACTACCACACTAAAGCCACAAGACTGGGAATGTAAACAGCAACACCTCTTTTCTTTCCCTCAATTTTACTGTGTGCTTTTTGTCTGCAGTTGAAGAACAAGAGTGTTGCCATTGTCTTTAAGAGCTAGGTCTATGCTATTTAAGTCACCTAGTTGAATCAGTAAAGAGATACCAAAAACAAATTTTAAATGCTATAAATCTTTTCTGTACTATTTTCTATACAGTATGTGGCATGTATAAAATGTGTAATGTGCCATGATGTGTTACAAAGCTTTCTTTGCATTCAGTTAGGGATGAAAAGTTTACCTCACTCTGGGTTGTATCATTCCTGATTAATGCAGTTAGCCCAAACTCACCCTGACCTTGGTCCATACCACAGCATCAGCTGTGCTCTTTTTTACATGTCATAGGCAGTGCAAGAACAAGAAATAACATTAAGTTATACTTTAAACTTATATTTACATTTTTTCCAAGCATTACTCCTATGGCTTTGTTAAATCAATTGATCTGTTCACAATTAGCAAGACACTGTATTTAACCCCTGACTTAAGTTTTCCTAATAAGACAGATAGCTCTTTCAGGAATGCATAAAGCGAGACTTCAAAAACAGGCTTATTTTATTAAGCTCAATTATTACATTTTCTCTGACATTTGCTGGCCATTTTTGCTGGTAAGCATTATATGTTAATTCTTTGAGTTCATGTAGAGTTTAACATTATGAATTTCTTATCAGTGAAAAGTACAGTGTTCATTGGCAGAAGCCAAGTATATGAAGAATTAACAGTTATCAAATTCCAGAGGGAAAACAATTTCTGTTAGGGAGGCTGTTGCCAACTGTCTTACTTCCATTTGCAAACATGAATTCCTTTTTGGCCATCAGCAGCAGTCAATCCACTGACATTCATTTTCCATATCATACAGTATAGTCATGTAAGTCCTAGGATCAATTTGGTTTCTATGATAGTCAATAGGGATTTTGTCATTGACTTCAGTGAAAGTGTAGTTGGAATCTTAAATGTAGGAAAATGTTTGAGGAGCTTTAGGTTGCCACTGTGGTCATATTTTAATTAGCTAGGACCTATGAAGGAATAAAATACTCTTCATGCTAGTGCCAGCTTTGATGTTCAACTGTCAATGGGAATGATTAAAGATGAGCTAACAGAACATTAAAGCTATGATTGCTGTTTTTATCTAGATTTTTTTTTCAGGAAATTTCAAGAGATGGTCACATCCAAAAAGGCAATAGTAATGGCAATAAAGGTAAAAAAGAATGAAAGCAAAAGAAAAAAGCAGCATGTTATGAGGATTGTTTTGTTATCATTCTGTAAAAGTTGATTGAATTTTCTAAAGTTGTTTGGGGAAAAAAAATTCTGTAGACAATCTGGACAAAAAAAATCAAAAATGAAAAATATTCACTCAAATAGCTGGAAGCTATTTTATTTTATTTGAAAATGTTGTTGATATGAGTTATCCCGTCTCTGTGTCTTCCACGGGCAGGGCTCCTTGAGCATGATGCCCCATACTGCCCTCTCCTTAGTTATTGGGGTGTGTTATGAGAGATACAGTTCAGCTACAAAACCTGCTCCCTTAAAAGGAATGGGATTCTGAAGCATCTGAACAATAATCTCCAACAAGGCACAACACCTGCTTTTCCAAACCAGGTTTTGTGGGGGGAAGGGTGGACTGAAATGTTTATCTATTTTGGTGAAAACTTACACATATTTGAGTTTTGGGGTATCTGATCTTTGAACAAAAAAGTAGTTTGCTTCCCCAAAAAAGGGTGCTGACACTAGTGTTCCCACTGATTTCAATGATATGTTTCATGAAAAGTATTGAGTTGAAAACTTAATTTTCCCTGATAAAAACAATTTAATTCAAACCATCCCAAATAGTAGCCCATTTTATATCACTGGAATATTGTGTATTGACTGTGTTATTCTATGTTATTTAATTAGTTATTTGCCATATTGAAAAGTCTTAGAAATCACAGGAATAATTGTCTAGGGTCTGACCTCTGTAACTCCAACCAACTTGCAGACCTTTTTAAAGATTTCTTTCTCTACTTAAAAAGGAAGATACAGCTAATTCAGAGGAGCTGTAACTCTCTCACAGACTTCACTTGTCTGGCATTTTGTATCACTGAACTGTTTTTGTCAAGCTCCAGCATTGCATCTAGGAGCACATGACAATATTTAAGATTCTCAGTGGAAGATGACCTGTTTTCAAGACCTAGCTAGAAAAAACCTAGGCTGGGATGGTATGGTTTTTCTGTACTGTTTACATAGGAAATATCTGTGGTACTTTAAATGCTACTGGGAGCATCTACATGTGCATTAAGGCACTTTTCCTAATGTGCATTAAATTTATACCTCCAATGTGAAGTACTAAACAAATGCACATTAGGCTGCCTTCATACACAGTAATGAATGCATATAGTTTTAAAGTAATGTTTAATGTGCAGTAGCCTATTTTACTGCACATTTGTGTAATAGCACATTTTTAAGTGACGCTTTAATGTGCAGTAAATAGATTACTGTGCATTTAAGTGCACGTATTACTGCAACATCACTTAGTACTTGCTTTAGGAAGTACTAAATGATGGCGCAGTAATGATCATTATTGGCTCCCTGGCTCCCTCCTCTCCCTGCTTGAGCAGCACAGCACAGACCCCACACTCCTGCCACCCCACTCTGTTCCCTGCCAGCATCTGGTACATGGGTACAGGCCCCGTGCTCACGCCCAGCTGTTGCTGCACTCCATGAGCCTGCTCACTCCCCACTTGCCACAACCATTTCCCTGCATACCTCCCCCTCCATGCTCCTGCATCACGTGGTTCCCAGCTGCAATGCTGGGACTGCAGGAGCAGCTGGGACATGGTGCCAGAGCAGCCAGGAGGAGCGGGGGATGGGGAAGCAACAGGAGAAGGGCAGCTGTGCCAGATGGGGGCAAGTGGCAGCAAGCAGGAGCATGGACCCTGTGCCAGTGCCCAGGGCCAGGAGTGGTAGAAGCATGGAGCCTAGGCTTGCAGGAGCAGTGTGCGGGGGGGGGGCTCTGCCTGCCGTGGGGGAGGGGCGGCAGGCTGTGGTCAAACCCTCACCCTCCATGCAAGCCAGAACCCTCCCCAGCCACCCTCCCCCAACACACAGCCCTGCACAAAACCCATACCCACCCATACCCCACACACCCACATGCACACACCCCCCATACGTACCATCCCCCACAAATCACACACACACCCTCTCCCACACCCCACATACCCATAAATCTCTACCCACCCTCCCAACTACAGCCTCCTACAATATACAACAGTAAGATTTCATTTTAAGCTATTATATTATCACCTCTGTGTACACTATAAAAACATGTAAATCAGGACAAAAATATTTGGGGAAGAAGCAGGAGGAACTCGCCCTCCTCCTAGCTGTCACCAGCCCTGACATAGTAGGGATCACAGAAACGTGGTGGGACTCATCGCATGACTGGGCGGTGAGTGTCAAGGGCTATAGGCTATACAGGAGGGACAGGATAGGAAGGAAAGGTGGAGGAGTAGCACTCTACATCAAGGAGGAATATACTTCCTTGTTAATTAGCAAGGGGGTAGAGAGGGGGCACTCTGAGGTGCTCTGGGTTAGAGTAAAAGGCAGTCCAGGGGAGAGAGACTTAACGGTGGGAGTCTACTATAGACCTCCCAACCAGGGAGAAGAGCTCGACCAGGAATTCTTAGGTCAGCTCACAGAGGCAGTGAGGGCTAAGGATGTGGTCATCATGGGGGACCTGAACTTCCCAGACATCTGCTGGGAGGAGCAGTCAGCCAAGTCTGATCGCTCACGTCGGTTCTTAGCCAGAGTGCAGGACCTCCATCTAACCCAGGAGGTGCACAGTCCCACCAGGGGAGACGCCTTGTTGGACCTGGTGCTGGCCACGGGTGACGACCTGGTGAGGGGGCTGCGGGTGATGGGCCACCTGGGAGACAGTGATCATCGCTTGCTGGAATTCACCATCCAGCGTAAGGTGGCAAAGGGCTGCAGCAAGGCAACAGCCCTAGACTTTAGGAGGGCTGACTTCAACAAGCTAAGGAGGATCATTGGGGAAGCACTGAGGACCCAGAGGGGAAGGGAATCAGATGTCGAAGGTGAGTGGTTGCTCCTTAAGGAGACGATCCTCCATGCCCAAAGGGAGGTAATCCCAACAAGGGTTAAAGGGAGCAGGAGGGCACATAAACCCCCATGGCTCACTAAGAGCATCCGGGAATGTCTCCTTGCTAAAAGGGAGGCATACACCCAATGGAGAGATGGGGTCATCACCAAGAAGGACTATGTTACAGTCGCCCGAGGATGTAGGGGGGCAGTCAGGAGGGCCAAGGCAGAGATGGAGATAGGACTAGCTTCCCGGATTAAGGACAATAAGAAGTCCTTCTTCAAATACATAGCGGGTAAAAAGAGGGTCCCGGGTAATGTGGGGCCCCTGCAGGACACGATGGGCAACTTAGTCATCACGCCAGATGATAAAGCTAACATATTTAACAATTTCTTTGCCTCTGTCTTCCTAAGTAGGGACCAGTTCAGCCACCTCCCTGCTGGGCCCCCCTCGGGCCCCGGGAGAGACACGCCTGGGCCAGGGGTTAGCGAGGAGTTAGTTAGGGTACTTCTGGAGAGGCTGGACGTGTTCAAGTCCACTGGTCCGGACGATCTTCACCCTAGGGTTCTACAGGAACTGGCCGAGGTCATTGCGGGACCCCTGGCGCGGCTCTATGAGCACTCGTGGTGCTCTGGCGAGGTGCCGGAGGACTGGAAGAGGGCCAATGTGGTCCCTATCTTCAAAAAGGGAAAAAAAGAGGACCCAGGAAATTACAGGCCAGTTAGTCTTATCTCAATCCCGGGTAAGCTCTTTGAAAAAATTATCCTGGCACACATCCAGGAGGGCCTTGTGGGGGAATGCATGCTCAGGGGCAACCAACATGGGTTCATCAGTGGCAGGTCTTGTCAGACCAACCTGGTGGCCTTTTACGATCAGGTCACCAAATCATTAGACGCAGGGGTTGCTGTGGATGTAGTCTTTCTGGACTTCCGGAAGGCTTTCGACACTGTCTCTCACCCTGTCCTCATCAAAAAGCTGGGAGACTGTGGTGTCGATGCCCACACGGTCAAATGGGTCGCCAACTGGTTGGAGGGCCGCACCCAGAGGGTGGTAGTGGATGGGTTCTTCTCGACCTGGAAGGACGTGGGCAGTGGGGTTCCGCAGGGCTCGGTCCTCGGGCCTGCACTGTTCAACATCTTCATCAGTGACTTGGATGAGGGGGTAGAAAGCACCCTGTTCAAGTTTGCTGATGACACTAAGATGTGGGGGGATGTGGGTGCACTAATAGGGTGCAATAGGCTACAAGCTGACCTTGACAGGTTGCAACGGTGGGCGGATGAGAATAGGATGGGGTTTAACACTGATAAGTGCAAGGTGTTGCACATGGGGAGGAAGAACCGGCACCACACTTACAGGTTGGGGAACTCCCCTCTTGCCAGCACGGAGACGGAAAAGGATCTTGGAGTCGTCATTGACTCCACGATGAACATGGGCCGGCAGTGTGGGGAGGCAGTCAAGAAGGCCAACCTGTACCCTGTCATGCATCCACAGATGCATCTCGAGCAGGTCCAGGGAGGTGATCCTCCCCCTCTATGCGGCACTGGTCAGGACGCAGCTGGAGTACTGCGTCCAGTTCTGGGCGCCACACTTCAAGAGGGACGTGGACGATATGGAAAGAGTTCAGAGGAGGGCCACTCGTATGATCAGGGGTCAGCAGGGCAGGCCTTATGAGGAGAGGCTACGGGACCTGAACCTGTTTAGCCTCCACAAGAGAAGGTTAAGGGGGGACCTTGTGGCCTGCTACAAACTGGTCAGGGGGGATCAGCAGGTATTGGGGGAGTCCCTGTTCCCCCGTGCGCTGCCAGGAGTGACCAGGAATAACGGTCACAAGCTGGCAGAGGGTAAGTTTAGATTAGATATTAGGAGGCGCTACTTCACAGTCAGGGCGGCTAGGGCCTGGAACCGGCTTCCAGGGGAAGTGGTGCAGGCTCCTAGCCTGGGGATTTTTAAAAGGAAGTTAGATGAGCACCTTGCCAGGGTCATCTGACCCCGGGGCTCTTTCCTGCCAAGGCAGGGGGTCGGACTACATGATCTACCTAGGTCCCTTCCGACTCTAGCTACTATGAAACTATGAAACTATGAATGTTGTAATACATGTTGGATTTTTAGAATACAGTTTGGCATTTTTCTGGTTCAGAGATGGCAAAATCCCTTGCTGAAAGGAGTAATTCTGGGGGGCAAGGGAACGGACTTCTGGTGGCAAAGGTTAGGGACTAGGGGGTGGGACTTCCAATCCCAAAATGATGATCAGGAAGTGGGGCACCTGTCAAGGGGTGGGGCTACCCATGCGGCTCTCGATGGCTTGCCAAAATACAGTAAGCGGCCCTCCGCCCAAAATAATTGCCCATTCCTGCCATAGCTCGTCACTACAGTGACATAACATCTCGTGTAGATGTTCCTACAGTGTGGTAGCAAGCAATGTGAATTGTCCACATAAATCTGCCACAATTTTTAGCTATGATTTCCATAAAATCTGCATGAAAAATGGAATATGTCACACATGGCAAAGAGGTAAGGGTCAAAACACCTATATATAAGTTTTAAAAGGGTAAAACTGCGGTAATATTTGATCAATTTGTCTCACAGGACTGAAGTCAGATGAGGAGATTACTTTCACCGTCGTGAATTAGTAATCCAGTGCTACTCCTGTTTTTTTAGGGAAGAGACAAATAATTTTATTGCTAAGGTGGTTAAAGTCAGACACACATACCCCTTGGGAAAAAACAAAAACAAAAACATAAAGACTGACTTTAGAAAGAGAAGCAGAGAAGTTCAAAGGAAATTCTATACCAGTAGCACACTGAAAATACAGTTTACATTGTATAGGCCATCCACTTACGGTTCACTCAGCTCTTCAGCTATTCTTTTCTCTATTAATGTATCTCACAGTCTTCCCTTCTTGATGTATCTATAAACTGAATCACCAATGGTGAAAAGAATATCTCAGGGCTGATGCTTGAACACTAATCCTGCAGAATCAGGCCCCCAAAGTTTAAATGGCAGGGGAATACCATACATGAAAGTAGTTCTGACTACCCCCTTTGATTTCAATGAGATGACTGACTCACATAAATAAGGACCATTTACAGAACCTGCCAACACTTTACCCACCAGTAGCTTTTCTTATATAGTTAGTCCCTGAGCACGCTAGGACTACGTACATGAGTAAAACCATCAATGTAGGTAAGTGGTTACAGGATTGGGATATTACAACGGAAACATTGTTTTATCCCTAATTACTGTGATATCGTAATAAATATGAGTCGATGTACCCAATCATGAATACTAACAAAAAACATGCTAGTTTTAACAGGTGTGTATCAAAGGGTTACTGAACCAAAATAAACAGGATGAAGGAACATTAATGACTACCTTGTACTGTAATTATATGATATGGTTAGAAAAACTGGGAGATGGTATGCAATTTCTATGTTAACAGAAAACATTGCGAAGAGGCTTTCACACAACTGCTCTAATGGCATTAATGATTTTGTAGCATATACTTTCAGTATGCAGTATTTAAACACAGTAACAACACAGTGGTATAACTAGGGTGGGAGGGCTGGGGCAGCCACCATAGGTGTTGACTTGGGGGGAGGGGAGTGTAGAAAATAGCTGCCCCCCACAGGAATACCATGGTATTGCTGGTACAATGGTAACCAAAAGTTGCCACTGCCCTTGTGTGTCTCTACCTCTGCAACACAAATGAGTTCCTATGCTTCAGAAAAAGACGTCTAAGTCAATGAAGGGGTTTCCCCCCCACAAAAGTCACCAGTTTGTTGACTAGTTCTCCTAAACCAGAATAATTAGAATTTTTCCACATCAGATATACTAAATGGCTGTGGCTTTAATTCCACAGACACTTAGGAATTTAGATAACTTCACGTGTGACTATTTTTATGGAATCTTAATGGGACTATTCACATGTGTGGGGACTTATCTTAATGGGACCTATTCACGTAAGTACTTGTTTGCTGAGTTAAAATTCAAGAAAGATGTAGAAAGTACTTGCAGTGCTTGCTTTGTCTGAATGATTTCAGCATTTCTCACCAGCAATACAAATGCATAACAATTTCAGGTAGCTTGACCCCTTTACCAGAGTTTTCTCTAATGTAATTTTGAAAAACAGTACTGTATTGTCTATAGCAGGATACAGCATGTCACATAATGTTGTGGCCACCTGCTACAGCAGTATATCACAATGTATACCGAATATAAATGGTCACGTTGAAAATAGCCCAAGCCCTAAAAGCGACTTATAAAATTATTACAATCAAATTAGAGACATTTTCTATATTCTAAGTATCTATTGGTCATATCCTAATAGGTACTTTGCACCTCTCTACTCCCATTAATACCAATGAGAGTTGTGTCCCCCAGACCATTCCAGATTTAATCATAACTTTTTTCTGCTCCTACCTCAGAGAGATTTATCACTACCCTGTCACTGAAAGTTATTTTAAAGGGACAGGTAAAATTTATGTAGGGTTTACAATGTGTTTTTTCACTTCCCAACCACCCAGCACAAGAATGAAGAAAACAGCTAAAAATGTCATATTCGTGTGTGTGTAACTGCTATTTGTGGCATAGTCTACAGGTCCTGTCCAGTCCTACAATTTTTATATGCTGAATGTAATCATAGTTTTTCTGAATAAAGACTGAAGGATCAGACCCCTGGTATAAAAATGGAGAAAAATGAAATATAAATCTAAGCCATATTAATTTTACTGACAGTGAAAATGAGTAGGAGGGCTACTGTTATGTGCCAATTGGAAAAGAAGACAACTGTGGGAATAGAAAACACATTGTGAGAGAGTCTTACAAACCATAAAAGGTAAACTGTATATAAAAGAGAAGTACATGCTCAGGAAGGTAGGAACATGTTTTTTATCAATTTGCTTTCAAGCCACTGTTGCTGTAAAGGTTGGTATGAATTTGTGGCAGATGCCAACGAAATGCAATATACCCACAGCTAAAAGTAGCCTTCCCCCTTGTACTCACATTCCTCTTTGGAGTTACCTGACTTTAACAGCAGGTAGTTTTGACATGCCTTTGCTTAAATGTGGTTACATAACGTAATATAAAGATAAGTTTTGGCTTTGCTGCAAATGTGCATAATGGAAAGACAAACATTATTAGAAAGACCATCATTTTTAGTGATTAAAATAATCCACAGCAGAAAAAAAATCTTCCGTAACTTTCCAAGTTCCCATTTATCATAGTTTTGCAAAAAGAAGCCACGGTAATTTCATTTTTCTTGACTTCTATTAAGAAGATCAATACATATGATTCCAAAGAGTCTCGGCTCATGAAAAGATGGAGCTAGTCTGTAATCACATATGAAAGTATTGGCTGTCATTAGCAGAAAGATTGATCTGTAAAGACAGCAGGCCCAGAGTGAAAGTACTTAAAAATTTTCCATTGGGCTATTGCTGAACAACACTGCCCAGCAACCTTTCACCTTGCAGATAATTAAATACAGATAACGAATTACCATATTAGAAGGAAGAATTGCATTGGGGATATTCAATAGATGCCCACTTTAGTAAAGCAAGACCAAATTTCTGAATAATGATTTTGTTTTGTGCAAAAAATCTAATGAACTCTGACAGTACAAAATCATTTTTCAGCATGCATTTAACTCTGACTTGTCAAATAAGATATTAATAAAGTCACCTGAGGTACAAAAAGCTCTAATGGCCTGCAGTATAAGCACTCCAGGTTTTTTCTATTACTTTGCCTGGGAAAGCATCATCAGGAAAGCTTTCTGAACATAGAACTTGCTGCCAGGAACCAAGGATGAATCCCTGGTCCCACTGAAGGCAATGAGAAAACTCTCATTGACTTCACGAGGGAAAGGATTTTACCCAAGACCTTTCCATTAAATTGTTTAGCCAGCCATCAGCTGTTCCATTTGTGTAACTGGAATCTTTCTGTCCTTCTGGTCTATGGTACTAAAGGAACTGTCAAATGGAAGGTCTGAAAGAAGTATTTTTAGGAGAGGACTGGGGTTCATTCAGAGAACCAGGTAAAGACGCCTTTACACTACTTCCATGCATTGGCTACATTTAACACAGGTGGTAGGCTACCTCAAGTCCTCAGCCTGCACCATGTAGGCAGAAGGGTTGTGTCACTGGTAGGTGTTGTAAGGCCTCAGCACCCTCTTGGGTGCCTTGTTCCCTAGAGATGTCGGGGTGAGACCATACCCTGGGGCCACCTAGATAGTTTTGGGCACTGTCTCTACTTGCCTGCCACAACTTCGGTATTGATTGATGGGGAGGCAGTTCCCTGTCGGTGGTCCCAAAGGGGTCTTGACCCTGGTCTTTCTTCATGGGGCTTCAAACCTCCAAACCACCCCACCCTTACCACATCCATGGCCTGGGAAGACATTGCTCCCTGTAGTCTTCCCTGGGATGATCTCTTCTCATCCTCATTACTCTCCTTGACCGGGGTCAGATCTTTTCAGCTATCAATCTCTCCCAAGTCAATCCCTTGTCTTCGGATCAAACTTCGGGCAACTAAACCTGCCCCAGCCCAGGGTAACTGTAACTTAGGAAATTCTTAACTTAAAAAAAAGGTGTTCAGTGTCTGTTGACTGGCACCTGAGATTCTGGCTCCCAGGACCCCTTTGTCCCCTGGGACGGGAGAAGGAATCCATCCATCTCTCCATGTATTTTTTCCAGGGCCCAGCTGATTAGGAGCTAATCACTCTTGATCCCACCACCTGGTGGTACTTGCCACTTCCCCATAGGGCTCCAATGCAGCTGCCGCTTGCTCCTTCCTCTTCACCGGGCTGCCCGCAGGGTTTTACTGTCACTCGTTGCCCCTCCCTGCCGTGGTACCTGAGCTCTCCAGCGTGGCTGTGGCTTTGCCCATGGCTGTGAGGAAGAACTGCTTCTCCCCACCATGGCCCTCTGGTGATCTTTGGCTCCCAGAGCCCAAACTCCCTGTTCCTGCAGCCAGGCTTCCCCAGCAGATGCTGGTGCTTCCCCCCTCCTCACCCCCCGTGCTCAGTTCCACCTCTGCCCGGCTCCACCACCTGCATCACCCAGCCGGCATGCCACTCCTCTCCTCCCAGCCAGCTGATTCTCTCCCCAGCTACTGTTTGAGCAGCCCATGATTCTCTGAGGCCCCAGCCCCGGGGCTCGCTGATCCACAGGCTCAGGCAGCTGTGGAGCTGCCATGCCTGTGTCAGCGTTTCCCCGCAGCTGCCACTTGTCTCCTTCCCTGCGGTAAGTACCGGGGCTCATCGGGAGGGGTCCTGGGACATGTTGGGTGTCTTTTACCTCTCTTCTCACAGGTAGGAAGGGCTTATATAAACATGTTTGTTTATTTGAACAAAGGACATTATTGTTCCCCAGCTCCCTTATGCTATAGGCTCTCCAAAATTTTACTGGACCTGAAACTCTCCAAATAGCTTGGAAGAGTTTGTCTCGGGAAGCAGAGAAAGCCAAACCCTCTCTACAAAATGTGCACAAAACTAGGTTCTTCTGAAATTGGGTATCAGCATAAAGGTGATGTCCTAGTACCAATGAAGCCCATGACAAAGCTCTCATTGACTTGAGAGAGACAGAGCTGGCATTAGGGAAAATGGCACACTGGGCAAACTTGTATTTTGGCGTGCTTCCCATCCTTAATGTCCCCCCGCCACCACCTCCCTGGTGCCCGCCAGTGCTACTTAAGGCAGAGATAGGTCACAGTCCAGTGGGGAGGTAGAGCCAACTGCACTGCCCAGCCCAACTCCTCCCGAGCAGAGGCTGGAGATTCATAGATTCATACATAGATTCATAGATGCTAGGGTCGGAAGGGACCTCAATAGATCATCGAGTCCGACCCCCTGCATAAGCAGGAAAGAGTGCTGGGCCTACATTACCCCAGCTAGATACACATCCAACCTTCTCTTGAATACCCCCAGGGTAGGGGAGAGCACCACCTCCCTTGGGAGCCCGTTCCAGACCTTGGCCACTCGAACTGTGAAGAAGTTCCTCCTAATATCCAATCTAAATCTGCTCTCCTCTAGCTTGTGGCCATTATTTCTTGTAACCCCCGGGGGCGCCTTGGTGAATAAATACTCACCAATTCCCTTCTGTGCCCCCCTGACGAACTTATAGGCAGCCACCAGGTCGCCTCTCAACCTTCTCTTGCGGAGGCTGAAAAGGTCCAGTTTCTCTAATCTCTCCTCGTAGGGCTTGGCCTGCAGGCTCTTAACCATACGAGTGGCCCTTCTCTGGACCCTCTCCAGGTTATCCGCATCCTTCTTGAAGTGCGGCGCCCAGAATTGCACGCAGTACTCCAGCTGCGGTCTGACCAGCGCCCGATAGAGGGGAAGTATCACCTCCTTGGACCTATTTGTCATGCATCTGCTGATGCACGATAAAGTGCCATTGGCTTTTCTGATGGTTTCGTCACACTGCCGACTCATGTTCATCTTGGAGTCCACTAGGACTCCAAGATCCCTTTCCACTTCCGTGCCACCCAGCAGGTCATTTCCTAGGCTGTAGGTGTGCTGGACATTTTTCCTCCCTAGATGCAGCACTTTGCATTTCTCCTTGTTGAACTGCATTCTGTTGTTTTCTGCCCACTTGTCTAACCTGTCCAGGTCTGCTTGCAGCTGTTCCCTGCCCTCTGGCGTGTCCACTTCGCCCCATAGCTTAGTGTCATCTGCAGACTTGGACAGAGTACATTTCACCCCCTCGTCCAAGTCGCTGATGAAGACATTAAAGAGTATCGGTCCAAGGACCGAGCCCTGCGGGACCCCACTGCCCACACTCTTCCAGGTCAAAACCGACCCATCCACCACAACTCTCTGGGTGCGACCCTCCAGCCAATTCTCCACCCACCGGACTGTGCAGTCATCCAAGTCACAGCCCCTTAACTTGTTCACCAGTATGGGGTGGGATACCGTATCAAAGGCCTTCCTGAAGTCCAAGTATACGACATCCACCCCTCCTCCTGCGTCGAGGCGTTTTGTGACCTGGTCATAAAAAGAGACTAGATTGGTCAGGCACGATCTACCTGCCACGAACCCATGCTGGTTTCCCCTCAGCATAATTTGTCCTGCCGGGCTCTCACAAATGTGAGCCTTGATGATTTTCTCAAAGATTTTGCCAAGGATGGAGGTGAGACTGACTGGCCTATAGTTACCCGGGTCCTCCTTCCTCCCCTTCTTGAAAATGGGAACCACATTGGCCCTTTTCCAGTCCTCCGGGACTTGACCCGTGCGCCACAAGCATTCAAATATTCCCGCCAGTGGCTCTGCAATGATGTCGGCCAGTGCCTTCAGTACCCTCGGATGGAGCTTATCCGGGCCTGCCGACTTAAAGGCATCCAGTTCCTCCAAGTGACCCTGCACCACCTCAGGGTCCACGCATGGAAGTCTGGTGCCTTGCTGCTGCCTCCCTACACTCCCAGTGAGAGACTTGTCATGCCTCTCGCTTAGGAACACTGAGGCGAAGAACTCGTTGAGGAGTTCAGCCTTGTCCCCTCTGTCCGTCACCAATTGTTTCTGCCCATTTAGCAGAGGTCCTATTCCTCCCTGGGCCTTCCTTTTACTCCCTATATATCTAAAAAACAATTTCTTATTGTCTTTTACTTGGGTTGCCATCCTCAGCTCCATGGTAGCTTTGGCCTGTCTAACTGCCTCCCTACAAGCACGAGCAGAAGAGGTATATTCCTCTTTGGTGATCTCTCCCTGTTTCCACTTTTTATGTGCTCCCCTTTTGGCCCTTAGTCTGCCCTGGATTTCTCTGGTCAGCCAGGGAAGCCTCCTGGCCCCTTTCCCTCTTTTACCTCGCACGGGGATCGTCTCGCTTTGTGCTCGAAGGATAGCTTCCTTAAGGCACAGCCACCCTTCTTGGGCTCCCATCGTTTCAAAACTACTACTCTGCAGTGCATCCTTCACTAATCGCCTCAGTTTGCTGAAATCAGCTTTCCTAAAGTCCAGCACGTTCACCCTACTGGTTACCTTACCCACTCAACGCCTTATGTTGAATTGTACTTTTAGGTGATCACTGTCCCCCAGATGGCTACCGATCTGTAGGTCCCCTACTATGTCATCCCCCGTTGCCAATACCAGATCCAGTAAGGCATTCCCCCTAGTGGGACCATGTACCTCCTGCGTCAGGTGGAGGTCCTGTACACAGGTTAGAAACCTGCGTGAGCGGTGGGACTTTGCTGTCTGTGTCTCCCAGCAGATGTCCGGGTAGTTTAGGTCCCCCATGACCACCGCCTCTTTAGCTTTTATGGTCTCTGAGAGTTGCCTCAGGAGTCCCAAATCTATTTCTTCCCCTTGATGTGGGGGTCTGTAGCAGACCCCTACCACCAAATCCTTTTCTCCTTGCCCCCCATGTAGCCTAACCCACAGTCCTTCTACTTCCTCATCCTTTGATTCTGTCTTGATGAGGGTTGATGTATATTGCTCCTTAACATAGAGCGCAACCCCTCCCCCCCTTTTCCCCACTCTGTCCTTTCTGTACAATCTATAGCCCTCAATATGTACCGCCCAGTCGTGGGATGGATCCCACCAGGTTTCCGTCAGCCCCACTAAGTCGTAGTCGTTTAGTGCAACCAGGAGCGCTAGTTCATCCTGCTTGTTCCCCATGCTCCTAGCATTAGTATATAGGCACTTGAGCCCTGTGACTGGTGCTTTTGCTACCCCCTCGCTCCAAGTCCTAAAGGGCTTTTTGTCTCTAACCTTCCCGTTCCTTACCTGTGCCGTATTGCTGTCCACCCCCTGTCTTTCACGTTCCCAAAGCTCTCTTTCTTCAGGCTGGGCTGTCCTTGTGGGTGCCACCTGGTTTGGTGGTCCACAGCCTCCCCCACCCTCATCTTCCGCTCCCCCCGACGAGCCTAGTTTAAAGCCCGCCGGAGGAGATCCGCCAACCTGGAAGAAAACACACGCTTACCTTTGGGGGACAGGTGAAGCCCATCCCAGCTGAGCATGTCCCTCGTTGTAATGTGTGGGTCATTGTCCAGGAAGCCGAAGCCTGCCTCGAGACACCACTGCCGAAGCCGCCAGTTGGTCTCTCGGATGCAGTTCTCATGCCGTCTTCCGCGTCCGTTCACTGGTAGGATGGAAGAGAATACCACCTGTGCACCGAATTCCCTCAGCACGCCGCCCAGAGCCTGGTAGTCCGCCATCAGGTGATCGGGGGTTCTCCTGGCCGCATCATTAGTACCCACATGGACAAGGACCATGGGGTAGTAATCGGTGGGCTTGATCCTGGCCTGGATTACCTCCGTCACATCCTGAATCTTAGCTCCAGGCAGGCAGTAGACCTCTCGTGCTGAAGGGTCCTGGCGACAAATGGGCCCTTCCATACCTCTCAGGATGGAATCGCCTATGACGAGCACGCGTCTCCTCCTCTTCTGGGTCCTCTCAGATCTCTTGATCTGTTTGGAATGTGAAGAATGTGGCATTTCTTCCTGCCCAAGGGTTTCCTCCTCCCTTTCCATCTCCTGCAGAGTCGCCAAGGCCTCGTACCTGTTCTCCAGTCGGACTGGAGAAGGTTGTACCTGCTCGCTGCGAGCTGCTCCGGTCCTGGCTGTGACCGTCTGCCACTCTGCTGTGGAGGTCCTTCCCTGGGCTGCTTCTTCCTTGGGTGCCTGGTCCTGCAGGGAAAGGAAATAACTGTCAATTTCCTCTTCCGCCTCCCTGATCCCCCTCAGCCTGCTAACCTCCTCCCGGAGCTCCCTCACCTGTGCCTCCAGAGCCCTAAGCCGGGCACCTGCTGGACAGGTGTGGGGGCTCCCAATCTCTGCCCCCCCCGGCCCTGCTGGGGATCCCCCGCAGGCCGGGAGGTAGGGGGACATCAGCTCCCCCATGGGCTCGGTCTGGGTGGAGGCCTCAGACCAGCCCCGGTTAGCCTTGTCCCCCTGGGCAGAGGCCCTAGCAGCACTCCTCGTATACATCCTTCTAAGCTGCTATTTGTAGACCTGTGTGGTGTCTACGTCCTACCCGTACAGGAGTCCCACTCCTGGCCCTCCCAGCCCGCCCGCCGGCGCGAACGCCTGCGCAAACGCCGGCGCGCTCTTACAGAGCGTGCCTGTTTGCGCGCTCTGTTCGCGCTGCGCGGCTCGGGAGCGCGGCTCCCTACCGGCTCAGCTATATGGGACCCGGAGGGCTTCCCCTCCGGATCCGGCTCAGCTGTGCCGAGGCCCTCCGCCCCACTTACCTTCGGGGGATCAGCTGCTGCTGCCCCCGCTGCCGATTCCTCTGCTGCTGCTGCTGCCGCCGCCGCCGCTGCCTCGGGTCAAAAGTTAGTTATGGGGCACACGTGCGTGCGGGACACACGTGTGCCTAAATCCTCTCCTTCCCGCTGCTGCTTCCCGAGTGAGGGAACTACGTCACCCTGCGGCTTTGAACCTGTGGTTTGAATTACCCGCCCCCGCTCTAATGAGATGGAGCGAGGGGGCTGGGCTGGGCACCACTCCTTTTGCCTGAGGCAGGGATCAGCTGGGAAAGGGAGGGGCGGGGGGGAGCATGCTAATGAGTGTGTGTGGCAGCCCCCCGACCACAGCACCCTGCACAGTCACCATGGGCGACTGGTGCCACCTTAGTTGGGGGGCACATACACCCCCAACAATCAATCAGCGACCGGTGGGTGTCCTCCCCATGGCCGATTGCACTGACTGGGGGCAGGGAGATGACCCCTATGGCCAATCGCACCAACCAGAAAAGTGGAAGAGCTCCTGGAAGTGGCCATGGTGCTCCCGTGTGTGGCTGCGGTGCTTCATCCAGCACTCTCACCCCCCCGGCCAGTGATCTCAGGGTGGGCACCAGTGCTCCCGCCTGCTCCCCCTTCCCATCACCTAAGTGGGGAGTGTGGCCTGTCAAGGGGTGCACCAGCACTCTCAGGGGGTGCACACTGCTATGCATCATCACTAGCAATCGCCTGTATTGCCCACCACTAAGGCTGCCTCTGTAGAGAGGTCCAGATTTCACCCCATGGCTCAAGTTGCAATTGATGAAGGATCTTGTTAAAGTTTCAGATGAGACCATATTTGAACTTTTAATTATAGCCTAGAAGTATAGTGTTGACAGGTCTTAATCCTGACCTTCTATAAGTACCAGATTCAATCAAAGTTTTTCAAACTAGACTATGAAGCAAGGCCTTTCAGCCTGGGCATAGAGAAATGTTCAGAATAGTCTGCCAGCAGGTTCAGAAACTTTTAACCCAGGCCAAGGAAAAAGGCAAAAGAGAGTGGCCTAGGGAGAGACAGACATGAAAATGCGTGGAACAAAAAGGGATTCCCAAAGGAAAAGAGATGTAAAAGAAGAAAGTGAGAACCTGTTTATTGCAAGAGTTGTGATTTTAGATGATAGTGCATTAGTCTATGGCATCTTTCACAAACTTTTCATGTTTTTATGAAAATACCATAAAATAAGAATGTTCAGTTTCCTGGTATTTCCTGTACATGTACCATGGAAAAAGGTGCTTTGCTCCATAATTTCATTGAATAGAATAAGCATAAAAAGGAATTATTATTCTTTCAAAAACAGGAACTATATTTATCTTCTAACACTTTGCAGATGCTTCCAATTTTGATTTTGTGACTGAGCTTCTGGTGGAGGGTGAAGCCAGGGAGCTCAGCAGAATAGGCATCTATAGGCCCAAGGGGCCCTTCCCTGGTGACATGTCACCATGGGTGCCAAGCCAGGGCAGGGGCTTGGGTAAGCTGCCCATGCTGCTGTAGACAGTACTGCTGCAGACTGGGTCCGAGGATGCAAGGTTGTCCATCAGTTGCCACATAAAGGGATTAGACTTATGGGCAGTCCCCAACTGACAATTGTGGTCAGTGATGGCAACCCACTGTGCCTGCAAGGCTTTGACTTTTAGGCAGCACTGCCATACAAATTGCTTGTGCCCATGTGCCTACATCCAGCCTGACAGCCCCTCAAAGACATTGGCATTGCAGCACCTGTCCTACTCAAACTGGCACTGTACCTCCACCTTGCCCCACAGTGCCATGAGGTTGCCAGTCTCCCCCTGTGACCAGTTGGGGCCCTTGGTGGCAGGCACGGGCATGGGCATAGGTGAGGATGACACCATTGGGAGTCCAACACTGGCTCTCTGGGCCTCTGCATGTCCATCCCTGTGCTGTCTGGCCTGGGCAGCTGCCTGCAGCACCCAGTGCAGGGGCCCAGCATGGGACTGACAGTTGCACAGCTGATGTAATGCCCCACAGCATCTGCAGACTCAGGGCAGGCTGCTGGGGGTGAGCAGTAGGCAACTGGAGCTAACCTCAGCAACCAGAAGCTGCCTGCGGCGGGACCTCGGTGCTAGCAGGCCTGGCTAGAACCTGTAGGACCCTTCTGCAGCCTGCAGCACCCTGCAGGCCTGGATGGCATGGGTCTGGCAGGTGCACGGCACCTCAGTGCCAGGCAGCAGTACTGGTGGGGCAGGCAGGCTGGCACAGCTAGGTTGTGTCCTTCCCAGGGTGACGCAGGGGCCTGGAGTGCACACAGGCTCCCTGCTTGTGTGCCCCAGTGTTCTTCAAAATGCCTGCAGGCTTTTAAAGGCCTGAGGGAGGGGCTGCTATAGAGGTACGAGAAGCTCCCAGCATGGAACCCTGGGGCTAGCCTGAGGCTGGGTCCCCAGTAGCAGGGCTGACCTGGGAGGAAATTTCCTCCCAGGCCATGTCTATACATGCGTTACTGCACAATAAACTAAACTACTGAACAGCTAAGCATCTCATGTAAAATGCTCTTTATGCAGTATTTTCCTCCTGATTTTGAAACTGAAATTCCATTAAAAATTTAATTTAAACTGAAACCATTATCAAATAATATGTTCATTAACTGTGAGAGAGTTTTGATTAAAATCCTGTATGAGGTATGATTCAATAGGAAAAAAACAGAAAACATAACTGATTTATATTCACATGGACCTAGATATCTGGGGATCATCAATCCATCTCATCAATGGTTTCATAGACTATTGGTTTTTAGGAAGGTTTTATGATATATCTATGTTTTGGCATTACATACGAAGCAATAGTATTTTTTTTGGAGTCAGTAATTGTTCTTGTGTTGTGATGAAATGTGCACTTCCTTGTACTTGATAAGATTGATGCATGTGTTTATCATGTAGGCAGTGAGAGATTTATTAAGTTCTTAATTATCCATTTCCTTGCTCTTAAATGCTGGATGTTTGTAAATTATATGATGGGGTAAATATATTATTGTCACTTAGGAATCTTAACTGGCTTTTCAAGCAATTTTTTTGTTTCTATTATTTCCCAAAGGCTCTGTTATAACATATTTTATTATTATTTTTCCTTTTGTGCAGTTGAAAATAAGCTCAGCTTATGAAGGCATGAATTTTAAATAATATATGATGATAAAAAAAAGTCTTCTTTGCAGTCTTGCTTTATTCAATGTTCACCTGCAAAGTGGCATTAGGGGTGCTTAGGGGTGTGAGAAGCAGGCTGTATTCGATTCAGATTTGAATTTGTTGATTTGGATCACTGTCCTGATTTGATTCAACTGAATCCAAATCTGAAGATTTGATGCTGATTCAGAGAATCAACAATTTGACCATAGATGCAGCTTTAAATGTTTTTTCTGCATACCTCGAGGTACCAGGCATGGCTCATGAACGCTGCAAAATGGTGGAGCAGATGGAGAGTCCCACAGGAGTGCAGGTGGGAACTTCCAGTCCACTTCTGGGTCTGCTGCCAAGTGTATGGAAGAATATCCCACACCACCCCCCAGCTCAGCAATCAGCCATGGGGGGACCCCAGGTGCCTCCCTTCCCCCCCCCCAGACCCAGGACACACCAGTCACCAAGGTTCCCCCCACACTCCGCAGCAGACCCGGAAGTGGACCGGAAGTGCTTCTGGTTCACTTCTGGGTCTGCCGCTAAGCACGCTAGGGACCCCCCTCCCCTGCACTCCCATGGGACGCTCCATCCGCCCCAGCATCTCAGCATTCATGAGCCACCTGGTACCTTGAGGTATGTAGAAAAGCATTTTAAGCTGTGTCTATGTCTGAATCATCAAATCTGTCCAAATCTCTCCAAATTGATTTGGAGTGTTCCAATTCAATTCAGAGTGATTAAAGGGTCTCCTGATTCAATTCAGATTCAGAGATTCAGCTGCCAAATCAGGCTGAATCTCTGCTGAATCAAATCTGTGACCGAAGTCTCGCACAGTCCTAATGTCTGTCACAGTATAGCAGCTAATTTTAAGAGTAACTAGGTATGAGGAGCTAAAAATTAGTCTGATTACAGCCTTTACTTTGAAAACTAACAAATCTTCCTAATCAGTACTAATTTTAAAACCACTGCTTCTTGTCCAATTCACAGTGGACAAAGAATAAATTGCTAGGCAACCTTATTAAAGGTTTTTGCATTTGAAAACTGTTATCAAATATTACCTCAATTTACAAGGAGATCTAACTATATGGAAGCATGCAAAAGTAAAAGCAAGTGTTTTTGAGCTGGAGGAAAACAAACATATCAAAATTGAACTTCCATTTATTTATATTTTGTGGTTTCACAGTGCTGGGGAGGTAATACATCACACAAATTACTACAGTTTTTAATGATAGACATTAAAAATGGTTTGATCAGTCACTTTCAAACTTTACATAAACTTTCTCCATTTATCTTAAAAGTAAATCTGGTCATGTTCTGGCCAAACCAATTTTGAAAATTAAATTTCTAGCTGTTCTGTATTAAGTCTTTATAATGGAACTTGGCCACAGTTCTTCCTTCCATAATCTGGTTGCCTTGAGTACCTCCTCACACAGGACAAGATCAGTGTTTTGAAGAATTTAAAAAGATTAAAAGGAGTAGTTTGGGAACTAATAGAACACTCACCATTTCTAGCACAATGGGAACATCAAACATTGGGTATTTATGAGAAATCCTATCACTCTCTAGGCACAGCTACATGTGCATATAAATGCAACACAATAAACTCCAGCACTTTTTGTGCCAGAGTTTATTGCTCCTCAGTGCTGTGTCTACATATGTTAAAGGGACTGCAGTACATTGAGCCAGGTTGGAGCAGCCCCAGCTGGCAAGGGGCCTGGAAGGTCAGCCTGCCAGCTCAGGGCTGCTCCAGTGTGGCTCAACATGCTGTGGAGGGGCTGGCTGAGGCACAAGCATGCTCCAGTTAGGAGCTAGCAGGCAGGCAGCCCCCACACTGAAGCACCCTTGAGCCCCAGCCAACTGTATCAGCATCTACACATGCACTACTGTGAAGTAAAAAAAAACATATTTACAAGTATTATGCTGCTGAGTTTATTAGTTTGCTCCAGCATACTAGCACTGCATGTGGAGACACCAAGACATTTACTGCAGAGTTAATTAGTCTACTGTACAGTAAATGTCTAGAGTGAACGTGCCTTCTCAGTGGGCGCATCTACACATGCAGATTTAATACACATTAGTGTACACCATCAAGGTGGCCTGGCTAAGCCTGCCCCAGCCTGACCCCTCCAGGATTGACACATCACTGGAGGAGTGTCCCTTGGGAGTTCAGTCTACTGCCCCACCCACCTTCTCAGCTGCTGTACCTGCTGGCAGCTCAGGGAGCCCTGGTCAGTGGCTGCCTCAACTGCTCCACACTCCTAACCCCTCCATGAGGAGCGGCCAGCCAGGACACCACCAGCCACTGCCAGTGCCAGGCCCTGCCCAGGGTGGGGGAAGCCCTGCCCAGGCACCGGCCCACCGCACACCACAGGCCAAGGACACTGGGAGTAGCCAGTCACCATCACCAATAGGGAGGCCTGCACCAAGCTGCCAGCTTCACCAGCCCCAGACACAAGCTAAGTCCTGCACTGAGGGCAGGACCCTCCCAGTCCCTGGCCCTGGCCCTGGCCCTCCTCAGCCTGCACAAACATCTCATCACTCACCACCCAGGGCACACACAGCAGGGGCATGTTCAAGACACAGTGGTGGCATGGTGGGGGGCCAGCCTCAGGGCACCTCCCCAGAGAGGCCTCCTGTGGGGAGGGCAGGGGCATGGCCAGCACCTCACCCCAGTTATCCAGGAGCCCTTCACACCCTGAAGCTGGTTGCCGGAGGCTATGTGGCAGTGCAGCAGAGCAGCTGGCCTGCAGAGAGAGAGTGGGGGGAGTGGGGTCTGGAGCAGTGGCAGCATCTGCTGCCACTGCCAGCAGCCTAGACTGTCCCACCCTGGGAAGGGGGCGTGGGATGCAGGCTGCTTGTGGCCAGCATCCAGTGGCCTGATGGCCCCAGAGGAGCATGTGGGGATGTGGGGCTTGGCCCACCTGGATATCTTACCATGGTCTCTAAACACCCATGACCAACCCCCAATCTGAGGCTGGGCAGCGCATGGCCCCTGGTGCAGAGCATTTTATCTTGAAATGTTACAAATTGTCACAAAGTCTTCCATGTCTTGCCTCTGCAGAGCCAACATCTGGACATGGGGGAGAGCACTCCAGCCCCACTGGGGATGGCACCTCAGGGTCACCACCACCCACTGCTGGAGGTACCCAGTTGCACTGCCTGCACCAGCAGCAGTCAAAAGACCAGACAGTCCTGCTTCAGAAGTGCAGGGCACTAGTCCTAACTGGCAGGAGCCAGGCAGAAGCAGCAGGGTGCTGGGCACCGCTGTCAGGAGCAGGGGAGGGGCAGCTGCAGCCCTGGTGTGGGAATGCTGATAGGGTGACTATCATATAGGACAGTCATGTTGTCCTCTGTCCTCTATTGATACAAAACCAGACGCCTTTATGTCATAAGGCGTCGGGTTTCATATCAATAGAGGACAGAGGACATAGTAGTAGAAAACTGGAATGTCCTCTATGATGGCTACCCTAATCCAGGGTGGGCAAGAAGGTAGCTGCTGTGTGCTGCCCCTGTTCTGGGCACGAAGCTCCAGGGCAGGGAAGGGGCATGAGAGGGATCCAAAATTCTATGATGACTGCTAGGTGCTGGCAGATGGGTCTGGCTTCAGCATGACTGCCAAGTGCTGGCAGCCATGTGTCCAAAGACTGGAGCTCCTCCAGTGGCCACAGAGGCACATGGCAGGGCTGGAGTGACTTCAGAGTAACATTAGTCCCAAGTCCCAACATATGTAGACACCTGCCAAAAAATGCTTAATGCACATTTGCCTAATGAGCATTAAATTTCAGTGCACTTAAATGCACATGTAGATGTGCCCAGTGACATGTTGGTCTAGAGTAGAGGTTGAAATTTCCAGCTGAGGGTGACTCCCTCCGGAGAGGCATGGAGGAGCTTATATGTTGACTGGATCCGAAAGCATGGGATCTTTGCTGCCTACTCAGAGCCAGGATCCGGGACATCACTGCAAGGATTTCCTGACCTCATCTGGCCCACTGATTACTATCCCATGGTCTTCATCCATATGGGCACAAATGATGTGGTCAGGAGTAGTCCAGACAGCATCATGAGTGATTACAGGGTTCTGGGGGCTAGGATTAGGAAGTCAGGGACACAGGTGGTCTTCTTGTCCATCCTTCTGGTCAGCGGTCGTCACCATAAGGATTCCTGAATCAGGGAAGTCAACCTACAGCTCCAGAGTTGTTGTCATCATGCGGGTTTTAGCTTCTACAACCACGATCCATGAGAGAAGCATCCTCAGAGGAGATGGTCTTCATCTCTCTTCTAAAGGTAAGAGTCTCTTCTCTTACAGGTTGACTGATCTCCTCTGAAGGGCTTTAAACTAAGTTTGTCAGGGGATGTGGAAGCAGAAGAGAAGGAGAACCTAGGATCAACGAGCCACAAGTAAAGCACTGGATCAGCCCAGGTAAGCACTAAGGTAAGCACTAAGGGCCCAATAGACATGAGGACAGGCGGGTACCAAGGGCACCTATCAGGGGACTTAAATGTCTCTATACTAATGCTAGGAGCATGGGGAACAAGCAGGAGGAACTTCCACTCCTGCTTACAAGCAACAACTTCGACCTGGTTGAACTAACTGAAACTGGGTGGGACCCTACTCATGATTGGGCAGTAGGTATTGAGGGTTACAGGTTGTACAGATGGGATAGAGTGGGGAAGAAGAGGGGTGTTCCTCTCTGTGTTAAGGAACAATATACATCCTCTATAATAAAGATGGGATCAGAGGAGGCCCAAACCAAGGTACTGTGGGATACAAGGGGGTCGGGGGGAAAGGGACTTGGTACTGGGGGGGTCTACTATAGACCGCCACACCAGGATGAGCTACAGCTGGAATTCTCCATATCCTGACATCTGCTGGGAGAAGCAGTCAACCAAATCTAATCGCTCATGTACATGTGACGGGCTAGCTGGCAGTGACTTAGCCCAGGGGTTTTGAAAGGGCAAAAGATGATTGGAGGACTTGGGATTCCCTTTCCTCACCAATCAGGCCCCAGAGACTCACACTCCATGTCCCTTGATAGGCCCCTTGGGTCACCTGGAGGGGGATAAAAAGGGCAGCTGACTCAGGGGAGACCAGTGTGGGACCACAAGGAAGGAGATTCAAAGAGCTGGGCCAGCGGGGCGGAAGTAGTTGCCCAGAAGAGCCTGAAGGAGTGGGACCTGCAGGCAGCAGTTGGACCCTCAGCAGCGCAGCGTGCGGCCGGCAGAAGAGGCTCACCACTGGGCTCCAGGATCACCTATGAGAGTCTGTGGCCAGCAAGAGAGGCTCCCCCATTCCAGCAAGGACCTGAGCAGCAACCTGGGAACTCTGCTTCCAGCTCCTCCAATAAGAGGCCAGGCAGCACGACATAAGGCTGGGGCTCCAGGAAGGTCAAGACCCCGAGCAGCTTGGAGCAGTACCAGCACTGGTGGCTGTATGGTAGAGTTTCTGCCTACCATGTGGGAGATATGAATTCAAGTCCCAAGTGGGGTGCCTGGGGGTAAGTGAGCTAACAGGGAGAAATTTTTCTTGCAGTAGAAAGGGTGTTTTCTCCCTTTTTCCCCCTCAAGGTACCTAGGCCCTGTATTCCTGGTTATTTGACATTTTGTATTTTGTGCCTTTTATATTTCACCAACCAGTATTGTTTGTTTTGCTGTTTGTGTTTTACATTTTGGTTAACCCTGTCTTTTGTCAACTGGATGAATATGTCTATGATTGTAAGTGTCTAAACTTTGTTGAATCCTGCCCCCTCGGGGCACTGTAGTGTCCCCTATACCCCCTGGTTTATACTAGTTATCTTCCCAGTATTGTTCTCTCATTAAAAGGTATATGGTTAAGTCCTCATTGGTGGTCTGGTTCTGCTCTATAAGGGGAGGAGAGTCCCTACACCTCCCACAGCGCTTGTGTACCTACTTTGATCCCTTCAATTGGAGAGGGGGTACCTCTCAGAGTACTGCCTGGGTTACATACATCCTTAATGTACATATAGGACCTTCACCTAACGCAGGATGTGTACAGTCCCACTAGGGGAAACGCCTTGCTGGACTTGGCGTTAGCTACAGGAGATGACCTAGTGGGGAATCTGCAGGTACAAGGTAACCTACGGGATAGTGACCATCTATTTACTGAATTCAGTATGTGGCAAAGGGTGGGTAAACTAACCAGCAAGGCTGAAGTGCTAGACTTCAAAAGGGCTAACTTCAGTGTGCTCAGGAAATTAGTTAGTGAGGTGTTAAAGCTCAAGAGCATTGGCAAAATGGGGGTCTGGGAAAGGTGGTCATTCCTCAAGGGAGCGATCCTACAGGCACAGAAGGAGACAATCCCATCGCACATAAAAGGGGGCAAAGGGGCCAAGAAGCCCTTGGCTGAACAGGGAAGTCCAGGAAAGCCTAAGGGCAAAGAAAGAGGTATACAGGCTGTGGAAACGGGGTAGCTACCAAAAAGGAGTATACGTCCCCGGAAAGATGTGGGCAGTAGAGTCCTGCAAGGCCCAGTCCTTGGACTGGTGCTATTCAATGTCTTCATCAATAACTTGGAGGAGGGCATGGAGAGCACCCTGTCCAAGTTTGCAGATGATACTAAATTATGGGGTAAAGTTAACACACCAGCGGGTAGGGAACAGATCCAGGTAGATCTGGACAGGTTGGAAAAATGGGCAGAACAAAATAGGATGCAGTTCAACAAAGACAAATGCAAAGTGCTGCACCTGGGCAAAAAAACCCACCAACACACAAGCTGGGGCTGACATTCTCAGAAGCACAGCAGCAGAAAGGGATGCTGGCGTCATAGCTGACTCCAAGATGAAGATGAGTCATCAATGTGACAAAGTGATCAACAAGGCTAACCACACTTTAACAGATGCATGATGAACAGTTCCAACGTAGGTTGCCCAATGGAAAAGTTATACCATTTCCTCCCTTCTACAACCTCATTCCTTTTGGGACTGGATGGGCCTGGCTCTTTCTAAATCCCCTGGTTATTACAGATGTCTTACACTCTTGTACCCTAACTCTTTGGATAAGCATCAATGCTTGTTTCATAAGCCATAATAATAGAAGTGTTTTAGGTTATTCTGTGTGAAGTGTACTGATATAGGAAGTCAGGAGGGGGGAAGTCTTCCATGGCACTTATACATCAGTCAGCTCTACAGCAGTTTTTCTGTACTATGCAAAAATTCATCTACAGTTTTTAAAGCAATAAAACATTCTGTGGGGAAAACCTGACAATAGCTGAGTTTTGTTTATTTGTCTGACAGAGAGAGAATAAAACTTGAGTTCTGCTGAGACAGACTCTAAATCAGTGCCCTTTTCAGTAACCCCTTTGTCCACTTAATTTGGAAGACTTAGATATGCATTCCACATTTAAAACTCAGGCAATGACTGAAGAGTGAAATTGCACTGAAAACATTTTTCTTTTCCTGAAGCAAATTCAAGAAGGAGCATTTATTTAATAAAATGGAAAATCAATATAATTTTAATTTTAAGAAGTCAGAGCCAAAGCCAAGCTGTCCTTTAAGGAAGCTTGATAAGAATTCATGACCATTTTTTTCCTTTGGTAAGAAAAATAAAATTAAAACCAGAATTGATTTAGTGATTCTCATCTTGGTATGTTTAGCGTTTGGAAGTTAGATTCAGTACCACTATTCTAGTATCTTCCTTGTAAATCTTGTATTTATCTAACTTAGATTTACTATTTGTTAGTTTTTACAGTAAGAAGCAAAATAGGAAAAGATTATTACATTCGTGTATGTGGCGAAAAGTGGCAAAAAGTTCATTCAGTAGAACTGCCCTTACGCATACTTTTGTCTTTTACTGTACCTCAGTGACTTAAACATTATAATGAATAGCAAAAAGCAGCTTCATTGGCACTGTTAGTAGTAAAACAGATTATTCGCTGCAGTGAGAAATTTAAACTTTCTATTGCATTACTAAGGAAAATGTCTGAAGTTAGATCAAACTGAATGGAACTGTGCACACTGCTCAGCTGGAAAAATAGAGAAAGTAGGCAGAAGCACTTTTCTTTAAAAAATATTAGTTCTTTAGACAAGTCCTCAAATTTCTGTCATGGGTCTCTGTTATATGTGTGTTCTCTACAAGATTCTCTATTGTCAACATCAACTGAAACATTACTTCTCTGTGGGCCATGGGCCAGATTGTGTCTCATAAACCCAAACACTGAGGGGATTTGCTGTGTACAGATTTGCTACAAGCTAAGGAGAAGAAGTAGGGCAGAATCAGCCATCTCCATGGCTTAGTCCCATCACCTGTGTATGTTGAAGTGGAAGACTTGGTACAGAAGGCTAAAGGGGGAGCCAGGAAGTATGTGGATCTTCCCTCATTGTAATTTGGAGACACAAAAAAAATCCCTTTTTATTGTTGCTGGAATCAGACACTGCACTTTCAAAGGGATGCATAGTATATTGGAAGTTATGAGGCCAGAAAAAAAATTGGCCCATTGCGTGGAAATACCTTTATGCCAATGGAGTTAGACTGTGGTTATTGTGATGGCCAAGGGGCATCTGGAGGTGAAATGCACTTGGCAGGACAAGGCTTCTCTGAGTCACAACTTCTCTCCCACGCTGCTCCAGGGACAGTGCAACAACGTGCTACCCCTGACTGTGTTCTCCTGGGAAAATTGTGATTGATTCCCTTGCTTTAGGACAGGGACTTCTTATTTCAAGATTAAAATCAATTGGCTTGTTTGTTTGTTGTTCTGGTTTTAATTCTAATTATTGAACTACACAATGAAAATTATTACACACCTATAAAATCAACGTTAGTCCTTAATGTAACATCAATTCAGAGAGAATTGTAATCATCACTGACCATGGAGGTGTTTTCTCACATGATATTGCATAAGAAAGAGACTATAATGGTCATATTTTACAATAGGTAAGTTGAAAGGTATGCATTACTTTATTTCTACAAGTCAACATATAATTGCATTAAAAGGATCTAGTAAAAAAATCCCAGTGTTATAAAAACAATAGACAATAAACTTTGAATGAAAATTAAATTTCTATGTAATCCAGCTCTGCACTGCCCTGACAAGACATCCCCTGCTTGTGTGGCAGCAACAGGGGTGGCAGCACGGGTTTGTGCCCCTCATTGCTGCTGCACGGGCAGGGGATGCCTCACCAAGGCAGTACAGAGCTCACAACAACAATGAGCTACCCCACATTGCCCCACTGTTCCCTGCAGTGCCAAGTCCCACCTGCTGGGCTGCAGAGGCCCTGGGGGAGGGCAGCAGAGCAAGAGCCCAAGCCCACGTGGGCAGCATATGCCCACCCCTGCTCCACAGGGAGCAAAGTTCCCCCCTGCTCCCCTGGGAGTGCACACAGTGGTGGGAAGCCACCCCCACCTCTGCCCAAGCCCCCAGCAAGCAGGCAGCAGGGGAGAGCCAGGCTCCACTCCACTGCAGCAACCACTGCCTCCTACCAGGAGCAGGGAGCTATGGACTTGGGCTCCTGGCCCTATAGCCCTAACAGCTGTGGGCCCCCTCTGGCAGGGCTGGCAGGGATAGGGTGCTTTGTGAGGGGGGTGAGGGGTACCAGCAGAGCTGGGGAGGCTGTGGAGGGGAGTGAGGGTCTTTTTATTTTAATCACATGTTTGGGGGGTTTTATCAGAGAATTTGTGGTTTTTTTAGTCAGAGAATTTGTGATTTTTTATCAGGGAAATCCACCAGGATCCCTGTTTATCAGACCACAGATATATTGAGCTGTAGTATCTGTTTAATCAAAGGTTTGAAGTCTGATGATCTAGCCTCCTATTTTAGAAGAGATTACTCATATTCAAAGTACTGGAACATAGGAATATATAAAAGGGCCCTCACAGGCTACTGAATCCAGCCCCAAGAGGAATGTCTACTCCAGCAATTGTCAATCTTCTCTGACTCAAAGTGCCACTCAGAAAATGGCAACTCTTAGCTTTTGCTTAGTTTTTTTATTGCAAAAAAATAATAAAGCAATTCTTTTGGTGCAGAAAACTCAGGAAAACCACAACAGGTCAGAATGTTTTTGATACTATAGGTTCAAATTTGAAATCTCTAAGTTTATCTAGTGAATCATTGTATGTGTTTGTACCCCGCAACACTCTGGGTATCGTGAAATCCTTTTAAGGGTTCTGCATCCTTGTTAAGAATTGTTAATCTACTCCAACCTCCTTGCACTTACAGCCACAAAGCACCCTATTAAAAAACTCAGCAATATGCCACAAATAAGGACCTGAGGAGACATGGATACCACCATTTTTTTCTTGCAGGAGGAGAAAATTAGATAGTTTAACATCCACATTATAATTTGGGGTGTACAAGCAGGGCACCAGCTTCAGGCGCCAACTTAGAAGGGGTACCAGAATGGCAGCCTCCTGAGGGTATGTACAGCTACTGTAGCCGCAGCAACAGGTGCAGGGACATTGCAACACAGCTGTAGCAACAGCAACAACTGGAAGTAAACAGACCACACCAAAGTAGCAGTAGCCAGGGATTTTGAGTCCTTAGAGCAACTAAGATGCGCACACACACACACACACATACACACTACTCTACACTGGGTGAATCTCCATGTACATTAACACGCTTTAGTTAACGTGCATTAAATCTAGTACCTCTGGTCATTTTTACATGTGCTCCAGGAGGTGCAACGTGGCACTTTAATTAGAGAGACATGATCATTAAAAGCACCCAAGCTTCACGTGTATCAACATCCCCCCTGCTGAAAAACAGCAGTGGGGCACTTTGAACTAAAGCTCATCAAATGAGCTTTAGTTCAAAGTGCTCTGCCACCATTTTTCAGCACAGAGATGCTGATACACGTGGTGCCAGAGTCTGCTGGAGTATATTTATTTCCATGTTCCGGCAGACTCAATTAATCAAGTCTGCTCCAATGTGCTGGATTTCCAGCACATCAGAGCTAGCTCCCTGCATCTGTATAAGAGCCATCCATTGTGAGGTTCTAAGAAAATACGAATTAGCCTGCCTTAATGAACGTTAACTAAAGAGCATGGGTTTTTAGCACTTAATGCACATTAGCCTATTTTAATGCACATAAACTAAATAGCATGGTTTTTTGAATGACGCCTTAATGCACATTAAAATTGGCTAATGAGCATTAAAGTGCACCTGCACACACACACACATACACATACACACACACACACACGCACATCACTCTCCACACACACACTCCCCTCCAGCACTCAGCAGCAACCACTCCCAGCAGAGTTTTGTCCAGGGCACAAAACTTGCCTGTTACACCTCTGGTTAATATTTGCTCAGATTCTCCTTGGAAGAAGACCTCAACTTGCACTAGGGAGAAAGGCAACCAAACTGGAGAAGTAGGTTGTAAATATAGTTCTAGCCTCCTCAATGCTTCATAAAATTTCATATTGTTCAAACGGGACTGATGAAACATAAAATTCCATTTTGAAGCTGATAGTGAGCATTCATGTGGGTGGATATACTGTTTTGTATTGGGCATATTTTATTTGTCAAGGTTTGAACAGGTGAAAGATTTTGAGGAATTTGATCCAGATGGATAGAGTATTTTGTACTAGTTTGCTTTTATTTGTTGAACAAAGAGGAGTGAAATCTGAGGTCAGGGAAGCACTTTAAGGCTACATACAGACAGTCAAAAAGCTCAAGGTTGAATTGATTCAGTCTTTGCTTACTGGTTCAATCTTTGCAGCTTAGACTAACCTACAAATGAACAGACATTCACTTTTGATTCAGGAAATGCAGCCACATGCCTGCAGTAGCTCAAGCCAGAAGGCAGGGGGTGCTACAGCACAGCTCTCTGGAACATATCCAACATGGGTTGTGTGTTCACTTCCTTGTCCTACTGCCCCCAAGGTCTCTGGCATTTGCATCCTACAATCACAGCAGCAGGACTCTGCAGGGTTGCTCATAACTTCCTCTTCCTGCTTCCAGGTACCTCTGGGATTTGTAGTCTTCAGCCGCTTAGCAGCACTAAGTAAGCAGGTCAGGGCAACTCTGTACTTTGGAGAAAAGAAGTTTACCCCCCTCCCTGGCCCCAGATCACAGCAGGGGTTTTCGGGGGGGGGGGGGTGGGCAGTGAGTCAGCCAATGAGGCCAATGGGCCAGCCCTCACTGCTCCACCTAGAGAGCAGAAGGGAGGAGCCAGTCCTGCTCTCTGAGGCAGACAGCCTAGCCCAGCCCAGCCCAGGGCTGCAAAATGCTGGAATTCTGTGGGACTCTGATTTAACTTGAACCAGGAAGAGGTCTGGGACAAAAGTTCCAAGAACTGGTTTGACCTAAATGAGTTCAGTTTGATACTACATTCAACCAGGTTTATCTTAAACCAGTTTCAACCATTCTGAAACTGATTTATGTGCACTGAACTTCTGTTCTGTTAGAGGTTTAAACCAGTTTCTGATCACTTAAACTGGTTCATGTGTAACTTCTGTCCCTAGCCTAAGTGCTTTTTCCTCTAATGATAAATTAAGCCCTCTACTTACAAAAGCTGATGTTATATATTTCTTTAATTAAGGTAACCTATAAAATGCAAATCTACCCTGCTTTCAAATTAAAAACTTCCATGGATTTCAGTTACTCTTTCTGAGATGTATAAGTTATTTTTTCAAACTGTGCATATCTAATACTTATATTAGATAAGACACTAAAAAGAAGTAGGTACAATTTCTCTGCGAGTACCTGAAGTTTGCTTACAGGAAAATAATCATGAAATAGCTGACATACTCTCCCAAAAGCAAGTGGGTAGGAATCAGAGCTACAATCTAAAAATGGGGCAATTTTGATGCAAGTATGTTGACACAGATATTTCTCTGCTAAATGGTATTGTTTATGACTCTCATAAGGAACCTTAATGAAATATTCAACT
Source organism: Crocodylus siamensis (assembly GCF_052110815.1). Lineage (NCBI taxonomy): Eukaryota > Metazoa > Chordata > Crocodylia > Crocodylidae > Crocodylus > Crocodylus siamensis. Next base: position 253,666,045 of record NC_143395.1, read on the forward strand.
CTTTAACTGGGTGTCATTTATTTTTTGTGTGAAAATGGAATTTTCATCAATGTAAAATAAAAGCTGAGACTATACCTTTCAGAGCTACAGATGGGCACAGATGCACAGTGTGAACATGTTCACATATATGTGCCTCTTATACTGTGTCCCGAGGTTCTAAAATGTCTCCCAAGCTTATATGTCAAGTGACTTTGAAATTTGTGAAAGCAGGCAGATTTTTACAGCCCTTAATGTGATATAATAGCATGGATTTTAAAGTTGTCAGCCCTTTTGGTGCGATTTAATACAGGCCGTTTAAAAGGAGAAATAGGAAATCTATGTGAACAGTTTCTAGCTGTCAGCTTCAATTTGCCATGACAGCCCATGACATGAACAGCTTGCAGTGTTATTGAGCAGTTTTGACTGTCTCAGAAAAGGGTTGATTTGTGCCTGTTCTGTCTCTCTCCCTTCACAAGCTGCTGGTAAAGCTATCCAGTTCTCAAGCTCTTGAAGCCTAAAGTGGAGACAGAAAAAACTGCAGTCTAAGTTACCCGTGGTTTGGAAAAGAGGTGAGTCAGGAAAGAAGTTGAGCCCTCAACTTGAATGCATTATTTCACTGACCTATGAGCCCTCTAATCTCCCGTTTCTTAGCAATGTGGCCTTAAATGTAAGAAATGCCTGTATGTGTGTTTTGTATCCGCTGCATTGTACTATCTTTCCATTGTGTTCATTGCACTGTGCTGTGTAGTACCCACTGACACCTCAATTCATTTCTTTTTCTTTAAACTTGAGAGACTGAGCCCAATCTATAAGCAGCTCTCTTAACTTCAAGAGAAATCTTTCATATCCTGTAGCTGTAGAGTAGAGCCCAGGGAGTTTTCCTAAGTAACAAATTAGACTTCTTCTTTCTTTAATGTCTTTAATGTATATTAAGGAATTAATTCCCTATAGTACATTGATAATTATTTTATATAAATACACAACATAGTGCAATCCATCCCCTTCTCTTACTTAAAGAGCACTGTAATCCCATACTGCTCACTCTCCATTACTTACTGCCTGCCACCAGTAACTTTAAAATCAGCCTTTGGCGTGCCTTATAAATAACAATACATTTACACAATTGAAAGCCTGTGCTATAATTCAATCACAAGACTTCTGCTGCTTGTCATAAACTACTTAAGCTGTTCAACTCTCAGTTTTAGACATCAACAAAAGTGCTTGATTGAATTACAGCCTTAAACATACCTACAGTTTGTATCATTCAATATTACGTGCATATATGTGGGACTGAGTGTGAAATGATGATAAAACTCTGCATAGTTGCCAAAATAAGCAGGATAGTTTTAAACCTTATGTGTGAAACCCTTCCCTATTGAAGTCAATGGAAGATTTGCCATTGCCTTCCGTAAGATCAGAATTCTACCCATTGTATTTTTAGTATTTTATTCTCAATGGGTGTGTCTACACATTGCCCTACATCAACAGAGTGATGCAGTACATCACTGTAGTGATCACATGAGTCTATACATGATCAATAGCTACTTTGCTGTAGTGGTGCTCTCCCCTGTTTTAGTACGTTGCTATGGCAAAGTACCAGTGAATACTAACTGTGTACCGCATGCACAGCACAGTGTGGTCCCTGTCTGAGGAGAGTTTAAGAGCAGCAGTAAAATATACAACCTGGCCCCTCTGAGATGTCTACTTCACCTTATTGCCAGACCTGGATATAGGTGCATCTGGAGCAAGTGGGCAGAGCTTTTCTCTAGAGTAGTCCAAGCCTCAGCAAGGAGGAAGTACAGATGTGGTTCCTCAAGTGTTCTCTGAATGAGGTTAGGAAACCAGTTACATTTTTCAGGTTCATTTCACCAATGTAGATAGCCCCAAATTAGATTTGGACAAAAAACTACAGGGCCATTAAAGTAAGGCTTCAAGATTTTCAAATGAACCTTCTATACTTGCATATCTGTTTCCAAATAGGCATCAATAAATCCAGCTTCTTGTTCTATACATACAAAACAGACTGTCAATTAAAGTAGGAAAGTGCTTTGTGCCTGTTTTATGGCTAAATAATTTGATGTTCTGAAAAGTAGGTATTTTCAGGTTTCCATCAGAAAAGAGAAACCTACTGGCATTCTTTCTAGATCAGTAAAGAATACTGAGATACACTTTAAAGTAGAATGTTTATGGTTATAATTTAAGTCCCTGCACTGATACGGTAATTGTTTAATTATAGTGACCTCAGCAGTGTTAAGGCAGGATAACTTCCTAAATGCCTGGAATGGGTGCTGGTCAGATGTGACAGTCTGGGTGCGCATAAGAGTACAAGGTTGCCACTGAGATTAGTGTGAGCATAGGAGTGTGCTGAAGTTGGGTGCACATTGCTATCTGTTAGCTATTGGGAATGGAAGTGCAAGCCTTATGGCATGCTGTAAAGCATTATCAACAACCTTACCAGTAACTTGGAAGAGAAGGGAGATAACCTGTAGCAGTGTAAGCCCTTTTATAGAAAAATAACTGTATCCACACTATGGGAGGTTCTAATATAACTATTCTGACCAAAAAAAAAAAATCACTATTGTAACTGATGAATGTATACTACTGAAAATCTGTGCAAAGAAGTCTTTCTGTTCACTTATATTTTTCTAACCCCCTTTCTGGCTCTTCAGGGGATAAATTACCTCATTTTATACTGCTTTGCACATTGGCATAAGAAGGTCTAAGGGGAGCACATATTACTTAAATGCATATTACTTATGCCACCTCACACAGCACCTCTGAATATCACTCAATATCTCTTGATAGAGGAAATTCAATAGAAGATCAGAAATACCCTGGTATTTATTTTAAAAAATCCACAATCATCAGAAAAAAACCCACATAGCAGAAAATGGAATATTGTGAGCAGCCCACATAATTACTCATGATAGATAACTGTATTAAAAATTAAACATAAATTATTGGAGGCATTACAGTGCTGGCACAAGACGAAAAAAGTTCTTCATATTACTGAAAGGTTTTGCTAACTGCCTTGAAGTTTGGATCAGTAGAAAAGGAAGCTAGGTGGAATAAATGGAAAGTATTTATTGTTTGAAATATGGATCTTAATATAGCATAGTGCAACCCAAAAGATCAGTCCATTTCAATATGGCTAATATACAATGAATCTCACAGTTTAAAGGTGCAAGAAAGAGAGTTTCTGGCACTGACAAGGACCAAAATTAAAAAATAAAGACAACTTCTTGGAACAGTTCCATTTCTTTTGAAAAAGATTCTTCCCCTTTTCCCACTCTACATTTTCCCAAGCCCAGCCTAACCATTTTCAGTCTGGGCACCTGGGTGTGTTTGTCCCTATTGTGTGTCACTGACAGGAGAAGACACAAAAAACAGACAAAGGCATACAAATTGCCACATTGTAAAGCATAAATAAGGAAGAATTTGGCTCAAGTGGTGAATTGCAAATTGCTATCGAAAATTACCCCAACTAGGAGCAGGGAGGTGGGTCAGATCCAGAGTAAGCACCCATCTCTCATATCAAAAACTGTGTAGTTTCACATGAAAACTTAAAGGACAGTAGCAAGATCTGAATGTTCAGTCCTAGTCAATATTTGACTCTTCTAGGATGTTTCCAGCTAGACTTAAAATCTTCATAATATTTTGATCTCATTTGTTCTCATTTCCAGCTCAATTGATCCAGTGTCACGGATCAATTTTGCAGCTAAAACACCGTTGGCAAGCAGAGCATTTCTGGATGTCAACCATGCTGACTTTAACCAGTGTCAATGGTTAGCTTTGAACAGTCTCCTTCGTCTGTGTTGCAGAGAAAACTGGCAGAGATTTTCTAACTATTCATTTGCTTTAGTCACGGAAACTGGTGTAGCTAGGCAGATGAGCTTCAGTGCTAAGAATGTTTAATCATTGAGAAAAAGTGAAGATGTTCTGAATATTACTAGAGTTAGTCAAGTAATACAAAAAGAGAGTTAATCTATAATATATACAGCTTCATATTTATCTGTGAAATCTCTTTATCTATATATCTTTATACATATAAGCTATATATATGTGTGTGAAATCTCTTTATATATGTAATTATATATAAGTATATAGCTGATATGTGTATGTATACACACACACACGTATATATAGCTTATATATACACACACACATATCAGCTATATACATATATATATATTACATATATAAAGAGATTTTACAAATAAATATGAAGAGTTATTTTGACTGTTATTCATGGGATTATAATTTTAAATACTTGAATGGGCAGTTTATTCACAAAGAAGTTAGTAAATTCTGAAGTTTCCATTAATTTCAGTATAAATTAAATACTCATATGAAAACTCATATTACAAGCTGTATCTACTAGTTGTTACTTTTTGTGTTCTCCTAGTTAAGAAAGTTTTAGTCATCCAAATGGGTAGGAGAAAAAATGTGACACCAACAATAGTGTACAGACTGTATCCCTCTGGATAAGGGGCCACCTTCCTCTTCTCTTGCTATACAGCACCTAGTACAATGGGGTCCTGGTCTATGAAAATGCTTGTCATCTCTATGGTAAAAACAACAAAAACAAAGAAGTAAAAATGCACTATGGATTCAAACAATTAAATCTATCTGGTAAATATTTCTTACTTCAATCTCCAAAAGCAGGTTCACAAGCATACAGAAATGGGGAAATTTGACATTGCAAACCTTACTCTTATCCCTTCACCTCCTCCCCCTGGCACCCAGACTCCAGCGTTGGCCTGCATGGTGCCAGGGGCAGCAGGCCATGCTGGACGGCATGGCTCAGAACTGTTTCATTGTGCTTGTTACCATTGGCCCATTGTTAAGGTGGCTGTCTTCTTTTCTTGAACCGCAGTTCCTCCAGTAACATCATTAAAAGCATTGCAGCAGCATGAGAGCTTGCAAGAAGTTGGTTTCCTCATGCTCAGACAGATTCTTAAAAGCTAAAAAGGTAAATGTGGCATTTATTTACATTTAAAAACATTGGTCTGACAGGCTGGGACGGTGAGCTCACTTGTCCCAGACATGTCATTTGCTCTCTGTGATGTCCCATTACTCATGCAAATGTGACTCAGACGTTGTCAGAGGGAAATACAGAAGTGATACTGAGTGTCTGCTTCGGACTGCAAAAGAGGCCATTCCAAAGAGGAAAACATGGATATCATCCTCGATGAGCCCTCCAGGGATTCATTTATTTGGAGAAGAAGGAATGAGGATGAACCCGTGTAGCGAGGGGAAAAATCAGGAAAATCTGTTCTACAACTGGCAATACAAGCCTGAGGTAACAGAAACCCCTTCAGTGCCCTCAGTGAATGAATGCCTTGAAATAAATTATTACAGGGGGGATGGAAACCTGGTATGAACAACATGACTGTCTCCATGACAGAAAACTACTTCCTCCTGTGAGAGCTCACTGAAGCCAGTTCCCCAGGGTGAAGGAATTCAAGTGTAGCTGCCTGTTTTGGAACTTAGTCAAAACCAACCAACAGAAAAAGGGCTCCCCACAGCCAGGATTTTAAATGAAGAGATCAAAGGGGGTTTCCTTCACTTCGTGTTATGAACAAAATAAAAAAGACAGCCTATTGCAATTACATCTGAAGGAAACAGGGATGTGGAGGAGGGTTGGGGCTTTTTCAGCTACTGCTTCCTCTTTCCCACAAGAATGGATGGTATGCCTCTCAAACAGGGTAGTCTAGGCTTCTCACACCACGTTGCTCTAAAATGGCCTAGTCCCAAGAGGTCCTAGTACATACAGCTCCATTTTGTAGGAAATATAAATTGTGGGACCTCAGCATCTTCCGTGATTAGGTTCATGCAGGGATATTTATCCCTACACCTATGCTAGGGCTAGCAAAGAGAGAGTGGCGTGCCAGTAGCACAGACCAGGTGGCTCCCAGGGGGCTGCTCTGCCTTGCACCCTCCAGTTGTCATGACCTCAGTGAGGCTTTTGGGAAGAGCATCCTAGCTGAGTCTCATCCTTCTCTGGCCTGCACTCTCTCCAGCCCAGAACAAAATACCCCTGCAGTGCTCTGCAAGAACATCATAGAAGAGAGAAACAGCCCCTCTTGTGCTGATGCAATTAATCTGAGGACACTTTGGGCGCATCTACGTGTCGTCATACAGCAATATTGCTACAGCACCATGCTTTAGTGCTTCCTTCTAAAAGTACTAAAGCACAGCGCAATATGGGTAGTTGCTGCACTGTGTGCGCGGCATGGTTAGATTTCACCACTATGTCACTGTAGTAGCATGCTATACTGGGGGAGCACACCGCTACAGTGACATAGCTGGTGACCATATGTAGACCCATGTGATCACTACATCACCATAGTGAACCATACAGTGATGTACCACTTTGCTACATTGCCGTAAAGCAACATGTAGACACCCCTGTTGTGTCCCTTCTCCACTTGCATCACCACAAAGCAACATTAAAGCTGGCTGGCAGTGTCCTGCAGAAATAGTATTTTGCCATCACAGCAGGGACTGTTCTCCCTCCCTGCACAGTTCATCCCTGAAAGGATACGTTGCGCTTGGGTCTTATCCCTACTCAAGGGGAAGATGCACTGGACGGTAAAACTGGAGTATCTCTACCTGGTCACACATATGGTGTCCATTTCAGCTCAAGACCCAAACAGGGCAAGAAAAAAGCAAGCAAAGACAAGTGAAATGTTCTATGAAGAACTGTAAGCTAATTAAACATTTATGGAGCAGGGCATCCAAGAGCAGTAGTGATGCATCACATGGTGGAGTACTTAGCACTAAAACCCATTCTACATGCTATCTGGTTACCACCTTATCAACGTGACACCCATTAGTGTCTGATAATAGTAACCAATCAGTTGTTCTGTCTTCCTTTATTTTGCTTCAAGAGATATCTCCCTCCGGTGTGCAGACCTTCCCCATAACAATATAATGCACTAAATAATGGATACAATTAAAGCCTCATCATTCTGAACTGATGTCACTTCCTGCCAAAGTAATATGATGTATTAGGTGACATTTTAAAGCAAATGTGGGTGCCGTTCCCATTACAGACTTCAGAAGATGATCATAATCGTTAAAGACAATTACCACCTTCCAGTATAATGGAGCTGTTTAAGTTTGGGGCAATGTTTCAGTTACTTTTGCTCCCAGGCAATAATGAGCATGCTATAAAACCTAGTTTCTGCAGTTCTAGTAGTCAGACAGTTCTTACAGTAACTTGCAATTTTCAGCAATAAACTATATAAAGCATACAGTTCTCATTGAATTTGGTATTTCTAAGCCTACAGTTAGGGACTGCCATCTGGCTGAAAATTAATATTTTTGATACTTAAAGTATGAGGACCCCAGCCAGCTTTCAATAAAAAAGTTACTTCACTGTTATTTATTCTGTGGTTAAGGCACTGTATTACTGTACTAGTAGTCTGGACTCTAGCTTCAGTTCCCAATTATATCATGGACTTCCCATGTGACTTAGACAAGTCACTTTCACTGTCTTTTAGTTCCATATCTATAAAACGTGAAGAATTATTTTGTTTGGTTCCCTTGCTAAATAAGAACATCAAAATAATAATCACTGGGAGTCAACTTAAAGTGAATGTTTTCCATTTTATTACCAAAGCAGAAGTGAAATATCTCCTTGGGTTGACAGAAGTAGTTCTACTTTGGGAAGGTAGTTTTTTACCCTTTTTAAAAGAAATCTGTGAATGTTTCAGAGTAAGCTTGCTTTCAAAAATTAAAACTCCAAACACAGAACTATAGGACTGGAGGCAGCTATTATAATTATCATGTCAAACCTGTATGTATGACTACAGTGCATGCTACCCTACACACTGGTAGCCAGTAGTGCAGGGGTAGGCAACTCCCAGCATGGGTGCCAGAGCATGGCAAGTGAAGACATTTTGCTTGGCACGTGTGTCTTGGAGCAGACAGCAGGGAAGGGACTGGAGCTACACTGCCACAACAACAATCAGGCCTCTCATGGCTTCCTTACCATCTGCCTCTGGCATGCCAGCATCTTACAAGTCCAGGTTGCTGGTGTTTTTTGGTGCAGTGGCCCAAAACACTGCCAATTCCTGGAATAGAGTAACTCAGTGTGGGCATGTGGGAGGAGCAGGCATCCACCCCAGGTGCAAACTGGGAGGGGGCATCAGGCACTCACCTTGCCAGGAGTCTTTGCCCATGCCAGACCCCAGGTGCTGCACAGCTCAGCTATGCACCAAGGAGTGTATCTAGGTGGCGTGGTGGGTGAGTGTGGCAAGCAGAATTGTTCTCCCTTCCCCCCAGACATACTGCTTGGTGTGGTACTGTGCTGCCCACAACCTGTGGCCAGAAAAAGGGGCAGAGCAGGGCTTCCTCCACTGCTGGAAAGATTACTGGCAGGGGCAGGATTCTAGGATTGCTCCTCTCTGCACCCCAGGAACCTTGCAACAGGGCAGGAAGCCCTCCTCTTCAGTTGTCCAGTCACAGAGGCCAGGCAGCGCAGTGCCACACCATATGATGCATCTAGGGGCAGGTGGGGCAAGGGAGGTAAGTGGAATGGTGCCTCGCTCACCCCTGAGTACCCCACCCCCCAAACCCTGGCACTCAACTTGCTTTCTACACCTCTGTGGAGAACACCCTATACCACGCCAGAGGTAAAAACAGAGCAGACAAAGGTGCTGCCAACGTCCTGCTATTGCAGGAGCACTTTTTTCCCCTCCTTTTTGGCTGAAACAATGTAAATGTGACTCTTTCAGGGGCACTTGCTGAATAATTTCACAGGAATTTACCAACAGTTTCAGTTGGCCTCCAACTGCTTTTTTTCCCCAGCAAATATAATACTTGACTAAAAAAATTTTACCCAGTTTGTATTGTTTACATAAGATAATATATAAAAATATGAAAAAAGCGTCCAGAAAAGAGCAACAAAAATTATTAGAGGTCTAGAAAACATGGAAGAATTGGAATTATTTAGCCTGGAGAAGAGAAGTTGATGTTTTTCAAAGGCATAAAGGATGATTATAAAGAGGATGGTTCTAAACTTCTCTCTGTGTCCACAGGGGACAGGACAAGTAGTAAGAGTCTTAAGTTACAACAAGGGGGGCACATCTCCACAAGCCATTTACTACACAATAGACAAATTAGCTGCACGGTAAACTTTGCATGTCTACACCTGCTCCCATATTAAGCTGGACTAAACTAAACTAAATTAGTGCTAGGGGTTCCTGCTGATTAACCCCATGCTGAAACATCCTTGTGCCCGAGCTAGCCCCTCTGCAGCATGTTGGACCAGGGAGGGACAGTCCTGGGCTGGCAGGCTGACTCACTGGGTTCCCTGACAGCTGGAGCTGCTCCGACTCAGCTCAACGTGCTGCGGTTCCAGGCTCACATGTAAACGCGGTGCCCAGGAGCAATAAACTCCAGTGTGATAAGCACCAGAGTGCATTGCAGCACATTAATATGCATGTGTAGCTGTGCCAGGGATATACAAGAGATACCTTTCCAAGTAGGAGAGTAGTTAAGTACTAGAATAGATTACCCCAGAACAAAAGTTGGCAACATAATACAGCAGGTGAATGCTTTAACAAAACGTAGCTCTGAGTATGGGCTATTTCCAGCCCAGCCCACACCACAAAAGCCAATACCTCCACAGTGCTTGTTTGCCACCACTTCTCCCAATTGCTTGGGCAAAGCCCTCAGCTGCTGAAATGCCACAGAAGTCCCCCATCTCCATGCGCCTGCTAAAATGGCTCCATGAGCTAGGTCTGCTTCATGGTGCCTACATTGCCAGCCCCTGACAGGTTGTAAAATTTCCATTTTTGCAAGTGTTTAAAGAACAGGCTAGACAAACGCTTGGCTGGGATGGTTCAGAAAGAGATGACTCTGCCTTCTGAGGTCCCTTCCAGCCCCGTTTTCTAGGATTCTATAGAAAACATCCCTTATTTTGCCTTTCTCGTCTATTTAGATTATCAGGTCTTATGTCAGGGTCCTCTAAGCCATGCTATAAATTATCATTACTTTATAGCATGGCATATACTGTATTGATATTGCTAATAAATGAAATTTTATATAGCAATCATTTCAGCTCTTCTAGGTTTTTAAGCATATATGAATCACAGGACACTCTTCCATTGGGCTTTGATACTTTCAGAATCACAAGTCAATCATTTTTTAGCAGTGTGGTCACAAGTGACAATATAATGCAATGTCAATTGCAATTTAAAGTCTTCTTTTAAAATGCACTGAACAGTTATGCCTATATTAGGCTTGATCCTGCCAGGTACTGAGTTAAAGCTGTTCAGGAATATTAGCTTCTTATGGGGTGAAACTTGCTTATTAAGCAAACAATAACTTCTATGCACAGCCACAAATAATGCAAATGAAATGAGATAATATGTAAAAATATAGGCACTTCCAGTTTGAGTCTGAGGATGTGGTTTCACTGGCTTCAGCTCTTCCAAATGAATATGGGTGAATATTTTATATCATCCAAAGTGTTACCACAGAAGAAGAGATTGCCAGATATGATGTTTCAGCATTCAAAACATTGATCAGATAACTCTGGGACATTCTTTCACAGGAAATTTGAGGAAGCACAGCCTTCCTCCAGTACCAAATGTCTCTCAGCTTCAGTTTCACCATCTCTAAACTGGAGATAACAACAGGGGATTCTGAGGATTAATTAGTTAATGTTTGTGCCACACTTTGATCATATAAGGTGCTACAGAAGTGCTTTGCACACTAGGATCATTATTCCTTAGGTAGGATTCCAGAGATGATGTCACACAGTAAAGCTTTTAGGCATACCCCTGGCTACTAAGGGATAGCAGGGATTTCAACAGAGTCAAAAGCTTCCTGTATTAATTATCTACAACTCATATAGGAACAGACAGTGGAACACCAAGTGATACCACATGTTCACATAAGCAGGCCTGATGCCTAAGTGAATGCAAGTAGAGTGACAAAACAGAAAACCTTTTACCAGTAGAATTTGGGCTCCGTCTTGCACATTTACAACTTTGCCATTTCCATGATAGGCATGTTTTGCAAAGTGAATCATAGATAGCTCATAATGGAAATCAAATGGCAAAAAATGCCTGCTCCATCAGTGGTCGAATCTATTATACTGAAGTGCAACTGATTTCAGAAGAAGATATCTATGAATGAATGGATACATAGGTATTTAAATCACAGTCAGGGGGAAAAAACTAATTTAAAATCAATTAGTAAGTCACATTTCCATCTTCTACTACTTCAGTCAAAAAAATCCTGAGTTTACACTTTTTTAGTGTATTTACAAATATAATTTTCCAAAACCTATGTCCAGATTTCTAAGGTTTACCACATGGATTGCTTTGTAGAACTACTGAATATTCAGTAAAGGAGGAAGGTTAGGAAACGTTCTGCCATCACTTCTGTAATTGACATTTCTATTGTTCAGTGCTGTATCTGATAATGAGAAAAACCAACAAGGTTAATCCAGGCTTCAAAAGCCATGACCCAGGGTGAGTATGTATACATATGTTCAAGTGGTTTCTCCAAACAAAGTTTTAATTTTGCAATAAACTTTAATCTACAAGGGGGTTTTGCTTAATTCAGCTGATGAGGTGATTTCCCAGCTAAATCCAGCTGAGGTTCTGTGAACAGACACAAGTAACTTAATACCTTTCACACTTCCTGTTACATGGCATCCCAGCCAGGACCCCACAAAAATGGCACTGGGCCACATATTAACCATGGAGCCAAATCTAACACCTCAGTGGTGAGAATAGCTTCTTGCCATAAGAGTTCTGAATGCACCTCAAAAGCAAGCAACACAAAATCACTTATCTTATATTCATTCCCATAACAGTTGTTATGAAAGCTAACTCAATGTGAGCCAATGTTATTTTAACAACATTGAACCTCCAAGACAGACAGCATCTGCTTATAAATGTGTGGATTATCACATGTCCCTAGAATGATTTCAGCTTTGTATATTTAAAAACTTTAAGAACATTTTCACTCCATTTGCAAAATAGTAATTTCCAAGAAGATAAAATCCCATAAGATACTTGTGATCAATGACAAAAAGAAAACACCCACCCCTTTGGAAACTTTTATATTACATGATCCTCACAATTATTCCATTTTGATGCCAGCAAACTCATTTCAGAACAGAAAAAAAATAGTTCTAGACATACAGACTGTCCTTATACTGCCAGAGATTGTCTAATAATTATTGGTCTATGGTCCTCATCCTTGGAGGATGTATATTCAGATTTACACCAGCAGGGAATCTGACTGTACGTATGCAAGAGCATGCAGCTGTGCTCCAGCTGTATCCACAACTAAGAATTCTCTGGGCGCATCTACGCAAGACATTTACTGAGCAGTAGACTAATTAGCTGCACAGTAAATGTCATGTGTCTATACCTGCACCCCATTAGGCTGGAGTAAACTAATTTATTCTGCAGCAGGATAGTACTTGTAAATATAAGTACTATCCTGCTGCAGAGTTTTTTACTCTGCAACAGAGTACATACAGATTCTGCCCCAGCCTACTAGGGCATGAGAATGCTTCAGTGTGGGGGCTGCCTGCTGGCTGGCCATGTGCTGAAGCACCTTCATGCCCCAGCCAGCCCCTCTGCAGCATGTTGAGCCAGGGGGAGCAGCCCCAGACTGGCAAGCTGACCCCGGGTCCCCTGCTAGCTGGGGCTGCTCTGGCTGCAGTTCCATGCACATGTGCAAACGGTGTGCCTGGAGCAATAAACTCCAGTGTGATAAGCACAGGAGTTTATTGCTTTGCATTAATATGCATTTCTAGATGTGCCCTCTGAGATATATGCCTGCGTAGAAGTTCAGATACGAAAGAAGAGAAGATGATGTAGAAATCAACACCAGCATCTCTTCTCACAGCATAACCTGCAGACAGATAGCAACTCCAGAGGATTCCAGAAGCAAGCTATTTGAGCTGCGTATGTTTAGCTTTCTTTGGTCAACTCAAGAAGGTCTCCCTGCTCCATATCTACTTTAGCCGTGTGTTTAAGTGCTTCTTGAACTAGGGCCTTTGTCCACTGATCTGTTAGAAATGACCTAACTCAGGATCAGAAACCAGAAACAGCCATTTGATTATCTAAATGCATTAACAAGGTGAACACTGAGAAAAGAAGTATCCAGAAATACACACAGTGAATTGGGACAGTGTTCACACCGGTCTTGGGTTCATGGCCCATAAATGTTTTAACAGACATGTTAACTGACAGGAACATTTCTCAAAACCCCCTCGCACTGCTACAGCTGGCCACTCTAGTTCAATGGGTTCAGATGATAAATGTCAGTCATTTCAGTCTTTCCTAAATGACTTCTAGTTTGTGACGATGTTTTTAATTAATGTTTTAAACCACCTACTATGGTACCAGATGCCTATGGAAAACATTTAATGCATTTGTTATATGCTCAGTTAAATGTATTACATCAATACTTTATTGTATGTAAGACTGTATGAGAAGCTTCAGTTTGTTTTTTTATTTTAATTTGGTTTTATATTAAAATATCATTGTTTGTTTGAAGTTAGTAGAGTGTATATCTTATTAATGTAAGCCATAAACATTAAGGAATTCAGCAATTAAGCCATGTAGTCTTCAGCTTCACATCACTATTGAGGTCACCCAAACAACTTCTTCTACCTACTCCCCTCCAACCACAATCCACATATGTCTATCTTCTTCATAAGACAGTGGACACTCTTCATCTTTCACTATGTTTACTGACGCAGTGTGTTGGGGAGGGGAGCATTCACAATTAACAATGAATTAGTGTATATTCCATTAATCACACTATTCATGTGGTTCAGTATCATTGTCTGTGAGGAATGGCATCAGATTACAAATAACAGGTGTAAGAGGCTTTTTTGTAATGTCTAATAAAACTTACTTAAAAGATTATTTCCAAGATATCTAGAACAACAACACTCTCTCTTTCTCTCTCCCCCCACCCCTCTCTCTCTCTCTCTCTCTCTCTCTCTCTCTCTCAAAACTGTTATCAGTCAAGCTACATTTTTTTCTTTGCCACTGAGTTTGGGGCCCCATTTTCATACATGGATGATGTAATAACTGTTTATGGTTATTAAATGATAGTTATAAATGGAACATTGGAATGGGGATTAGATACAGTTATAGAGCATTTATACATGTGCCCTGGCAGTGGGGGGGAAGAGGGTGCTTTAATCAGAGTGGCTCTGAGAGCCACTATAATTAAGTGCCCAAAGCATCTTGTGTATCAGCATCCCCACTCTTCAAAATAGCAACAGAAGCACGTTATCTAAAGCCCGCCACCATTTTGAAGTGCTGTGAAGACACTGAAACATGAGACACAGAAGGATGCTGGAGTGTGGTAATTGCTGCGTTCCAGCAGACTTGATGAATCGTGTCTGCTCCAATACACTGGAATTACAGAGCATCAGAGAAGGTTCCCTGATCAGTGTATAGGCACCCATACTGATTGTAGCCTTAAGGCAATTCAGTGAGTTTGGATCTCTGCACAGATCTGGGAAAAGTGAAAATGGAGAGTGATTAACAGCTTGGAAGGCTATAAAAGATTAGGAGGAGCAGGACTGGGAAAATATGGGTTTAGAAGAGATTATAGGTATTTGAGGGGAACCCTTCCACAGCCATGCCCCTACATCAGACTATATAGGTATTTGTAATTTTAAAGAGCCTCTCGCATGAGCCATTTGAATTAGTTGCTATATGAGGATGGTTTTATGCAATGCTGATTAGTGGGTGCGTGTATACATGCATTTGATCTGTGAATAGTTTACTCATGATGATCACAAAGCTGAACAGAGAACTGGCTCCCCAGCCCTGGCCATCAGGGATCTCCCAGTACCAGCTCTACAGCTTAATCCTTATTTCCCACTCTGAGCCCCGTGACTGTGGAGATTGGGCTGGGAGATAAGGATCTCCCAGTGCCAGCCCCACAACTACAGAGCTGGTTCTGGGAGAGAGGGATATCCCAGCCCCACTTACAGATTGCAATCTCAGAGCAGGGGGCTTGGGGCTCCCTGCTGCCAGGGCTGGAGGACATAGTCCCCACCCAGGCTCCAGTGGTGGAGCGCATCCCAGCAGCAGGCAGCTCCCAGGGGCAGGGAGCAATCTCCTGTCCCCTGCTGGCCAGCTAATGAGGAGCAAATTAGCTCCTGGTCAGGCATCTACAAATACTACTGCAAAGTAACTTATCAAAAGTAAATTTGCTACTGGCATTTGCAGATAGCAAATTTACTCACGATTAGTGAACTTTACTGCACAGTAAGCATGTGCACATGTAGATGCGCATGCTTACTGTGCAGTAAGCTACGTTACTGCTCAGTAAAGCATCTCATGTAGATGCATCCAGTTAGACTTTGAACACTGAATGAAGAAGAGATCTGCCAGGTTCCTTGGCTCTGAGTGATTTCCAAGCAGCACATCATGGCAGGAGTAAACTGAACTAAGTTGAAGAATGAAGCAGTTAAAAGCCCCATCAGATATGACAGTCTCTGGCAATGCTGAGGACATCAGGAAAAGGTTTAAGCAGTGCCACACTTTGTCTCTGCAAACACCGGATGTCAGGAGAAAAGAAGACATCCAGAAGATAGCCTTGTTTCTTACAATAGCTGGAACTGAAGCATTTGCTATTTTTATCATTTTCAGTTAACTCAGGCAGAGAAGTCTAATTATGAAGCTCTCCTACAGAAATTGCACTCCACATAAAAATGAAATTTCTGAACAATAAATCTTTAAAGAAAGGGACAGATACTATTCCACTGATAACTGGACTTAGCTGTTTAAATGTGATCCTGTTCTGCCTTGCTGTAGTCCCTAGAACATTGTTAATTCAAAAGGTAGGTGGGTTATCTTCCGCCTTGCTGATTAGTGGGTGCGTCTATACATGCATTAGATCTGTGAATAGTTAGATCAGTCTTAATAGTAAGATGGAAGTTCCTACCAAAGGCTGCAGAATGGGGTGAGCCACCCGGGCGATGGCCCGACCAACTTTTAGCACATTATTTTATATAACCCACAAATGTGCAATTGTCATTCCGGTTAAAACTGTATAGCTATTTTTTTTAACTGCATAGCTAGCTAAATTAACATGCAGGGTGGAATAGAAGTGCACTGATGTGCCTAACAGAGGGAATGGAATTTGGCTGAAAGTATACTAAAAGAAGATAAAATCATAGAAGAGTTTGGCTCTTCATCAGTCATAATCTTGCATGTTCATGGAACTGAATATGTGAGAAGCCAATCAATACTGGGATCTGGAACAAAACACTACTACTATTGGAAGCCTCAAAATTAACTCTTGGCAGAGCAACTAGAATTTGTCAAGCAAAATATATTGCCCAGGCTGACTGAAGTTTAAGGAAAGTATTTTCATGTTGTTGACAATATAGGAATGTAAAATACTGCAAAGAAAACCCATTGAAACTCAAAGCCAGAGCCTACACAGAGCTGCCCATGCCATAGCAAGCAACAAAAGCCAAGACAATGCCAGCATCTATAGAAAGATGCAAGAACGGTAAAGTGTTGCATCGCTTTGCAAGACTTTGCAAGCACTAGCAAAGTACTCCTAGCATGGACAAAGGTGATGGACAAAGGTCACCTTCATTTGCTCAGAGAAATTACTTGTAGGAAAAATGAACAATCTTGTGCCAAAAGACAGGTGTATTATCAGCTTGGAAGTGGATAAAACATTTATTAGTCTTAAGTTGGGTACAGGTGCACAATCTGATGCGGTGCCAGAAATTGAAGGGCTGGTACTAAAGGCAAAGGCCACAGGTGAAACTTACATGCCAGGGTGAGTTTGTCCCCATTGAGGGAGTACATGAACTAAAGGTATGAGGAAATAACAAATAGGAAAGGTACCATTTGTACCCCCCAAGAAATACCAATTGTTGGGCTATACGTATGTCAAGCCTTATGTCTCATCAAAATGGTACATTCATTGGAGGTGCAGAGGATGAACACAATCAAGAAAGAGTTTAAGGGGATCAGGAAACTCTCCATGCATACTCTATGCCCCAAAGAAAGTTTATCTTGTCCTAAGACAGAAGCTAAAGGAGGAGCTGGATAAGCCCATTGCTTTGGAAATGTGTACATTTCACTAATCATTGTAGAAAAAAATTGTCAGAACTTTTTGTTTATATATACACCCAAAAGAATTTCATAATTATATAAAAAGGAACATTCCCCACTACCTACAAGGGAAGAAATTTCTTGAGGATTGGTGCTAGATATTTTTCTGTGGGATGCATCAGCAGAGTTCTGGCAAATGCCCTAAGAAAAACAAAGTCCATGTTTGCATACATTCTACAGTCCTGTTGGAAAACTGTTTCCTCAAGCTGCCATTTGGGCTGTGTTCAGTACCCAAGGTGCTTCACAAGAAAATATAACAGATTTGTTCATGAAACAGACCATGTGAAAGTTTATACAGATGATAGTTTTTGTTCTGATAATAAAAAAATAGAATGACATGATGAGAGACTACAAGCACCTTTGGAAAGAGCCTGAGCTACCAGGCTACAGCTAAACAGGTTCTGTGTAGATTTGGGGCTGAGAGACAAGTTAACCCAGAGAAGCATAGAAGTAGATCACTCTAAAACTGAGACTATCAACATTCCTGCTCAGACATATGAGACAGGATACTAAGTCCACGAGAACAATGAACTATATAGGCAAATTTGTGCCGAATGTAAGTGTACCTAAGGTGTACCTAATCAGCTTTCTAAACCCACTACTGTATCAAGGATGTCCAATGTACATGAAATAGCCCATGCAACACAGATGCTAACAAAAATAGAGGCTCCTGTATGAGCCAGTTTGAACCAGTTACAGAGTCCAGAGGCGCATATTATATAACATCGATGGGTTATAACTCAGACTTCAATGAAGCAGACTTATGGATTCTGAGAGATGGTAGAACAACATAGGTTATTCCCCTTGACAACCCTGTCCCTCTACCCTAAACACCTCATCTCCCTGCTGTGGTGATAAAAGTTGTAATGTAAAGATGCTCCCTAACTAAAGTGACCGAGGAAATTGATAGTTGGGAGATGGTCTCTTGGTTAATTAGCTAGTTAATTAGGGAGGCCAAGGGCCTGTAGAGGTTGCCTACTGCTCCGCAACAAGATGAACATGGGCCAGCAGTGTGGGGAGGCAGTCAGGAAGGCCAACTGTACCTTGTCATGCATCCACAGATGCATCTCGAGCAGGTCCAAAGAGGTGATCCTCCCCCTCTAATGCGGCACTGGTTAGGCTGCAGTTGGAGTACTGCATCCAGTTCTGGGCACCACACTTCAAGGGGGATGTGGACAGCATGGAGAGGGTCCAGAGGAGGGCCATTCACATGATCAGGGGACAGCAGGGCAGGCCCTATGAGGAGAGACTACGGGACCTGAACCTGTTCAGCCTCCAAAAGAGAAGGCTGAGGGGGGATCTAGTGGCCTGTTATAAACTAGTCAGGGGGGATCAGCAGGCATTGGGGGAGTCACTATTCCCCGTGCACTGCCAGGAGTGACCAGGAATAATGGTCACAAGCTGGCAGAGGGCAGGTTTAGGCTAGATATCAGGAAGCACTACTTCACGGTCAGGGCGGCTAGGGTCTGGAACCAACTTCTAAGAGAAGTGGTGCTGGCTCCTACCCTGGGGGTTTTTAAGAGGAGGTTGGATGAACACCTTGCTGGGGTCATTTGACCCCAGTATTATTTCCTGCTATGGCAGGGGGTCGGACTAGATGATCTACTCAGGTCCCTTCCGACCCTAGAAACTATGAAACTATGAAACAGAGTTCATTTTCTAGTTCTCATTCAGGTATGCTTGTGTTCATTGATCACTACACCCACAACAAAAGTCCTAGCACAGTCTACTACTGCTCTGACAGCTATACAGTGGTGGGGCACAAGCAAGAAAAGCACTACCAGAAAAGAAAATGCAAAGAAGCAGCTGCAGCAAAGAAGAAACTAATGCCTGTCCAGAGAGCAGAGCAGTCTCATTGGCCAAGAAGGGTCACTTCAGAGAAAGTCCTCTACAGTTCCTGCTGAATTTATAGGAGAGATTGTATCCAGAAAGAGGAAGTTAGCTGTGCCAGTCTAAAGTCTAGAAGGTAAAGTTGCACCGTATAGACTAACTAAGAGATGAATTGTATCTGGAGTCAAAGCAAGCACACAGAACTTACAGAACTTCCTGAGCAACAATTTCCATTTTCTTATTTCCAAGGTTTTAAATAAAGAAGTCAGACAGATGCTTCAGGCCTCCATCACTATATAACGCCCCCTAAGAAAGCCTGACCTACAGTGCTGGAGAGATGACTTTCTTGGGTCTTTTCTGAAATCAAAATAAATATTAGACTTTTCAGCCACTGCAGCGCGACAAAAGCAGGAGAAACTTGCCCTCCTGCTAACTAACACAAACCCAGACATTGTGGGGCTCACTGAAACTTGGTGGGATCCAATGCACGACTGGGTGCTAAATATCAAGGGCTATAGGACATATGAGGGATAGAACATGAAGGAAAGGTTGGGGTGTGGCGCTCTACACCAAAGAGCAATACACATCCTCAGCAAATAGCACTGGGTCAGAGGAGGAGCAGACTGAAGTGTTCTGGGTCAGAATACAAGGGCGTCAGGGGGAAGGGACTTAATGGCGGGGGTCTACTACAGGCCACCCAACCAGGGGGAAGAGCTGGACCTGGATTCTCAGGTAAGCTCACGGAGGCAGTTAAGTCAAGGGACGTGGTCATCATGGGTGACCTAAACTATCCGGACATCTGCTGGGAAGAGCAGTCAGCCAGATCTAACCACTCACATAGGTTCCTAGCCAAGTTACAAGACCTCCATCTAACCCAGGAGGTGCACACCCCCACCAGGGAAAATGTCTTGTTGGACCTGGTCCTGACCACAGGCGATGACCTGGTGAGGGGACTGCGGGTTCTCGACCACCTGGGCAATAGCAATCATTGCCTGCTGGAATTCACCATCCAGCGCAGGGTGTCAAAGGCCTGCAGCAAGGCAGCAGCTCTGGACTTCGGGGGGCAGATTTCAATGAGGTAAGAAGAATAGTCATGGAGGCACTGAGGTCCCAGAGGGGAGGGGAGTTGGGAGTCCAAGAAGAGTGGTTTTTCTTTAAGGAGACAATCCTCCAAGCCCAAAGGGTGACAATCCCAATGCAGATCAAAGAGGGCAAGAATGCTCAAAAGCCCCCATGGCTCACCAAAAGCACCCAGGAACATCTCAAAGCTAAAAAGGAGGCATACACTCAAAGGAAGGGAGGGGCTATTACCAAGGAGGATTATACCTCCATTGCTTGACATTGTAGGGGGGCTGTTAGGAAGGCTAAGGCAGAGACAGAACTGGGACTAGCAACCCAGATCAAGGATAACAAGAAGTCCTTCCCCAGAGTGCTGAGGGAATCGGCAGAGGTCATTGCGGGACCCCTGGCACAGCTTCATGAGCACTCATGGTGCTCTGGCGAGGTACCAGAGGACTGGAAAAGGGCCAATGTGGTCCCCATTTTCAAAAATGGGAGGAAGGAGGATCCAGGAAACTATAGGCTCATTAGTCTTACTTCAGTCCTGGGGAAGCTCTTCAAGAAAATTATCCAGGAGCACATCTGTGAGAGACCAGCAGTGGAGATTATGCTTAAGGGGAACCAACACGGGTTCATTCGAAGCAGGTCCTGTCAGACAAGCCTGGTGGCCTTCTACAACCAGGTCATAAAATCCTTGGATGCAGGTGTCACAGTGGATGTAGTCTTTATGGACTTTAGGAAGGCCTTCGACACTGGCTCTCACCCCATTCTCATTAAAAAACTAGGCAACTGTGGTGTCGTTGCCTGCATAGTCAGATGGGTTGCAAATTGGCTGGAGGGCTGCACCCAGACAGTGGTGGTAGACAGGTCATTTTTGACCTGGAGGGACATAGACAATGGGGTTCCCCTGGGCTCAGTCCTCAGGCCCACACTGTTCAACATCTTCATCAGTGACTTGGACAAGGGGGTGAAGAGCACCTTGTTCAAATTTATGAATGATACTAAGATGTGGAGAGATGTGGGCACGCTGGAGGAGAGGGACAGCCTACAATGAGATCTGGACAGATTACAGAGGTTGGCAGATGAGAACAGGATGGGAGTCAACACTGACAAGTGCTAGGTGCTGCACCTGGGAAGGAAGAACCAGCAGCATACCTACAGACTGGGGAACCCCCTTCTAGTCAGCACAGAGGCAGAAAAGGATCGTGGAGTCATTAGCGATTCCAAGATGAACATGGGCCACCAATGTGAGAATGGGGTCAGGAAGGGTAACTGCACCTTGTCATGCATCCACAGATGCATCATCAGCAGGTCCAAAGAGGTGATCCTCCCCCTCTATGTGACATTGGTCAGGCCGCAGCTGGAGTACTGCATCCAGTTCTGGGCACCTCACTTCAGGAGGGATGTGGCCAGCATTGAGTGGGTACAGAGGAGGGCCACTCACATGGTCAGGGGGCAGCAGGGCAGGCCCTATGAGGAGAGGATACGGGACATGAACCTGTTCAGCCTCCACAAGAAAAGGCTGAGAGGAGATCTGGTGGCCATCTATAAACTGGCCGAGGGAGACCAGCAGGCAATGAGAGAGTCCCTGTTCCCCCAAGCACTACTGGGAATAACAAGGAATAACGGCAATAAGTTGACTGAGAGTAGATTCAGGCTAGACATCAAGAAGCACTACTTGACAGTCAGGGTGGCTAGGATCTGGAACCAACTTCCAAGGGAAGTGGTGCTCACTCCTACCCTGGGGGTGTTCATAAAGAGGCTAGATAATCACCTAGCCGGGGTCATTTGACCCCAGCATTCTTTCCTGCCATGGCAGGGGGTTGGACTTGATCTGCTCAGGTCCCTTCAACCCTACCATAGTGAAACCATGACACTATACTGGCCACTCTATAAGCGAAAGATGTGTGCAACTGGGGAGAATATGTGATATTATCTTAAACATGACTACTTCTTGACAAGTTGAGACCACAGTTAACAGAAGCATGATAAATGAAAGCAACATACCCAAAATGATGACAGTTGAAATTGATCTACCATGATTCCTACCAATTTGAATGGTTACACTAAATGCTATTAAAATGTATGGAATCTTTTTTTTTCAATTATTAAAAGGAGTAATTTATGTAATTTAATCTCAATAACCTCACTGTCCTACTGACCATCTCTGCTGAAAGGGAGAGAAAATGCACAGAGCAAGGTATTGATCGGGATTAAAGGGGAAAAAAGGGAAAAGAGGAGGATCAGGCCTCTTTAACCCTTCATTACAGGAGAAAGTGGGTTATTCATGATGTCTTTTTCCCCCAGAGGTCATGTCCTTCTTTCATTTCTTGGGTCAGGTTTCAGTCTGACAAGTGGTAATTGATTCCGCTGCTGGTTGGGCTGGGGGTAAGTGGGAGATGAAGTTTCAGTGAAAACAAATAGCACTTCACAGGCCTGACCTTTCCTTTTGAAGCTTTTGTTGTGGTTTACTTGGGATGTGCAGTTTAAAGACTCTAGATTGGTGGTATCTATCTATGCAGTTTCACATAATCACCTTCACTGGCTTTGGACATGACAATGAAATCTAAATTTTATCCTATGTTCTGAAAGTAACCTAGCATGTGTCCCTTCAGCTTCTTTCATGTGATTTGCATAAGATAGGAGCCCACAAGCTGGAAGTATTTGAGCCATTTCCCCGTACAACAAGGTTCAAAACATAGCAATCAAATGATCTGTGGTACCGTTATTTGTAGCAAACAACATACTAAAATATGACACTAGCTCCTCAGCAAATTGTTTTTCACATGAAATTATCTGACAAGGCAGGACACCTCTACCAATTTTTAGTGAATGTGTTTTTTCCAGCTACAAACCTGTCCTGTTACCCCTTCAGTATCTAAATTACGTTGTCTTATACCTACTTATTAGGGCTGTGTGAAGCTTCGGGTGCTGATTCGGAGGAGATTCAGCCCAATTCAGCAGCCGAATCTCTGAATCCAAATCGAATTGGGAGACCAATAAAAAGGTCTGAATCAATTCAAAGCTCTCCAAATCAATTTGGAAAAGATTCAGAGAGCTTTGGAGATTCAGGCAGTCTCCGCTTGCCATCGCAGGGAGCTGGACCCAGACTCTGTGCCAATAAGTAGCGGGTGGGGGAGGGGGCTGTAGGGGACCAGGGGGGGATCCCTGCTAGGCCCCATCCTCTGTCTGCTTCCCCAGCCCTCCTGAGCACTCCCTGACCCCCGCCCACTCTCCAAACCCGGTCAATGGCTGGGCCACCTGGCCCCAGCATCTTGGTGCTTAAAAAAAGAAAAAAACCCACACTCACCAGCTGCTGCCAGGTGGGGGGAACATCCCTGCTACCCCCCACTTCCCCTCACTTTGTGGAGGGCTCTGCCATGAGCCTCCTGCCCACTCTCCCAGCCTCATCAATAGTTGCTCCGTCCAGCCCCAAATCCCAGTTCTTTTAAAAAAAAAAAGCCCTGCACTCACCGGCTGCTACAGCAGCCTTTGGGGCTTCTAGGGGCTCATGGCAGAGCCCCCCATGCAGCATGGGGCAGTGGGGGGCAGCAGGAATCACACACACACCCCCTGCCTGGCAACAGCCAGTGACTGCAGTACTTTTTTCTTTTTTTTTTAAGACCCGGGACACTGGGGCTAGGTGGGGCAGCCATTGATGGGACTGAAAGAGCGGGTGGGGGATGGGGCCTGTTTGATTTGGAGATTCGGCCAATTCAGCAGTGGCCAAATCTCCTAATCAGATTTGTCCAAATCAAATCACTGTTCCTGGAATCGACCGAATCCAAATCCAAAGCGAATACCACCAGCTTCACACAGGCGTACTACTTATGCCAACTTACCAACATGGATCTTACACCATCATTTATATTAGCTCTAAACCTATATTCTTTAGTATATGTGTATACATGTGTATGCATTATATGCTGATCTTTTTCAGTCTCAGCTGGAAATCAGCAGCTGATTTTAACAGAGTGATCTCAACTGCACCCTGCTAATGAAAAACATATTGAGGCAAAAAAAAAAGAAAAGCATCCTGACCTCCTTGTGAATCTTTATATTCTGTGTAGAGGAAAGGAAAATAACCACAGGGGTTCTATTCAAACACTTCCAGTTAGAAATAACAGGTCTCAAAAGTAAACCTTTTAAATTTCAAGCACATTGTCATTGCCAAAGCGAGTCCTTATTTTAAGGTGCTCTCAAAAGACTGTGCGGTGCTAAAGTTTTAGCTAAAGCAATCACAATGTTGCAACCTCTATATGTTGCCAACAACAACAATGTGTTTGTAAAGAAAAAGGTTTACTTAATGGTTTTCCCCTCAGTGTCCTCAAAATCTGTCACAGTCCTGATGTTCATCCTCTTCCAAGTTTCTATTATATATCCTGTGAGAACCACAAATCTCACCAGAACAGGCACACCCCTCTGCTGGAGTATAGCACTAGATGGTTCTCTATTTGTAGTTCATCAAAACTTTAGCCAGCCTTCAGAGTTCCTGTCTAGTGATACAAGGAACTAGGGCCAATTTAAACAAATCTTAAAGCCACCAGCAACTTGTGCCTCCCAGCCATACAGCCAAATATTCATATACATCCTTCCTCTCTGGTTCCATCGGCCATAAACTTGCTTGTTGGAGAAGAAAAGGGCCTTGTGGGGGAAAGATGTCAGGGGAAAGGACATGGGTAAGGAACTGGAGAGTATACTTAGAAAAAGACAGTGATTAAAGGTTTTATTTTAAATAAGAGCTGGGGGAACCTGTGTAAGGCCATAGCTTAAGTCCATGATAAACAGGAAAACATCCTGGTTCATCAGGGAACTTTAGCTAGTAACAAAGAATTCAGTAACTAGAATCAGTTCATAGTCTACAAGAACATAGTGAATAACAAACAACATTTCAAGCTGCCCTAGCAGAGTGAGGCTCAAACTCCTAATCTGGCCACCTTTGACGCCAGAGGTTTCATTGGTCTTACCAGAACTAATCACACAGGGAGCATTCCCAATGCCCTCAAACCTCCCTGTCAACCACAAGAGAATAGAGGAAAAGGAGTATTGCCATGAGGATATCAGTTCAATATCTAGTAGAGTAACTTTATTCCTAAAGCTCATTACATATGATAAATGACTCTACGGTTGGCTTTTGTTCTAAACAAACTTTAGAAATATGTTCTACATCTAAATGTCTCCAAAAAGAGTCTCCATATTTGGATACTTATTTTGAACCACATCTGATAAAATTTGACAAGATTCTGAATTAGCCCATATTTCTACCGTCTGGACAAAATAAAGTTTTCTTTCCATTTCAGTCCAGTTACATGATAGGTTGCTAGTCAGAGGGTACAAGCTGACTAAGTTACCATGAGATAAACAAGGTCTGGGCTTTACAGAGCAGCAGTAATCCTGTGGGAATAGCCTATGTGTACATCCTTACCTGATGGTCAGTGCAAATTAACCCACAGTAAATTCCTCAGGCGGCTTTCACTTACCAGTGTGTCAGAGTATGCACGCAAATAGCTTCTGTGGATTCATAGTTTCATAGTTGTTAGGGTTGGAAGGGACCAATTAGATCACCAAGTCCAACCCCACTGCCCTGGACAAGAAAGAGTGCGTGGGTCATTAACTGACACACCATAAAGACCTGGCACTGTTTATCTCACAGAAACTCATTTACCTATGCTTATAGTCTACTATAGTTCTGAAAACTTTGAACTAAGTAAACAGCATGTCCTTTCTGAACCAGATTTGCAGAAGGTGAAAATACTGGCCACTCCTATATCATCATGAAATGTTCCATCCTTGGAGGTTTTCAAAACCTGGCTAGACAAAGCTTTGGCTGGGATGATCTAGTTGGGAATGCTTTGAGCAGGGGGTTGGACTAGATGACTTCCTGAGGTCCCTTTGCACCCTAACTTTGTATGATTCTATGATCTACAACTAACAAAGCTAAATAAATATGGCAATATAAATATCTCCTTCCCTGTGTAGGTGACCATATGTCCCGTTTTAGCCAGAACAGTCCCACATTTCAGAGGCTGGTTCCAGCCAACCGTTGAGAAATAAAATGGGTGTCCAGGAAATGCAGGAGCACAGGGTGCACTCTGGCCAGGAGTCAGAGCAATGCAGACAACCTTGCAGGTGGGCAGACAGGCACTGCTACCTGCCCAGCCACTGCTGACTTGTGAGAGCATGGTGAGGACTGAGAGGGGGCAGTAGTGTCCCACATTTCCAAGATTTCCATATGGTCAGCCTATTTAGATGACAGAATGCTTTCAGCAATCATGTGCACTGTGTAAAAGTCCTGTATTCCCCCTCAGTCTGAAATTCACTGCTATGAATGGCTGCCTCAGTGACAGCCATGTTATATTGGGAGTTCTGCAGTGCCCTGAATAGGACAATGCTCCTATTCAGTCCCCCTCCACAGGAACATGGCCATGTTGCAGGAAGACAGAGTAAGAGTCAGAGGTGATGTTATTAATCAGATCCACTCTGCAAAACATGCACACAGTGGGCACAAGATGCTTTTCTCGCAATTAAAGCAAATTACTGAGTAGTAAGCGTCACCATCTACACGTGCAGATGCTTACTGCACAGTAATTTGCTCTGATCACTAGTAAATTTGCTACCTGTAAATACAAGCCTGACACCCATGGTGACATGTCACTGGGGGAGAGTCCCTTGGCCTGCCAGAAGCCAGTCCTGCTGAGCTCCCTGCCCCTGGCCTCCTTCAGCAGTTTCGGGAGTCTGGGCCAGTACCTGTCCCACCGGCTTTGGATGGTCAGCCCCACCCAGGAAGCCAGGCCAACCATAGCACCACCAGCTGCCAGCAGCTCCAGCTCCTACCTGGAGAGGGCCCCTGCCCAGGCAGCCAGACACTGCGCCCTTGCGCCCCAGAACACCACTGAGAGCCACACACCCTCACCAGCAATGGGGACTGACTAGGACCAGCAGGCATGCCTGCCACACCCACCCAGCCCTGCACTGGGGGGAGGGCCCCTGCCCCATCCCCATTCCCTGCCCCCACTTTGCCCCTGCCTCCCTTCCTTGCCTGGCCCACCCATGCTCCCCATGACCACCAGAGCCCCACCACACACAAACACACTGCACACAGGGAGGTGGGAGACAGTGCGAAGTTTCATTGAGCAGCCTGTGTCCCCACAGCTAGGCAGGAATGGGCCTCTCATGCACCGAGGAATGCATCAATGCCAGTGGCAATGTTATCCTTGGCTCTGGGGGACAGGGACATGTAGCAAAGCCACAGGAAGCCCTCCAGGTTGCGGTAGAAGTTGTGGGACAGAGTGGGCTTGCCCTCTGCACCATCAAAGCTCAGAGTCTCATGCCAGGTTTGCAGGTGATTCCAGAGTACCATGGCAATCAGCAGCACCAGGGTGTAGTTAGTCAGGCACCCCTTGGTCTTCACAAACAGCTCCTTGTGGTGTGCCCAGAACACTCTCATCAGGAGCATGCTCAGAGTGTAGCACTGGCACAGGGAGACTGGCCCCAGTTTGCCTCCCTGGAGAAGCTCCCTGGGGGAGAGTGGAACACCAACAGCTTCACATCCCAATAGGGCAGGAGCCCCTCACCCCCAGAAACTAGGTTCCATGAGCTTGGCAGCAGTGCAGGAGACAGGCTGATCTGCAGGATGAGAAGGCAGGGGAGTGGCTCTGGATCTGTGGCAGCAGGTGCTGCCAGGAGCCAATCCTGTTCTGGCCTGGGAATGGGGTGGGAGAGGTAGGTTGCCTGCAGCCAGCACCCAGCAGCCTGTCTTCCCCTGTGGAATGAGTAGAGACAGATGGCCTGGCTGGTGGCTGCCTTGTCCAGGGCCTGCCCAGCTACTTACCATGGTCCCAGGGCACCCGTGCATGCACAACCCCCAATCTGAGGCCAGGCAGTGCACAGCCTCCTGGTACAGAGGATCTTATCTCAGAAATGTTGCAAAATCTAACAAATGAGCTCTTTCTCCTGGCTCTGCAGTACCTGCATCTGCAAGAGGGGAAGAGACACCAGTTGGCAGCTGGGTCACCACCAGGGTCACCACCAGCCTTGGCTGGGGCTGTGAAGATACACTAACTCCAGCAGCACAGACCTGGACCTTGCTGCTAGAGCCCTGTTCACCATGGCTGAGGAGCACCTGGTGGATTCATGGGCCTGGCACATGGAGGACATTGCCTATGAGGAGGTGAGGGACCAGTGTGAGGAGATGAGAACTGGCACAAGGAGGCAAGGGACTGGGTGGACCAGGGGTTCTCGGCCAGGATCCTGGCCACTTGTGGAGGCCCTGGAGCAGCAGGTTGCCCTGATGGTCAGGGCAGTGGAGACCAAGGAGGAGAACCATTGGGTACTGGATACTGTTCTGGTCTTGGTGGTCACCTTCATTCCACGCACTGTCCTGCCCCTATTCCTAGCCCCACCTGCCCCCTGGCAGTTACCCACTGCCCAGCAGCAGGCACCCCATGGGCTGAGGTTCAGCAGTACCTCCATCAGCCAGGAGTCCCTGCCTTGGCCCTCACCCTTGGGCCCCCACCACTCAGCCCCCCTTGCCAGGGCCCAGCTCCATCCAGCCCTGATGCAGGAGCTGCCTGCAGCAAGGCTGGGACTGTGCACAGGCCCTACTAGCCCAGCCCACTGGCTGCAGAAGGGGGAGCTGCCAGCACCCACCTGCCTTGCTGCAGTGTGCATACCTGCAGGGGACCAACCAGAGGCTAGGGTGCTGAGTGCCTGTCCATGGGCTCCATCCCTAGGCACCTTCACCTCATGGCCTCCCACCCTGGGAGATCACACACAGCATGCATAGGAAAGAGGGTGCTGTACTGGTGGTGGGTGGGGTAGGGTAGGGTGGGGTGGGTTGGATGGGGCTCTGTGGGGAGATTGGGAGGGGCTCTGGGAAAAAGAGGGAAGAGGGTAGGGGCTCTATTGTTCGGAAAGGAGTGGGGAAGGGGGGTGGTCTTTGTGGAGGGAAATAAAGTGTTTTTCTGAGAACTGTCTGCAGTGAGCATGGTGCTGGGGTTGCATGCTGGGGCTCAGGTCCATACGCAGCTGTCCAGATGGGCATCAGTGGGGAGTACAGGAGGAGGTGGTCAGCCAGGGCCTTGTGCACCTGGTGCCCTGGCTGGCACAGCCGGGTGTGAAGCTCACCTGGGGCCTCAGGGAGGGGCAGCGGGGGGAGGGCACCACTGTTGCTGATGCCGCATCTGGCATTCCTAGTTCCAGGTGTCCTCTGCATGCTGCACCTCCTCTACCCAGGCCTCACAAAACATCTCCTCTGGGGCCTCACAGACGTTATGCAGCATGCTGGCTGTGACAATAAGCCAAGGGAAGTTGGCCTCAGTGACCTCAAAGCAGGCAGTAAGGGTGCACCAACTTCCCTTCAGGCAGCCAAAGACATATTCCATTGTAGCAAAACCCCCAGTTTTTCTTTTTTCTTTATATTTTAAAATGCATTCTCTCCCCTTCCCCAACCATTTCTGACTTTGTCTCCCCCTTCTCTATTCCCTATAGATAAGTATAAGAAAGTTAAGATGTAGGATAAGCTTTAACAATTTATTTTAGGTAGTAAGTTGTATTTCTCACCCCTCTGCAAATAAATGCCCTGCTATTTGGATATAGATATCCACTGTTTATAAGTGATAATTATTATGTTTGCACTGATTTTTTTACTGCTTTTATATTGTGTGATTACTGTTTTAGGCCTATATATTTAAGTTAGCATAAGTCATGTCAAGTTTCCATCTTGTAATGGCAAGCCTCCATCCTATCCCTATGCCCAGTTGTGTAACCTATGACTCATACTACCCCTCCTATGTAACTTGGTTCTTGAATGAATGGGGATGAATGAGGGTGCTTGAGCAACAATGGCAGTAGGTCTAAAAATACCTCCCTCTGAATGACCAAACGTTCAACACCAATACCTGAACCAATGACCCAGCCCTTGGAACCACCCTCAGCGTTCAAGAAACAAAAAATGAGGCAACCCACATTGTGCCAAGCTGCACACGCTCAGTAAGAACACCTGGAGCCCTCTGGAACAAGATTGACATTGCCTGGACAGGCCCTCCCACAAGAGATCAGAGGTAGTCTGCCCCATAAAAAGGGGTAGAGAAGACTGACTCCTTGAGATGCCCTCTCCATGTGGACCAGCACCATGCCACACCACCTATCCACCCAGAGGCCCTGCTGGTGACCCCCCTCTGGACAACACCTACTGGACAAGGACCCCTTTACAGCCTGGATAGGCTGGATACCCCCAACCCTCTTCAACCAAGAACTTGGACTCTGCTTCTCTTCCCTACCTGAACTCCAACCCTTCTACTGAGTCGGTTTCTCTTACTGCCATAGTGAGTGCGTGTGTGCAAGTGTGTGCACCAATAACTTCATGGGGCTATGTAGTGTGTTGTCTGTTTAATAAAACTGTTATTTGGACCCCTGAGTTGGGTTTGCTTTACTACAACCCAGCCCTGCTCCCATCTCTGCTGCTCACCCCACTAATTTCTGTCTCATTTCTCCCTCTCCTGCTTCTGAGTCACCACCACCTCCAACACCTGTCCTGAGCTCCTCTCTGCCTGCAAACCGCCTGTTTCTTTGCTACTGTCTTTTCCCCTGAGCAACCAGGTTTCTGCCTCAGTTTATTTCCTGGCCATTTCCTCCTTGCCACCAGGCTTCTTTTTTTTTCCTTGTATCAGTGACCTTGAGTAACCCTAGGGTCACTTGATCTTAAGTGAACCCCAAGCCACAGTTCCTTAGCCAGCTTCTGTCTAGTCCACCAGTTCTAATCCCAGGTCTGGCAACTTTCACTCCCTACACTTCAACTCTCTCTCTTTCACCTTAACCTTCCCCCAGGTATCTCAGGTACCCCAAGCACACACACACACACTGTACCATCCAAGTCAGGAACTTACCTGTGTGTATATGCAGGTGGGTTGTATGTGTGTGAACAGGTGCGTGTGTATATGTCATTGTGCGCATGATATACAAATTAGTTATTTGTGTATGTGTACTGAGTGTACAGGTATGGACAATTGATTTTTGTCTAACTTTTGGGGTATGTGCTTGAATTGGTGATAGGTATGCATGTGTCTAGGCTGGTTTGGATGTGTATGTGCCTGAGTGTATGTGTGTGTGTATGCACCTAATTTATTTGTAGTTTGTATATGTGCAATTGTGTCACACCCTCATGTCTAACAGTGCAATATTGAGATCCTGAGAGTGGCCTGACCCCACAGGGCAACACCATGAGTGCATGGGTCCAGCCTAAGTACCGGTTGAAGTTGGGGTCCAGCTGGCTGGTATAGGTCTGCATGAGCCAAGGAGGAGCAGGTAGGCAGGATCCCTGATGAGGAGGGGTGGGACCACCACTTTGCCCAGCTGGAGGTCCAGTACACCCAGCATGAAGCACCTGCTCTCCACCAGGGCTAGCAGGTTACAAGTTACAGAACATGCTGGCATCACTCATGTTTGTGAAGGTGCTGTGGTGGTCGATGATGGCCTGGAGCATGATGAAGTAGAAACCCTGCCAGCTATAGTAGGGGCAGTCGCTATAGGGTAGGCAGGTGATGGGGATATGAGCCCTGTCCAGGGCCCCAGTGCACTAGGGGAAGCCCAGGGTTCAGAACCCTGCCACCACATCCAGGGGGACATGCACCCAGAGCACAGTGTGTCCCAGCACATCTTGGAGGGCTTCGCATACTTCCAGAACTGCCTCCAAAGCAGTCACCTTGCCCATGCTGAAGACGTGGCTGAGGTAGCAGAGGCTGGCAGCCATGGCCAGCTTGAGTAGGGTGATGGCCAGCTGGGTGTCCATGTCAGGGGCTACCACATGGTGGTATCCTGATGCAACAAGTGTGGGCAGAGCTGCTCAAGTTGCTCCTGGAAGGTGGCTTGGGTCATCCAAAAGGACTCCAGCCACTGCTTAATATCCCATATAGTCTGGACAACATGCAGCCACTAGTCCTGGCTGTCCAGGTGGGCTCACTAGAGCTGGAGCTGGAGGCCTAGGAGCACATGGACAGCCCCAGTGATGGCATTCAGGAGTGTATCATCGATGTCCCTACTGGTGTCTGGGTGGCAGCACAGGGTCCAGGCAACAGTAGCATAGGGGCAAGAAGCTTGGGATGGTGCAGTGAGCCAAGCCACGCAGCCACACTGTGCGGAGGGGCTGCCAGCACTGAGATTGACCTAAACCAGACAGTGGGTCAGCATTGTGAGCATGGTGGTGAGCAGAAGCCCAGGGTGGTGAACGTCACTCCTGGAGCCTAGGGGTGGAAAAGCCATGGCATAGTGGGCAAAGGCTACAGTGACAGAACCACTGAATGCAGCCACCATGCTCTGCACACTGCTTCCAGCCAGGAAGACAGGTGGCCAGAAAGCAGCATGCAGATCTGCCTTTTAAAGATGGCCACCGGCTCCAGGCAGATGTGGCTGGTACATCCAGCTTCCCCTGGATGCTGTCAGGGGTCAGCACAGGGCCAGATGGAGTGACAGCAGACTGCTGCCAGAAGCAGCAAATCTGCTCCCACTCCCCCACCTATGTAGATGCCTGCCCAGGGTGGGTTTACTCTAGAGTATATTACTCTAGAATAAACCTGCAGCATTTGCATGTGTAGATGCACCCAGAGAAAGTGCAATGAGTGCCTCTACAGTTCATGAGTTCTATTACCTGCCCAGCAATGCTCTGTAGTCAAGCAAAAGTAAGCCATGCCTTCCAAAATTTTTGAAGGCCCAGAGAACAAAGTTAATTTGTTTGGGCATTGCAGTCCTTGATTGTGCCAGAATGCTTGTATCAACGTGGTTGCACCTACATGAGATGCTATGTCACTGTAGCAATGAGCGTTGGCAGGCACTAACTGTGACATCACTGCTACTGCGCAGTAGCAGCGAGTTACTGTACAGTAGCTTGTTGCTACTGTGCAGTAGGGTTGGAAACAACCCATGTGCCACCAGGACTGTGCAGTACCAGCAGGTACCAAGCACTCACTTAGTACTTGCTGTAGCACGTACTAAATGACGGCACAGTAAGAACTATGCAGTGGGGTGCACATGTAGATGCACGTAGGGCTGAAATTTATTAGGAGGAGTGCACTGTGGTGATTGATTTTTTTAAGGCTAAAAACTCTTTATATGTTAAAACAACCCATAAGCAATAAAAATAAAAGAATGTAAATATCCATCCTTTAGCCCAGACAGTAATGTTTCATAAATACTGATGCAGTTCTAAATGGTAGGTTCAGTCCAATATAAGGGGAATGTACTGGCATATGTTCATACAGTAAAACCCTTAGGAAAAGGAAAGTGACAAGGATCTTAAATCACAAGGTACTCCAAACTGTGCATCCAGATGTGCTATGGCTCCTACAGCCTAATAAAACCTGTGATACTACACAAGTTGTACCAATGTTTTTACGGTGGAAGAAAAAGGAAAGCAAAGGATGCACTGAAAGTTAGAGTTTTTCAAGGAAAACCTTGACATGCTCTAAAATTACAAGAGGGTTTAGAATGAAAAAGCTTAAATATTTGCTACAACAGCTCTGCATAGCATATTTTTAAAGCAGTTACCCCAAATTGTCCATGCTGCTAAAACAGGAATTTAATTGGGTCCCAAAAAATATGAACAGCTGTAACATAAAATATTTCTGAAAAGGGAATTCATGCTACAAAACCCCTTGACTAATCATAAAGTGATGCAGCTTTGAAAGGAAATACTTTGATTGTATTTTTGCCCATCTGAGAAGTCAGATGTTTGGAAATACCCAGAATCTTTCTAAATATCTCCTGCTGTTTGTATAAAAGAAGCTCTTATACTTAAACTGTGGCCTGGCTGTGATCTCACTTACCAGTTTCACATAAGGGTAGCTCCATTGACTTTGCTGAAGATACTTCTGATTTTCAGCCATGAGATTCCTTCCAGAACCAGGCTCAAAGATGCATAGAAGTTGGCCTAACGTTATAGTGTGCCACTTTTATATAATTCCATTGAAATTGATACAGTTATATCAGCAAATAACTGGAGCAATATGGTGGCATTAGTCATGGCATCTACCATGTTTGCAATGAGAAGCTTAAACGTTATTTTTAGTCCATGGACATGGACAGTCAACCAGAGAAGATGGATAGGTTAGCTGAAGGGAGGGAGCATCTACTCATGCATCTGATCTGGGATCAGCTTACTCCTGAGTAAACTACTCACAAATAAATGCTCCAGGACAGGCATCTACACATGCAGGGAAGATGGAGCAGATTTGCTGCTAATGGCAGCAAACGGCTCCCGCTACCTTGGGCTCTGCAATGGGCCCCTGTTGCCACTAGGGGAAGGTCTAGGCTCTCCCTGGGTGCTAGTCTGGGGGCTGCCAGGAAGCATCAGACTAGGAAACAGCTGTCTCCTGGCCGGGGCTTAGACATTACACCCTGTCCCAGGGGCTGCCTACAGCTGGGATGGGGACAATGTCTCCCTGCCCCAGCAGGAGGGAGCTCCTCGCCCCAACTCTCCAATCAGGGGCAGGGGACTTGGAAAGAGCTACAGGGGAGGGGCAGGCCCTAGCCCTCTGCCCATATCTGCCAGTGGAATAGTTAGCAACTAGCTTGCTGCTAGCTGCCCACCAGCAGATTGCAGGGGGCTCAGACCTACCCCACCCCTGTAGCTTCTTTCAAATCGCATGCCTCAATAATCTGATCAGGGCACATGGCTGGGACCTGCACCTGACCAAGACAGTTCCCAGCTGTCTCTGTTATTGCGGGACAGAGGCTGGGGTGTTTGTTCTCTACTCAGCTCCATGAGCATGAAGCTAGGTGGGGAACAAGCTCCCCAACCTGTTCCACACCCAGCTCCACACTCATGGAACTGGGTGGGGAACAGGCTTCCCAGTCCTCACCAGCAGAGAGCTCCCATTGCCACCTCCATAACCACAGGGGCAGCACTAGGAGATACTTATCTCCCAGCTTGAGCCTTGTGACCATGGAGCTGAAGCTGGAAGATAAGGGTCTCCCAGTGCCGGCCTCACTGTCACAAGAGTAGCACTGGGAGATAAGGATCCCAGTTCCAGACCCATGACCACAGAGTTGGCACTGGGAGATAAGGGCCTCCCAGCCCCCGCTCCACAATTGCAGTGGCGAAGCCAGGGATGGGAGATAAGGGCCTCCCAACACCCCACTCCCTAATAGCAATCTTGAAGCAGAGGGCTTGGAGCTCCCTGCTGCCAGGGCAAGGGGACATAGTCCCCACCCAGTTTCTGCCACCAGAGCCCACCTCAGCAG
Source organism: Crocodylus siamensis (assembly GCF_052110815.1). NCBI lineage: Eukaryota > Metazoa > Chordata > Crocodylia > Crocodylidae > Crocodylus > Crocodylus siamensis. The sequence goes on from NC_143395.1 coordinate 253,701,291, forward strand.
CAGACAGGTCTCAAGACCACTGGTGGCTGGCTGACTGGGAGCAGATTTGCTCCCAGTCAGGTGTCTACACAAGTGGTATTGTGCTGTTACTAATCATAAGTAAATTTGCTACTTGCATTTGCAGGTAACAAATTTACTCACGATTAACACGATTTACTGAGCAGTAATCATGTGCACGCATAGACACACATGTTTACTGCACAGTAAACTATGCTACTGAACAGTAAAAAGTCTTGTGTAGATGTGCCCAGAGTCTCCAGATAATGGAACCAGGATTCAGTGAGTCTGGTGTCTCTCCTTCTGCAGTTTGGACCATTCTCTTAGCTGGGCCAGCTATGCACAGATTCACATTCACACCCAGGTCTAGTCCAGGGCAAATGTAACCTCTTCTTTCCCAATGATGAAATCATGCAATCAAATCATAGAAACTGAGGCAGGTATCATTTTCTTGGAGCTATTACAAAACAGTGCCATACTTTGTCACAGCGAGGTTGGAAAAATCAATCAATTGTGCTTCGAGCAACATGGATGGAAATCAAGAATAGCACCCTGGCACTCAAAGAGTTAATCTGGATTTACATCAGTTGAACTATGAGCAAAATGTGTTGCTATGTGTTAAAGCAACAAAGCAAAGAGAAAAAAAATAAAGGCATTAATGTGTTTCCATTTGTTGAATTCCTAACTCTTAACTTGTGTGAGTAACGATTATGTGTAAGCAAGACAACCAAAAATATGTTACCCCAACGTGATTGGGCAAAAGACAAGGCAAGGTGGCACCTTAGAGACCAACTGGTCCAGGGGGGCATGAAGCTACTTCATCATAACATCTGACAAAATTGGCTGTTTCCCGCAAAAGCTCATGCCTCTGTGAACCAGCTAGTCCTAAGATCGCACCTTGCCCTGCCTTCTCCCTGACTGCAGACTAGCGCACCTAACAGCTTCTCTGCTCAAGTGTGTTGAGAATCCAGTATGTTGTCACCATTTCAGAATTCAGGAAACTCAGCAGTAACATCTGAGACTGGATCTTAGCAATATATAATGCTTGTAGCAATGGGCAATAAGAAGCATACCAAGGAACATTGAGACATCCAGTCTACTTTTGGTTAAGAATGTTATGTTTTCAAAGTAAATTCATAGAAGAGTATTTTTGCCACTGTCTGGGATATGAAAGGACTTTATACAGGGAAAGGTGAGTCTGTGTTTTTAAAAAAATATTGGATTTGAGAACTATTCTTTTTTTTAATAGTTCTATTTTTAACTAAATTATATCCATTATACAAAATGTGAATAGCAGCATTTGCCAGACAAACTGGCATGAGCCATATTTACTGGAAATCTTTTAGAATTTTTTTTCTTGACTTGGAAAAAATGTCACAGGAAAATATACTGAATAAACAATTACATGACACCATGTGCTTTCTGTATCAACACGCAAACGATGACAACTGTTCGATTGATGACCCCATTCCCCAGAATGTGTTAGTGAGTCAAACTGCAAAAAGAAAGTCCTGGATTCAAATCTGACCTGGGTCCTTTGCTCTACTCCAGTTATACAAAACAGCTGGACTGTGGTTTTAACTGGACAGCTGGGAGTTCCCCTGGACACTTATGACTGCTCTGACTAATTATCTGCTTCCCTTGGGCCTGAAAAGCAGAAAAGAGTCACACTGCAGTCTGACCATACCTCTTTTAACATGCCTCTGTCCCCTACCTCCACTATTTCTACACTGATGGTTGAGCACAGAGATAATACAGAACCTTTTCACCAGCTCCTCACAGACCAGGAAACCAGCAGCTCTGGGCATATTGTCAGAAGGTCACTCTTACCCATGTTAACGTCCTTTAACACTGCTGAAATGGTGTAAGGAAGCCATGGTGTACCTGAGACTTATAATGCAAATAATGCAGTAGGATATCTACCACAGGAAAATGAAGCCCAAGAACAATCTTTTTGGCATGTTTTTAAATTAAGCATTTGAGGCAATGTTCATCTAAGTTCAAAACTTTGCCAAAGTTCATATTTCCTTCTCTGCCCTTCCACTTCATGTTTTCTTTCTTTATGGTTTGGGCTCACTGCTCTCTACAGCCAAACCCATTCAGTTCTGAGTGACATGGAACGTAATGGGCTCCCAAGGGAGGTGGTGCTCTCTCCTACCTTGGGGGTCTTCAAGAGGAGGCTGGACAGATATTTGGCTGGGGTGATATGATCCCAGCACCCGTTCCTGCCCGGGGCAGGGGATTGGACCTGATCATCTGTTTAGGTCCCTTCTGGCCCTAAGTACTGTGATATTATGATATCCTGGACTTGCTGAAGTTAACAGCAAACCTTCCACTGATGTCAATGGGTTTAGAATTTCATTCCTGATGGTGCAAACAGGCCTCTACAAAATTGCATGAAAATTTGTGTCAGTGCTATGTAGGTTACATGCATGAGTCAAAAAAAATGCTAAGAGGTGTGAAAATATTCAGAACTATGGCCCTCTGTATCAAGGCCTCAGGACATGTGATCTGCACATGAAAGAGGCAGACAAAACACTTGCCATGGAGATGTTTGATCACTATGACCCTATGCACCTCCCAATTCTGCATAGTGCAGAGGGCAGGTATCCCAGAGAAAGCCTACTGCAGGAAAAGGTGGCTAAAAGAGATGTCTCTTGCCAAGTTGCCAGGTCCATCCCTTCTGTATCCAAGAGATGTAAAAGCTTGTGGCCTCAGAAGGTTAAGCCTTACAAAAGATGGAGTAATGTTCCATGTCTGGAAATCAGTAAATATATATTTCACTTTAAAATATATGTAGGTTAAATCAAAAGTAATTTCTGGGACTTGGTACATCAAATTAGTTTCCAACATACAAATATCTTTGTCCTTCTGACTTTTCTTTAGCTTCTACATATCCCTTTTGAAGAGAAAGGTTGTCTTTTTTCTACTATTTTTCAGCACCCATTGCAACAGAATGTCAGTCTCAATTACAGTTTCCAAGATGACAGCAGAAACAACAGCGGCCCCTTTGTACCGTACATTGGCAATGCTTAACAAAAACAAAAGTAAACACCACTTAGGTAATTTTTATTTGTGCATGAAGATTAATTATATTTATTGTTTATGACACCAGTCAGGGAACCAAGTCTGAGCTTTTTGAACCTAAACAATAGTAAAAAGTGTGACACTTGCAAAAGACTTGTTATTATGTCTGAGACAAGTCAAAGAGAGTACAAGAGAGAGGTTATACTAAAGACAGATTACACTAAATTCTCTGTCTATGCACGTTAGCATTTAAAAACTGCAGAAAATTAACTGTATATTTAGCATGCATATATATAGTGTATTTTTATAGATATGACATAGTAAAGCTTTTGAAAGCTTCTTGTCCATATAAAACTCAGTCAAGGTGACTTCTTTCATTGTCTGACATAGGTATGGAACCACAAGGAAAAGGGGCACCTCCAGAAAATGCTTCTGTGGGATTTAGAAGTAAGATAAGAAGTTGCTAGAATCTTCCATGTTATCAGGAGTAGCAGTGAAATGCTAGAGACATGAAAGAGACTGACCGCTTCTTTTGGCCAGTCCAGTAGGAGGAAAGAGAAGGAACATATTGCACCAAATGAAACAAAGAGAACAAGAAAATGAAGACTACACATATAAAGCCTGACGCCTGAGAATGGGGGAGGCCGACCTGTGACTTGGGCAGCCTCTGCGGCTAGGAAAAGACATTACACATAAACCAGTTTAAGTGATCAGAAACTGATTTAAACCTGTAACAGAACAGATGTTCAGTGCATATAAACCAGTTTGAAAATGGCTGAAACTGGTTTGAGATAAACCTGATTGAATGTAGCATAAGACTTAACTGATTGGGGGCAAACCAGTTTATGCGATGTCTGTCCCAGACCCCTTGCTGGTTTAAGTTAAATCAGACTCCCCCAGCATCCCAGTATGCTCTCTGGGCTGGGTGGACTCTCTGCTCCACAGCAGGGCTGGCCCCTCCCCTCTGCTTCCTGGCTGCAGCTCCAGCAGAGGCTGCACACACAGCAGGGTCTGCTAGCTTCTGTTCCCCACCCCTCCCCTCTAAGCAGGGATTCTGCCATCTACCTTACACAGAAACACAGCATTAACTAGCAAACGATATGCTAGCTATGGTCTGTGCTTTGGCAGATGGGACAAAGGCAGAATTAGCAGGTAGCTGGTAATGTCCCTCTGTTGTTTTCTTAATGGTGTGATAAACACTGTGTTATCTGACTGGGCTGGTCAGAAGGGGGGAACCCTTCCCCAGTCACAGCCACCCTGCCAGGGCCTGGCCACACTCCCCTCAGCTCAGCACTATGGAAAGCCCGGCTGTAGAACTCCCCAGCTTCTAGTCTGAGCCACTGCAGGCATGTATCTGCATTTTTTCAGTCCAGAGGGGATATCTGTACAGTTACAGACTGGTTTAGCCTAGCCAGGTTAGACTAACCTGCAAAGATTGAATCAATACAGGCTCAGGCTTTTTTAATGTCTGTCCCTAGCCTGTGTGTGGCACGCAGCAGATTTGATAGAGAGCATGGAATAAAAGCAGCAGATAAAGCAGGGAGCAGAAAGCAGAGCAACAGATTGGGCAGGGAACACAGGGGCAGGAAGCAGAAAGCAAGGCAGCAGATCAGGCAGGGGAAAAGAATCAGAAAGGCACTTGGAGAGGGTGTAGGACATACCTTGTGGCAGTCCTGGCAAAAAGGCTGGCCTCCCCAGCTAGTGCAAACACTCTCATTTATTTCAATAAGCTTTGCATGGGGCTTAAACTGACAAAAAATATTTATGCACATCACTATGATATCAAGATCAACTCTGATGATGCCTTGTACATGTCAGTCTTTTTGTTCAGTTTTCATAAATGTTCCTTGAGCAACATTTTGCTCATGTCAATGTTTGCAAAAAGCAAATTCCTAATTAATTTAGCAAAGAAATTAACTTAGCTTGTGACTAGCTTTGCTTCATTTCAGGTAGCAGATACTTTATAAAGTTTGGGTCAGTTATTCAGTCATGGAACACAAACAATACCGTAAAGACAATGGATTGAAAGACAATAGGATGGTTTGAATAGGGATGATCCTGTCTCTCGTGGGTGGCATTGAACTAGATGACCTCTGAATGTCCCTTCCAGCCCTACTTTTCTCTGATTCTGTGACTTACATGACCAATTACGTAACCAATAGCAAATAAAGAATATTCAAATACTTACTGTTGCATGGCCCTTTTGTGAACAATCAGTAGCCAGATGTTTGTTGCCTGACATTACTGTCAAACAATTTCTAATAGAAAATAAATTATTTAAAACCATTATCTATTTTGCAAGCAATTCCTAAATTAAAAAAGAAAGTAATTTTGATGAAAAATTCTTCTTAATAAATTATTTTACCAGTTGTAATGATATCTTGAAACCACAATAACACAACTGCAGAATTGCAAAGGATGTATCACAGAGTATCAGGATGCTGTAACTAGTTTTTAATGGCTGTCTCCAACAGCTTTCTTTGATGAAGACTCCATTGCTGTTGAATATGATGTATAAGAAGGATGGCCTTGCTGGTTAAGGTGCAAAACTCAAGATCTGGGCTGTACTCCTAGCTTTGCTAAAGGCCTATGTGCCTTTGGGGAACTCATTTAGTCTCTTTGTGATTCACTTTCCCATTCAAATGGGGATCTTAGATTAACTTCACCATAACCCCTAACTAACTGAAATATTTGAGCTATTCAAATACTATACCAACAACACAGAAAAAACAATACATAAATCATAAATATATATGTGTAAGCTGCATTTATACTTTCAAAAGAAAGGCACTCTGACAGTACAAAGCCAAGAATTCAGTTGCTATAAATCAACATACTTCCTCTGGCATCAACAAAGCTACAACAGTTTGCATAAATGGACTATATTCATCCCGTGCATATGTGTAAAAGTGGAAACACCCCAAAGAGTACCTGCGTGTAAAAGAAAAATTACCAACAGGAAAATTGCATGGCAGCCCTGCTTAATCTATCTTAATCCCTTCTTCCTGTTTTTTTCCCACTAAACTCTTCAAACCCCTCTTTATTCAAAAGCAAATTCAGGCATCGTTTGAACACATTCATACTCTCTGCTTCACTCACTTTATCCAGTAACTTATTCCATATGGTTACTTCCTTCGGGCCTATTAGTTCTGCCTGCTTCTCATTTCTCTTAGTTTTTATATTATGTCTACTAATTTCTCATCTCTTTACTAGTAAAAATAAAGCATCTCTATCATCCTTGTCAATCATGTTCCACTTTTGATAAGTGATTCTCTTTTCCTTTTCTGCTGGATGGGGCCAAGATTAAGCACTTCTGCAGTTCCCCTTTCTTAATTTTCTTTTTTTTAAAACCAATGTCATGTTTCCAAATGGAAGTAAATTTCCAGCTCCATGTAATACATTTCTGACACTAAACACAAACTACCATTAGGTGGATGGAGGTGGGGTCCATGGAGAGGCCAGAAAACAGCAGAATGTATTTCTTTCAGGAAGTATATATATGCTCAGAGCATCACTAGCCGATTAGCTCCTCTGCATTACTATGCAGGATTTCTCCTTACAGAAGGATGCCAGAGAGGCATATGTTTCCCATTCACATTTAGAATAATCATTCCTCTCTAATGGGGAGTTGAACATGTGGAGAAGGACCCCATGGCAGTTAATACTAATATTACAGCTCAATGGGCCAAACTGAATGTAGGAATGTGCAATTTGCCCTTCGCTGCTACAACAAGAATGAATCCAACTCAAATACCTTAAAAGCACTAATGAGTAGTGCTTTAAAAAATGAAACGTAACTGTTGTTTTAAAAAGATACTTAAATCTAATCAAAAACAATTCTGGGGTTAGGAGGCTCCAGTTATTTCCAGCATATAAATCTCTCTGTCATTATGACATTTAACATTCTGGATCAGAAATACTGACAGTTGCAAATATTTAAAAGTATTTTTTTTAAATCCATAATTTCCACTGACAAAAATAATGTATTCTGTAATGGCAAGTCTAGGATGTCTTATGGAAACTCTTGATATAAGGCACTTCTTTTAACGGTCTCTGTCTCTCTGGCCTCTGACACACATTACAGTTATGGTGTCATTAACACATCAGTTGCACCATAAATAGTAAAGGAGCTACATGTTCTGCTGATTTATGGTGCCATAAAGTAGTAACAAATAATGTGGAACATCTTTGGGGCTCAATTGCGTGGTGCGATCAATTGAACATGCAGCACCTACATGCCAATGCTGACAATCTCACTGCAGCTGATGGTATGGTGATGGGTGTCAGCATTGGTATGGTGATGGGTGTCAGCATTGGGACTGGGACAACCCTGGTCCAAATGCCAAAAGGAGTCAAGAAGAACCTGGCAACTTCTAAGCCCAGTAGCCTTTCCCTGCAGGCCCCACAGGCACTTAAAAATGCCAGAGAAGCTAGGCTGAACCCATGCTTTTTAGATATCCTGGGTCACAGGGACTCCAGGATGAGGGAGAGGCTCTCTGATACAAGGCTCCTGTTGCTTCAGGAATTCTATAAATCACATGTGCAGCAGGGTGTCCCATGGCTAGGTTGACAGTGAGCTGACTGTCAAACCCAACCCCAGCAGCCCCAGAACTCAAAAGCTCAGTACAGATAGTCAAAAAGCCCAAGGCTGAATTGATTCAGTATTTGAAGACTAGTCTAAAATGCACAGATTAAACTGAGAAACAACTGGACAGACATTTACCTTTGATTCAGGAAATGCAGCCACATGCCCACAGCAGCTGGGGGGTACTAGAGCAGGGCTGTCTGGCAAGTAACCAGGATGGGCTGTGTGTTCACTCCCTCTTCCTGCTGCTCCCAAAGTCTCTGGGATTTGTGTCCAAAATCACAGCAGCAGGACTCTGCAGGGTTGTTCATCACTTCCTCTTCCTGCTTCCAGGTTCCTCTGGGATTTGTAGTCCACAGTTGCAGCTAGAAGTAAGTTTGAGCAGGAGAAAGGGTGTTTAGCCCTCCTCCCTGGCCTTAGACCGCAGCCAGGGTTTGCCGGGGGGGGCGGGCATTCCCCCAATCCCACCCCACCACCCACAGACTGGGCTGCATCCCCAGCTGGGCTTGTCCCCCTACCCCTTTGTTAGCCAGCTCTCACTGCTGCAGCTAGGAAACAGAGTGGTGGGGCAAGCCCTATTCTGCTGGAGCAGACAACCCAGCCCCACCCAGTCTAGTCCAGGGCTGCAAAGTATGCTGGGGGGCTGTGATTTAACTTGAACCAGGAAGGGATCTGGGGCAGAAGTTTCACAAAGTGGTTTGACCCAAATCAGCTAAATCTAATACTACATTCAACCAGGTTTATCTTAAACCAGTTTCAGCCATTTTGCAGCTGGTTTATGTGCACCGAGCTGTTCTGTTACAGGTTTAAATCAATTTCTGATCATTTAAACCAGTTTATGTGTAACTTCTGTCCCTAGCCAAACTGGTTGGAACCAACTCAGGGCTCTTTGTGGTGAGTCCGCCAATCAGCTGTCTGTCAACTGACTGCTGAAAAACCCAGGGTTTTGAACCTACCTAAGACCATCAGGGTCAGTCGGACAATTGTCAGACCAGGCCCCAATAGCCCCAGGTCTATAACCTGTGGAGGTCTGGGGCAGCCCTGAATCCAAGACAGAGCTGCCCAGGACACAGCTTAGCCGCGATGCAGTTGGGATTGGAGGAACTTTAAGTCTCATCCCAAACACTGTGCCTCATGCCATGCATGCCCAGCATGGCAAGAAACACAATGCTTCACATGCAGCATAAAATTCCTCCAATCCCTATTGCCTCATTGTTTGAGTGGCTGCCAGAAGCCTCAGCCTCCCCATTTCATATAAGCAAATAGAAAAGCAAACATGTACAGGGTGGAAATTCACATGATAATATTACTTTCTCTATCGTTCACTCTTAACTTTTTTAGAATATTGGACCCAAGGGAGAGTTACTGAACAAAAGTTCCTCTGTCTTTATATATTTGCTTTAGAAAATTGTTACACTCCAAAGCAAGTTCTTATGAAATCCTACTGCTTTTTCCTCTTCAGCCTGAAATAATCTTTCTGAATCAGCTCGGGAATGCCATCAAGTTAACAGCTCTATTTTTAAGGACAAGCTCTCAGTTTAATAAATTCATAGTGACATCCAGAAGGTGCACACAGTATGAACTGTCCTCATGTTGTGCTAGGTAAATATGCTTTTCTTTACAATGATCAATAGCCAAGATTTTCAAAAGTGAGAAGTGATTACTGAGAGTCTTGATTTTTAAATGACCCACTTGAAACATCTTAAGGACCTAATTTTCAGAGAGTGAGTGTGCAGTACTTTCTGAACCTACTTCAGCTGTCTGGAATCAAGAACCAATAGTTACAGTTTCTTGCCAATATAACACATTAGAGTAGAGATGTACTTTTCCGTTATGCAGATTTCCTGTAAATCTTCTGTTAAAACCCACACCTTTAGAACACCAAATTCATTAGAAACAGCAAAACAAATATAAACTATCAAAAGTTTCCCACACCCTCTTTAAAAAGTCAAATTACTCAGCGTGATTGAAGTTGTTTAAAAACAGCTTTAAACTTATTATGATCTTAAGAACTTAACTTTTTTTTTTCCAGAAAATAACTTCTGGGTATGATGGTCACTGGAATTTAGTGGGTTTTTATGCCATGAAGTTTTTAAGAAAAAAATCCTGCTTTCTATATTTCATTCCAATGCAAACTATTGAAAGAGAGCTGGTGTAGAACCTAATACTAATTTAGAGTAAACAAGTATGGGCCAATGACTAGTTGTTGTTTTTTAACCACCTAATATCATCTCAAAGAAATTCAGAATCAAAGTCTTATTGCATATTGTAAATAGTCCTGCTTTTTACCAGTCCCTTTGCACAATACTGTTCTTCTATTTCTATGTCATCTCTAGTTGTAAAACATGCAAAGGTAAGGCACTTGCAAGCTTGCCTTTCAAAATACGTCAAATCCCACCTTGTAGGTTTCTGGTGGTTTCTGCAGTGACAAACAGAGGTTTGGAAATGAATAATACTGTAAAAAGTAAGTGTCAGCCTAAGCTTTAATGTTAAGACTTCTTGCTAGTGGATGATAAACATCAGTAGATTGTACTCCAAAATGGAGTAGTCCAAGTTTTTAAACACTGTTCTTTGGAGATGTTTCCATACAAAATCTGGTCAAGAATGTAAACTTCATTTTTCAATCTGTATTTTTGTAGAATATTTTTCATCTAGTTGGCCTGTCCTTCTCTGTGTTTGTTCACCCCACCTCCTTTCCCCATGGCATCAAAGGTATCAAAGCAAGCATGAGAGGGGGAGAGAGAGACTATAACAGCTGATCAGTGATTGAACATAGATTGTGTCTTTAGGATGGATTTGTATAGAGAAAAAGTGTGGAGCCTGTTTTGCTAGACCTGTAAGGGAAACCCATTCACAGCCTTAGCATAGATTAAGACAGGGTAAAGGGAGCAGATGAACGAAACAAAGGGACATCAGGGCTGGTATTACTTGCAGAACAAAAGGGGCAAAGAACTACATGAGAAACAACATTATAGACTCACATCAAGGCTTGCTATAGTTTGTGAGGATGTTTCTTTAAATCTGTAGCAGAAAGCCTAACAAGTGGAGGATGGTGAATTTCTATGCAGAAGTTCTTCAGTAAAGCAAAGAAGAGAGTGAGGGCATGTATACAGCACCTCTGGGGTCCACTGCAATATCCCATAGGCAAAACCTATATTTCCTTTTCATTTGTGCAATAAATTAGATGTAATGCCTGAATGCTGAATACAGCACGTACTAATAAGCTTGCTACCTCAGACTTGCTTATTGGTGCACATGGTCATTCTTAGTTGACTTAAATCCACTTCAGGATGTAGTATGCATGGAGACAGACAGTTCATGCATCACTGCAGAGTAAAGGACCCTAGCATGGTCTTTTAATGGTATGTAGATGCCAACTGACAGAGATGACATGCCTAGAGAGAAGATTGAAGGGTGGAACTGGCTTTTATTATTATTATTATTCAAGAAAGGTTCCTTGTTTGCTGTTGGAAGGAAGCCATTCTTTCCATGATTTTTTACTGTCAATGACAATGTCGTGCTGTAAGACCACTAAATAGGAAGAGAAAAGAAAATACCCAAGCTCACCTTTCCCAGCATGACAACCACACACCATGACCTGAGGAGAAAGAGTTGTTCATCAGAGTGTGCTACAGCCAAACATACTATGCAGTTTTGTCACTAAAGCTGTAAAGAAAGCAAGGTAGAGCAATCTGAGTTGCATTTTAAGAGTACAACCCAGTCTGAATGCCAGCATGCAATTAGATGGTAAAGCCTGTGCTGTGCTGACAAGGAAAAAATGGTCTGCAATATCCCATAGGCACAGCATGTGAAAAATACTAATACTTGCTTTCTTTTTCAGGATGACTAATAATGATCAATAAAGTTATGAAATGGCTGGCAATATCAAACTTCATGAAAATAAGAACAGCAATGAAAGTTTATTGTAAACCTGATCCAATCAGTCTTAGTATCCAGGGATCAAAAAACCCTGTGGGAAGCAAAAAAACCTGTGGGTCCGACTGAGCACTGCGCACTGCTCAAAAGCAGAGCCGGGCCTCCTGGAGCTATGCTGCTGCTGCCAGCCAGGCTCCATGTGGCAGAATCACTACTGCTGCAGCCCCAGGAGAATCCCTGCTGGGGCCAGCCCAGGGTAACTTGCTCCACAGGTGGCACAGGCATTCCCTGGGAACAAGTAGCAGTAGAGCAAGGTGTGCCACTGCAACTTGTCTCCAGGGAACCAAACATCCACAGTTATCTGGATGCACCCCATATGTTCAAACAACATATAGGGCTTTGCATTTTTTGGTAATCAAATCATGATGCCTTTCTACAGCATAATGTTCACATTAAATATAGAAGAGCATCCTATTCTGCCACCTGAATTTGAACACTAATTTGAAAGCTGGTAATTTTTTTCACTTCACTGAAATGTTTCTCTGTCATTATCAATGTCTATCTGAAGTTAAGTTGCAGATTATGGGTCTGAGCCTGGAAACATGCATAATCTCCTCTAGTATACTTATGTTCTTCATCACTGAATCTGAGTGTCTTTTCATAGTACAACAGGCACTATGATTCACATTTCTCATCTGAGCCTTATTCATCCTCTCCGCAGAGGAAAAATACTGTGCCTAATTTTATTTTGGTAAGGCAGTCATAGTTCAAGAGATATTTTGAAAACATGCATGCTACTAGTATCTATGTTAGAGAAGGCTGGTCAAAGAAAAGGCACCTTCTGTGTGGAATGAAATGGCAACAGTTTTGGGACAATTCTCAGCTCAGATGGGAGTTTGTTCCATTGTCTGGAACCAGCCCCTGAGAAAGCTCTTTCCCACACAGACAAACTTTACTCTTCTGATAGAAAGCGCCATTGTGCCTGACAATCAGAACTGTTGACCAAGGTCTTTGCCATAGGTCCTGACCAAGGTCTGAGTGTTTTGAAGTTGAGGATTGCAACCTCAAACTTCACTCAAAATATTCCATGGCAAGCCCCATGTAGAGGGCACAGACAGATTTGTTATGGCCATATGGTCATGATGCCCCTTATTGTTGAGGCCAACAGGCTACAGTGTTCTGTGATAGTTGGAGCTTCCCTAAGGGCTGATAGCCATATTCCCAGATATAATTATATCACTGTAGTCAAGCCAGCAGGTGACACACGTGTGTGAGTGAGGCCAGGTGCAACTACCAGGATGAAATCTCCTAGCCAACTGGACTAATGGAAAGTATTACATCATGGAAACGATGCATCATTTTCCCCTTAAAAAGTTGCTCTTAAAGTAAAGTTTGTCTTATACAACAAAGCTGTGAAAGAAAAATTACTGGGTAGTTGAAATAGATATTGAAGATGAGCCCAGAGATACAAGTGATACGTTACAGGTACTGGTAGGGAAAAGTAAAGAGAAAGGGTATGCATGGTAGCACCCACTGCCACATTGTCAGGCAGTACCGGAAGATACCAGAGCTCATAGCCTGATGCATTACCATGTTGCTGACAGGGAAAGGGGAAGCAGTATGGAAGAGGAAATAGGGAGGAAGAGAGCTGTGGTTGCCTACTACTATCTTTCCCTGTGAATACTCCAGACCAACCCTCAGAGAAATGGCTTTCAAAAGCCAATAGTAAAAGTGGATAGTGGTGCCAAGGTGTCAGAAGGTTATCCTTTTTGGGGAGGGGGATATTGTCTATGAATAAATATTCATATCAGATGTTGCTAGATTTTGCCTTACACTCCTAAAACCAAGAGCACTCCTAAACTATCAGTGAGTAATTTCAAAGGAAACTGCACATGCCTGTACACTACAAAGGGCTTTACTGGCCCATCAGCAAATCTCTATCTTGCTCTGATTTGGTTTGTCTGTCTGCTGACTTCATCCAAGCACTAAATTTCCTAATGGTAGGTATGTGGTCACAAAGCAATGTCTTATCTGTATATTGCTAGTACTTGCGCCCAAGTTCTCTGACTGGCTGATCTAGTTCAAGCATGTAGATGTTAGTTAAGAACAGCGAGGTCTAGTGATGAAAATATAATTCCCTCCATTATTCCTTGAGTTTCCCTCCAGGGTGGACTTCTAAACAATTTAGTGTATTCCCTTGGGCTTCTGTCAGCTCTAAGACAAGTTAGCAGAATCTCATAATTGAGAATGTCGCAGAACACTTTGGTGCTCTGCTCCAGTAAAGAGGGGAGATGTGTAGCAGGGCACCGAGATGCCTGCTACTTGTGAAGCAGTAAGTAGGGAGCCCAGCTGTGGGTTGCCATGGTAACTGCTAGGGGTCAGCTGACCGGAAGGGGCAGGGCCTGGCTTCCATTTAAACCCAAACTGAAGCCAGACAGGCTGGCAAAGGGGTGGGAGTGAGGAAAAGGATGGGGTCTAAATGACTGAATAAGGTGATACTGGTGAGATGGAGAAACACTGGAGCGGTGAATGTTGTTATAGCCAGATGGCTCAGATTTATGTTATAGCCTAGGGTCTTCAGACTTTTGTTTGTGGTTTATGAACCAGTGGTTTGGGTGAGGCTATTAGGGGTTGGAAGAGGCCTCGTAGGGGACCCACAGTAGTGTAGGGAGACCCCGGTGCCAGAAATGATGCAGCATTTTGGGGTGTGCGGACCCCAGCCCTAGAGCAAAGCGGCCAGGCATAGCTATGGCCACCTGAGCCCATCTATGAGGGTTTGACCTGAGCCCACCTGAGCACAAAGGCCCCAGAGCAAAGTGGGGGGCAGCGCGAAAAGGCCCTGGAGCAAAGGGGGGGGCAGCGATTGACAAGTGCCTGTGGGGCACAGTAGTGAGACAAGGTGGTGGAAAGCCTGGGTGCCAGAGGGCACAGAGAGTGAGACAGACCGAACAACATCCAGTACATCAGCAAGACTTGGGGTGTGGTACAGGGCAGTTAGAGCCACACATAGCCCATTAGGCTGGGGTGCACCGAGACCCCATGACAGAGTGGGGACAGTGATAGCAGGAGAACCATGACCAAGGGGATGAAAGGCAGCCTCCCTCTTATATATAAAAGACCAAGATGTGGCGGGTAAGAATGAGGGTGCTTTGAAACAAAATTGGCATGGTAGGGGGCGCTAAGGGAGATCACGGCCACCCCTAGGTTCCCGCCCTGTGACAGAGAATAATTGAGAATGTCAGACACTGCAGAATGATCTAGGAGGTTGAGAAGTGATATCTGTACACCCTCAATGAACAAATGATCTTTCATCATTACCACTGACACAATTGCCATCCCATGTCCTGGTGTGAATCCAGATTGTGATGGGTCTAGGCAGGCCCAGATTAACACATAGACAAACTAGGCACGTGCCTAGGACCGTGGCATTGCCAGTTCCCTCTGGGAGAAAGGCAGATAAACAACAGTGACTTTAGGAGGTTTCTCTAATCACTCTTGTGCACAGGAAGAAACAAAATCTCAAATGCAGGGAATTGCACAGCACAGGTACCTGCAGCCTCCAGGACCGGAAAACTGCAAAGGTTGCTTAACACTGTCTTGGTGGCCTCTCACCTCTGGAGCCATTCAGCCACCCAAGAGTGTGGGTTATGGCCTCCCAGTTTGAAGGAAGACGCATGGGATTCCAGAAGCCCAAGAAATGGTAGTAGAGCAAGCAGTGTATATCCCATACCACCTGTCACCCGGCTGTGTTATCTCTTCTCTGCTTTTTCACACTTCTAATACATTTTATAGGACAAAAGAATGTTTGTTTGTAAACTGCAGTTTCCACAATCATGCTTAATTGTTCATGCCCTCAGGGTATGATTTTTTTTTCTTTTTATCCTTAGCTGACTGAATCTCTGCATAAAATCTCAACCCTAAATTATTAAATCATATAAAACAAATAGCTTCCATACAAATTGACTCCATTGTTGTTATTATATGGACTGTGCCTCTCTTAACTGCAATGGGAAAATGTCTTCTTTGCTGCAACTCTTAGGTCTAATTTTTTTTTATTCAGCTCTTAGATAGTTAAGCATATATAAAGAGATTTATATACAGAGACTAATATATAAATATTATACACATATCTATTATAATATAATATTCTATATTATATAGGAAAAGTTCTGGCTGCAGGCACTTCCTCCATGAAAGCAGCAACAGTGCCTGGGTCCTACTTATCACCTATCTACTTGCCTCTGATCTAAACAGGGTCAGTTCAGTTTGGGCAATATTTGCCCCAAAATTTTAACAGTCACAGAAAGAATAAGAAACTCGGAGGGCTGGGATATCATGCACAGGTTCAGGACTTAACCCATGGTAACTAATGGCTGATCGAGGAATAATAACAAGCTCCCCGGATTCCAAGTTTAGTGCCCTTCCTGTTAATCTACCCCACTAGGACACCTTGCACCATACAAGTTCTAGTTTCTTCAGCAATCTGTCACAGTTGAGGATGACTGTCTTATCTGTGGGTCCAAAGATGGCTGACAAGGTTGATCTGGGATCAACAAACTCTGTTGCAACTTCGGTATGTGTTTCTATTCGGGGTGGCTAGCTGCAGATTCTTTTTGGTCTTTCACATGCTGTTTCTGCTGCTCCCACTTTCTATCTCCTGGTTTCATTGTAAGGTTTCAAAGTACTGAGATCTTTGCCACAGGGCAGTCGTGGGCAATAGTTTCCCATAAGCTGAAGTTGATGTTACATTTTTTTTTCAAGTTGGCCTTGAGTACATCCTTTTAGTGTTTTCTCTGCTGTCCTCTTAAGAGTATGCCTTGACTGAACTGGGAGAATAAAACTTGCTTTGGGAGTCTGAACATCCAGATGACATGACTGACCCAGTGAAATTGATGTTGGATGATCATCATCTTGATACCTGTGATGTTTGCCTGTGAAAGGACACTAATGTTAGTGCACTTATCTTCCCACTGGATTTGAAGGATCTTCTCCAGGCAGCATTGATGGTACTTCTCCAACAACTTCAGATGTCTCCTGTACATTGTCTATGTCTCAGTTCTGTACAGCAAGATCACAACTGCTTGATAAACCATGAGCTTGGTTTCAGATCTGATGTCGCAATCTTGAACACCCATTTCCTCAGGTGTCCAAAGGCTGCATTTGCACTTTTGAGGTGATGGTGGATTTTTTCACTGATGTCAGACTTCTGTGAAAGATGGCTTCCAAAGTATGGAAAAGTGTTTTCCAGAGTGTCACTATGAATCTGAATTATCAGAGCTGGAAAAGCTCATTAAGAGCTTGGTCTTCTGAATGTTAAGTGTCAGTTCCATTTCCTTGTATACATCAGTAAAGAAGTTGACAGTTGCCTGAAGGTCTGCTTCTGAGTAAGCACAGACTACAGCATCATCAGTGTTCTAGAGCTCAATAATTGAGGTTGGAGCGGTCTTGGTTTTGGCTCAGGATTGGTCCCCTTTCCCTCAATCCCCTAACCTTCTCTCTCTCTCTCTCATTCTCTCCTCCTGTGTTCAGCAGCCACTCTCATTTCCCATCCCTGATTTGTTTCCAGGGCAGCCCCTCCTGACAGCTGGAGCTCCTTAAGTGGACTTAGGCACACCCAGGGAACTGCCATGGTGTTTGTTGTTGTTTTTCCTTTCCCCTGACTTGCTTTGTCTCACAGCTGGCAACAGCATCTCCTCCTCACTCCATAATCATCCCCCCTTGCAGGTAAGTCCCTGCTCTTCTACAATCCCTATCACACCCTTTTATTTGATTGGATTTTCTCCATTCTTTGGTAGCATTGAAGAAAACATGCCTATAGTACAGGGGTGGGCAAAATGCAGCCCAGGGGCTGGATGCAGCCTACCAGGCCATTCTATCCAGCCTGCAGGGCCCATAAAAAAATTTAGAAAATTAATATTTATCTGCCCTGGGCTGTCTGTTATGTAGCCCTCGATGGTTTGCCAAAACTCAGTAAGTGGCCCTCTGCCCAAAATAACTGCCCTCCCCTACTATAGTAGATGTCAGTGAGATGTTGAATCTCCTTCACCTTGTCTTCCCACCATCTGTTCTTCATATTACTGGATCTCCTTTGGACCTCTGCCTTGACTTGTTGGAGATTCATTCTGCCAAGCACCAAAGGCCTTTCACTTGTGGTCGATCAACTCTTGGATCTCCTGGGCATTCTCATCAAACAAATCTTAATGTTTCCTGGTAGAAAATAATCCAAGTGTCTCTTCGCAGGGGATGGTGATGGTAGACTTGAAGGCACCACAAATACTACTGACATTCTCCCATTATTGTTGATTGACATTTGCCAGTTTTTCATTGAGACACTGATGGAAGAGGTCTCACTTGATTGGGTCCTTGAGTCCTTTGACACTGATCTTCTCTCAACATTTCTTGTACTGCAGTCATCATTTTGGAGACAGTTTGAGTGACATAACCCAGCGGATGTGTTGATGATTGCTGAACAAATCACTAGCTCCTAGTATAGCTTGGGTGATGTGTATATCTTTGTGATCCCAGGCGTGAACTATGATGTAGTCAGTCAGGTGCCAATGGTTAGAACATAGCTGTTGCCATGATGTTTTGTGCCTGTTTATCAGGTGGAATAGGGTGTTGGTGATGGTGAGTCCATGATCCATGCACTTTGTCTAGAGGAGGATGCTGTTGGAGCTGGCCTTTCCTACTCCTTCCTTACTGATGGTTCCACTCCAGAGGTTCAAGTCCCTTCTGACTCTGGTATTAAAATTGATGAGAATCATAGAATCATAAAGTTAGGGTTGGACGGGACCTCAGGAGGGCATCTAGTCCAACCTCCTGCTCAAAGCAGGACTATCCCCAACTAGATGATCCCAGCTAAAGCTTTGTCTAGACAGGTTTTGAAAGCCTCCAAAGATGGAGCTTCCACCACCTCTCTGGATAAACTGTTCCAATGTTTTACAACGCTCCTAGTGAGAAAATTCCTCCTAATATCTAACCTAACTTCCCTTGCAGCAATTTGAGACAATTGCTCCTCAAGAAGAATAAGTATCTCCCTGTGGAACATCAGAAAGGATTCAGTCAAGGTTTCTGTAGAATTCCTCCTTGGTTTCATCAGCAGCATCAAGAGTCATGGCATATGCGCTGATGACAGGGGCATGTTGGCTCCCTGTCAGTTTAAGATGAAGAGTCATGAATCGCTCATTAATTCTGATAGGGGACTTGTTGAGTTGGTTTATGAGTTCATTCTTGATGGCAAAACCAACTCCATGAAGCCAGTATTCTCCTTCCTGCTTACCCTTCCAGAAGGTATAGCTGCCTCCATGTTTTTCTGCTGCACATCTCCCACTTGCCAGGTCTTTCTCAGTGCAATGACATCAATGTTGTGTCAGTCTAGCTTTGGAGGTATTCTGTCCCTAATGTTCAATAATGTTGTCCCTTTAAAAACATCTCCCTTGGGAGAAAAATGTATTAAAATCCCCAGGAAGGAGATTCATTATGCAAGCAATGAAAAAACATTTTGTGGTTTATAAACCTTGGGACCCCATTAAATTCATCTAGCCCTGCTTTCAAAGCAGGTAACCTGTCTTGAAGTATTTAAGTATTTTAATTGTTCTAAACTAACTTACAGGTTTGTGGTCCAGGCTTGGATTTAGGGTAAAAGCTATTAATTATCTGCTATGTACATGCATGTGTTCAGGCAGGTAAAAAAATGCAACTCTAATAGCACATCTACACATCACCCTGTGTCACTGTAGCAATGTACTGCATCACTGTATGACGTACTACGGTGACGCAGCAATCATGTGACACGTGATCAGCAGCTACTTTGCCTTAGCAGCACGCTTCTTCATTTTAGTGCACCACTACAGCAAAGTAACACCATACAGTAAAACTAACCGTGCACCACACAGTAACAACACTGCCGTAGGGTGACATGTAGGCATGTCCTATGAGTAGGAACCAGTTAAAATAAAGGTTAAGCATAGAAAATTTCCTGTTGGGAATACATACTGGAAGAAAAGAGTTCTAAATCACAGCAATATCTTAAAAAGCTTGGTGCATATATTTAAAAAAAAAAAACACTCCCTTTTCACACGAAGTGACTGTTTTTTCATCAGTGCTTTATTTACAAAGGCCCACACACTCAGCTTTACAAAACTTCTATTCAAACATTAGTGACTCAGAATTTTGGGACTTTCCTGCTTGTCTGGGAACAATGTTTATAATACAAATGTCTAGTTAATGAAATGCCATTTTTCTCTGTGTCAGTGACCTTTATGTTTTGTAAGAAGCAAGGAAATAAGGAAATAGTTTCAGTCCCCTTCCTTTTGTTCTTGGAAACACAGAATGACTATTGCAGTGCTTCATTAGGGGATGATAATGAGGGAGCCAGTTTTGAGTATTTTCCCACTTGTTGCACAGAATCATAAAAGTTAGCATAGCATTTTTTAAATTAGCACAGCACGTTCCTTAACGTAATAAGATATCCCAGCTTTATTAGACTGACCTCAAAACTGCTCTCAAAGGGAAGGGAACATCTCTTTTGTTCAGTGTTCATGCAGTTCCAGGCAGAATCACATCTTGGTCCATGACTGGGGCACCTGGGCACCATGACCGTATTAACAGGGGTCAGAAAGCTTTTAGCAATGATGAATTGAATGAATGCAGAACTGCCCCAAGGCAGGCAGCCACCCCACACCCAGAAGCTACCATTGCCACCCCTTGCCCCACCATCGCCACTGCCCCTAGCTTAATAAATCAAATAAAATCTTATCATGGGCCTGTGGATTGTAGGTTGCCGATCACTAGATTAGGTATTAATATTAAAGCAATCACTTACTTGGTGGTAAAACAGTAGTTCTTTTTTTATATATATCTATATAGTTTAATTATAAATTTTCAGCTACTTATATTAGGAAGGATATTTTATGGCTGGAGCCCAAATGGTGAGAGAGACCCCCCCAAAAAACCCCACTTCTATTAAGCACTCCTTATACAAAGACGTTCCTTTAGGCTCCTTTGTAAGAAATTCTGCCTATGGTCTGTAAGGATTTTGCTTTAACATCCAGTGCCAGTCACGTTCCATGTTGCAGAGAGACCTACCCCTAGGCAAGGATTCCACCAAGTGGTTTAGTGCTGTCCAGTGTTTGTCCATGTTGCCAGCGCATGAACTGAATAAGAAAGGTAGCAAAATCACTCCAGCTTTAGCACACCTTCGTCCAGGATTAAAGTTGGAGCAACTTCGCAACATTTGAACCTTTCTCAACTCATTCATATGTAATGGTTGGAACAGACCAGCTGCTGCCTTTTTTTTAATGTCCCCTTTTAAAAGGGCTCCAAGCTTTCATGGGTCCACATCCAGCCTGTGTTGAGTTTAGTAGTCTAATTTACTTAAGGAAATTGTTTAATTTGTTACCAGCCAGAACAGATTGGTACGTGGTTTTTATATACTGAAAACTGCAGGAAAATATATGTATTGACTGTAGACTGTGCTTTACTCACTGACTAGGGATCAAAGGCACAAGCAAGATCAAATATCTCATAATGCTCTACTCAAAAAACATAGAACCATTTCCGCAAGGTGCTAAATTAACTTCATTTAGGATTGAAGCATTTATGGCAATGTGTTAGTCATCTTCCTAATGAGATCTTAACATACTGATACCTTCCCCAATGAGTATTAGTGCTTGTACTTATCACATGCAAATCGTCTCAGCCACTTTCTTTATAGCTGTGGCTTTGTTCATTTCTTGGCCAAGGCTTTCTGGCCTTTCAAGTAATGATACCCATTCTACTTCCGTCGTTAATCTCTAGGTATTTCCCCAATTTAAATCCTCACCTGCTTTGATCTCTCATATATGTCCCACACTTTATATCTGAGGAAGAGCCTTCCTAATGGAAACAGCAACACTGAAGTGGGCCCCAGGTATTCTGGGGGGCAACAAAATCAAAGTAAGTTTTGGGTTTTTTTCTGAGGACCTTGAAGTTTCAATTCTCCAGAAGACAAGGGCTAATATGAATCTTATCAAGGAGAATAAAATACAGCTTGACTAAATACTATACCATTATAGCATATAAGTGTTATACCCTGGAGTTGATCTAGCACTTATTAAAATCAAAACAGAGTTTGACTGATTGTAGAAAGCAGGATCTGGCCCTGTGGGTCTAAAATGAGAGGTTGAAAGGGAAATGTGATTTGTTGTAAATGCCATTAAGAATCAAATTAAAGGAACCATAATTGATTTGGTGTGAGAAAATACCTTGAATGTGAAACCAATAAGCTCTGATGAGCTGCAGTAGCTACCTTACAGAAAAGACTTAATACCATCTCCTTACAGCTCCTGCTAACCCCTTCAGTGCTGAGGGACCATATACATGTCCTGAAAATAATTTAGTAAACTCTACTGGAGACCCAGATGTACTGGAGAAATCAAGTAGCACAGTAGTTTTCAAGGTCTAAATGTATGTTTCAGATGGATTCAAGCATAAAAAATGGCAAGTATTCAATGCTGGAGAGACATTATAAACCGCACACATGACTAGGAAGCAAAAAAACCTTGACCTCTAATCCTTACTTTGGCACTAAATTGGTATATAGTCCTGAGCATGTCACTTATCTTCTAGGCCTCCTCTTATCTACCTGTTAAATGTGAATAATAATATTTATAAGCCTACCTTATGGAGTGGTCTCAAATTTCGTTAAAGGGGCACTGTCAGTATGAATCCAGTTCAAAGCTGTTTCAGGTATTATACCTGGTCCCAAGTCATCTTCCCAATTTTTACGGTTTTTTGCCACATATTTTTTAGGTATATTTCTCTCTGCTAAATTCTCCCACCTACAACAGGGGAAATTACTGTCAGGCTGTAAATAGACATGTCCTTTGACCTGGAATTGATTTGCCCAAGATTTGGTCTGAATCAAACAGGAGCAGCACAATCATTTACACACATCAACCTTCCAAGCTGCATTGCTGCTCCTTTGCCTGAAAGTGGACAGTAAGAGCATACAGCTTGACTGGCTTGTCCCTGGAAGGAACCACAAGAACCATAAGTGCTCAACCTTTTGGCCCCAGATAAACAGTGTAGGCTGGTCTGCAGGCCAAATCAGGCCGCATCTCAGGATCAAGCCAGCACTGACTCAACCCAGCCCAGCATGCCTGTATCTGGCCCTGTGCATCCTTGGCTAGCTCCCATGCACCAGGGTTGAGTCCTGTGCTGGTATTGGTCACTGGGGCCCCAAGTGCCAGGATTGGGCCCCACTCTGTCCATTCCTGGCCCCATGTGGCAAGACTGAGCCCTGAACTGCACAACCCAGCATGCTGGGCTGTACTATTCAGCCCTTGGGGCTCCCCAGAGTCTGGGAATTTGCAGCAAGGGAGCCACCACTCCCCCCACAGCCAAACTTTTGGACCAACAAGGAACCCCATGGGCATAATGACATAAAGCCAAGAATTGAATCTGGCCCGTGGGCTGGGAGTTGAACAGCCCTGGTACAAATGTGCAACAAGGAGAAATGCAAAGTGCTGCATCTAGGGAGGAAAAATGTCCAGCACACCTACAGCCTAGGAAATGACCTGCTGGGTGGCACGGAAGTGGAAAGGGATCTTGGAGTCCTAGTAGACTCCAAGATGAACATGAGTCGGCAGTGTGATGAAACCATCAGAAAAGCCAATGGCACTTTATCGTGCATCAGCAGATGCATGACAAATAAGTCCAAGGAGGTGATACTTCCCCTCTATCGGGCGCTGGTCAGACCGCAGCTGGAGTACTGCGTGCAATTCTGGGCGCCGCACTTCAAGAAAGATGCGGATAACCTGGAGAGGGTCCAGAGAAGGGCCACTCGTATGGTTAAGGGCCTGCAGGCCAAGCCCTACGAGGAGAGATTAGAGAAACTGGACCTTTTCAGCCTCCGCAAGAGAAGGTTGAGAGGCGACCTGGTGGCTGCCTATAAGTTCGTCAGGGGGGCACAGAAGGGAATTGGTGAGTATTTATTCACCAAGGCGCCCCCGGGGGTTACAAGAAATAATGGCCACAAGTTGGAGGAGAGCAGATTTAGATTAGATATTAGGAGGAACTTCTTCACAGTTCGAGTGGCCAAGGTCTGGAACGGGCTCCCAAGGGAGGTGGTGCTCTCCCCTACCCTGGGGGTATTCAAGAGAAGGTTGGATGTGTATCTAGCTGGGGTAATGTAGGCCCAGCACTCTTTCCTGCTTATGCAGGGGGTCGGACTCGATGATCTATTGAGGTCCCTTCCGACCCTAGCATCTATGAATCTATGAATCTATGAAAACATGTTAATCTTATTTACCTGGCATACTTCATAGGGATTTGAAGTGGGATAATGTATGTGAAAGTTTGTACGGTCTTGGGACAAAAGGCTTTCTCCCTGGACAAATGTGATTCCTGTTTATACCCTCAAATACACAAAACAACTGAAAAGGAGAAACTACTTTTCTTTGTGCTTTCTCTCAGTTATACTAGTTTTAAGTGTTCTGTGTAACAGAAGGTAAAAGAATAATCATACAGAAATGCCTGCACCCTTTAACATTTATGCAGTGCTTTGAAAAATACTGACATTTGTTCTTGCATTATTCAAATTAGTGGCTGGGTGTATAAAGCTATAACTGTGAAGGGGTTACACAAGATGCACCCCCCTATGTCCTTCAGCTGTTGGTGGATGGAACTGTGGGAATATGGTGCTAGATAACATGCATAGTTTAATGAGGGTGGTTTAGTTTTACAGTTCCTTCAGTGTATTGTACAAGCAAATGGCCATAACCAGCTTCTAATTTGTTGGCAAACATATACAACGAAAATAGCCACAGGACTAAAAACAATGAATAACCAAGGACTCCTCCCAATAACGTATCTAGAGAGTCTGCTTACCATACACAATATAGCGTATACAATATACACAATATAGCGTATGCTTTCTTTTTACTGGGCAAAAGAATGCTTACAACTGCTTAAATAACAAAGTGATGTAAATATTAAGATAAACAAAGTAGCTAGTGCTACCCGATAGAAATGTTGCTTTGGTTCCCACTACAGATAATATAGAACTAAAATCAGATACAGACATAATCTGCTGCCTGGAAGACTTTTGGAGCTGGAGCCACCACAAAACAGTTAAATCAAATTTTACTCTTTTGGAGATTGTTCCCCTACTGCTACCTAAACAATGTGTACTTAAATCTGCCAGTATTCCCTGGGTTTCCATCATTTTGTCTTCTATTGTCCATTATCCAATACCATTCAGCCTTACAAAATCTAAACAAAAACAAGGCACCAGGCACAATATTTTGTCACTGGAGGTGATTAACTACTGGCTTCTATGTCACCACCAGCTACATGGAAGAATGAACAAGTTTTTCCAAGTCATTTGATCTCTGTATATCTGAAATGTACCTATGCAACCACCATAGCTTCAAGTGCAGCCGGCTGAGCCAGGCTTTCTCTCATGTCTCTGGGTTGACATACCGTGTTCATTGACCACCTGATTAAGCTTCCCAATATGCTGAGTAAATGCATAATTATTTAATTAGTGCTGTAATTGTGGTTTTCTGGGGGCTTTTTGACACCACCATTTTTTCTTTGGAGGCCTCTAGGTGCCTGATAATAACAGTCAACTCTGTCTATTTTCTGATGAAAATGAGCCTGATCCTCTACCCTCTTTGTATACAAGTAACATAAGGTCTTGGCAACAATTAAGTCTAACCTAAACTCTCAACATAGGCTTTAGAAGCAAGATATAGTCATTGGGCTGGGCTTCTGGGCAAATTGGTGAAATTCCTCCAACACATCCTTCTAGTAGGCATGAAATTTACCAGCTAGCACCAAAGCGAGAATGGAATTTCAAGTCAAGAGACTTTCAATATGATATTCCATTCTAAATAGACAGTTAATTGAAGTAGTTGTTTCATAGCTAAAGTTAGAAACTTTCCTGCAAAGGAAGCTCTTTCATTTCCAAAAAAAACCTGATGCCCTTCATATCCTATAGAACTTAAATCTTGAATATTATCAGCTAATCTATATTATTACCTGTAGGAAATATTAATGTGTAAAGAGAGCTAAGAGCAGTGAGATAGTTAAATTTGTAAGCACTAGAAGGGTTAGATTTTTTTTTTACTTCTTTGCCAAGAAGATAGCTATTTTTCAGAATGAAATAAAATTCTTGCCCATAGGCTTTAATGAATTCAGGATTTCATCCCATTTTTTCCTACGCAGTACACTGCTTCCTCCATACAGATTTTTCATATCACAGAAAGTGGGCACTCGTCTCCAGAGAGATGGATAATGTTTCTTACATGTATAAATTAGACAGCTAGACCAATCAACTGGTCAATCAATTGATCTGCATTTAATATTGAAGAAATTGCCATTCAAGGCCTATACAAAAATTATCATGTACATTGAAATTTACCTCTTAAATAGACAAACTTGCCAGAGAGAACTTTTTAAATCCACTGCACTTGTACACAATGAAGTGCACAATTCCTTTTTCTTTCTTTTTTTAATGATTATAGAAAACTTGATCCAGGATATATAGCTATCTTCTTTTTAAGTGGAGTCAGAATGGCTATACCGTGGGCTAACATAGCAGGTATATGGTGCCAACACTTTGATCCATACACAGGAACTGGATATAGACATAAGAGCTTACTAAACAAACTGGACAGAGTCCCAGTGGGAACACTCAAAAATGTATTAATCAAAGTCAAACGGTAGAGCAAATTGAACTAGTTCATTAATTATGAAAATTCTCTCACAAAGTGACATGTTGTTAACCATGTGGAGACTTAACACGTTTTCG
Source organism: Crocodylus siamensis (assembly GCF_052110815.1). Taxonomy (NCBI): domain Eukaryota; kingdom Metazoa; phylum Chordata; order Crocodylia; family Crocodylidae; genus Crocodylus; species Crocodylus siamensis. The sequence continues at coordinate 253,727,573 of NC_143395.1, forward strand.
TCTCTAAAGGATTTTTTTATACTCTGCTTAAAATTTTGTTTTTAGTTGCAACCAAGATATTTCTTCTTTCTAATCCTTCTTTGAATGAAAATGCATCCATAATGTATGACTGTTTTTGTGTATATTGGTACGAACAGCATATTTATACATGAAAGTCTGCTTTGAGAAAGTACTTCTGTAGAAAGATTGGGATGTACATGACAAGAAAAGTTAGCTTTAACCACTTTGCAAGAGTGAATCTCTGAAAGGAAAACAGTATAGTGTGAATGGTATTCCAGTTCATGAAAATCTTGTTAAACTAAACAGTGAGGTGAAAGAATTCCTGTTACTGTATGGACCCGAGGTCTTGAGCTGACTAGAGGTAGGCTCATAACCCAATTTGGGAAACATTGCTGTGCAAGCTTCCTAGGACTATTCAAATTTTTGAGGGACAGCCAGGTTTGTTCAGAGTCTTTTGCACTACCGATTTCCTGCCGTACAGCTCTGTGCGAGACAGGGTCCTAACGGAGCTGCCACTGAGACTCTTCTGCACCTGTTTCATCTCTCCACACATAGCAAAAGGCAGGTGGTACATTGGGGGCGGGTCAGCAGAAGAAACCAAAAGAATTGCAGTTACTCAGGTCTCAGCAGTAGCTGTAACATGTACAGTAGCTGTAATAACCCCTGTCAGCTGTGCAGGGATCTACATCCTTTGTGCATCCCATCATCCTGAACAGTGGTCAGGGCCTTTATGGTACTGAGAGTGCTTGTCCTACTCAATAAATAAGAGAATAATAGCAATGGCTTTGCCATCCCAAAACCTTTTGCACTAGAATAAGAGGTCATTAGCAGAACAGATACCAAGCCTGGAAAAGTAAGCAACAGACTAATCCTAGCTGTCGCACTGAATGTATCTCTCAAAGTACAAATTATTCAAACTTTGGTTCCTACATCTAGGCAACCAAAACCAGGGGTGGAGTTTGAGCTGCCTGACTTAATATTTTCAAACCTGAACATGTTGGGCTTCAGATTAGTCAAAAAAATAGGCTTTAGTCAAAATTTAAAAAGTAATGAGAAGGGCTAGCTTTCCTCATAAAATTGGGATTCTGGTTTTAAATTTCCTGTAGGGAAAAATAAGTCAACAGCATTTTCCTAAGCATTAATCTTAACCTTTCTGTGTCTCTGTTTCCCCACTGGTAAAATGGAGATGATAACATTTTACTTAACTCACAGATGCACTATTTGGATAGCTTCAGTATGGGTCACATCCTGCACTTTGCAACCAGCAAAGGATTTTAATAGCAAAGAACTTCAAATCAGAAGAGCCTAGGAATGTCCACCTGCCCACCCAGCCTCCTGTCAGTTTTGTCAGTGACAGCTTTTTCTTGTTACCAAACTCTGGGAAAAAACTGTTTTCTGTAAGGCTAAAAGGGTTTGGCTCAGTGGTGATGTGTAGTGGGTGCACAGAGGTGCATGTGCACCCCCTGACCAGCTGTGCTCACCACTTAGGTGAGAGGCGGGGGGGGGGGCAGGAGGGAATGCTGGTGCACCCCTTGTGAGCACCAGCCAGGGAGCAGTGCTCCCAGAAGCAGCTGCAACCACTTCCAGAAGTGGCCACAGTGATTGGCCGCCTCACCATCAGCTGGAGGGACCTCCCCCCCCATTCAGCGAATTTAGCTGTGAGGAGACCCCCTCAGTTGCTGACTGGTCACTGGGGGGGCACATGCCCCCCTGACTAAGGTGGCACCATTCGCCCATGGTCTGGCTAAGACAATTTACTAATTCCAGGGACATGAGGGCACTTTATTTATATACCTTTGAGTGTGTGAATCATTTAAACTCCTATTACACTATGATGTGAACATAGTGTACAAGAGCTAGTATGTGGAATGTGGCAAAATGTTTGAAAGTCTAGCAAAAAGAGTCAGGTCTGGTTCTGGGTGAGAATGAGGAGACAAAGTAGTGCTATGGTGCTGGACTGGGTCACATGAATTCCCTTCACTAGGTCCTGGATTAAAACCAGCCCTTAACACAGGCTGTTCTACAGTTGGCAGGCATAACCAGAGTTTTGTTCAATATTGACCCAGGTCAGAATCTCAGATGATTCAAAAAGGCAGTTTTGCCTAGTAGGAGAGAGCACTGTGTTCATATTCAGGAAACCTCATTCTGCTGCAAGCTCTAACACAGGCCTCCTGGGTGGCTTTGACCAAGTCAGCATAATTCTTGGTGCCTCATTTCTCCCATCCATAATATGGAAAAAATTATACATCCTTCCTAATGCAGGTAGAAATCAAATGATGAAAGTGTCTTTATAAGAACTAAAAATAACACTGATGATGATAACAAAAGCATATCAATGTTCCTTAGCAGTCTTGAGAAGGATGAAATGTGAGAAAAAATGGTTCTTCATTTTGTTTTATAATACACGAATGTACTGGCCATGTTGGTTCCTCCTAAAGTTAACACAAAGACAGGAAGGAGCATCGTCAAATAAATTATGAGGGCAAATTGGACATTTTTCAGAAATACATTTCTTGCACATGTGATGTCAAAACTAGAAGCTGAAATTTCTGGAATTTTTGGCAGGACACAATTCTTGGTTATTAAAGACACTCCACCTGGCCTATTTATGGAAGATACAACTACATGGAAGCAAGTGATTAATACTTTGTGTTACAGAGCTTTATAAAGGAAGTGTTACCAGTGTTTTAGATGCACTGTTATCCTATGGCACATACCTTAACAAGAGCTCTAGGTTTCTAACTTTTTTATTATAAGCACATTCTTTGTACGAGTAAATAACAATACTTTGGATTTTCTCTGCATTTCAAGGTAATTTGTTTTTTGTGAAATTCTCTAAAGCAAGAAAGAATAAACAAGTCGCATCCAGGAACAAAGAATTGTGATATTAAAATATGTTGATGTTCTGATTCTTCACGCCTTTGCTAATGCAAGTAATAAAAATAAATAAATAAATAATAACAAAAAATAAATAATAAAAAACAAGCAATTTTGATTGAAAATTAATTTAAAAATTGGAACAACCCAAAATAAATTCAGCTATTTTATTCCATTTCATTCCAGGTTTTCAGCTTTGTCTTGAGTGTTTTTCTTTTTCATTTTAAGTTATTGCATTTTGTTTTGGGGCTTTCCATTCCATTCCAAGTTTCCCTTGCCTCTTCTAACATGCTTCTGTCCAAAGAAACCTGTCGCCTTCTCCTCTTCTTCTCCTTGCCCAAAAAATTCAAATCAACTTGGCATTAGTGCACTTCTTGCTCTATGTCAAAAAAGAGCAAAATATTTGGGGTAGAATTCTATTTCATGTTATGCACTCAAAGGGCAGTCTGCCAGCTATCTGAGTTTTTTTGGCACTTACACACAGTTTGTGATTCTATTGCCCTTGTGCATTGTGGATACAGAGAGGGTCTATACTGCTATTGAGCATATTTAGTAGGCTATACACTTGCCATATGTATTTTTGGTAATCCAGAATTTATTTATTTATTTACTTATTTACTTATTTACCAGCTTTACTGAGTAGCTCTTGCTCACTGTAGTCTTTGATAATCCTCTTTATGTTTGTGTATTAGAACTTGCTATCAGGAAAATACCTTGGTAGAAGAGTAGGTGATCATTCAAAATGGCATCTCTATCATTTGTAGAGTTGCATGTCACTGGGTCTAAACGGTCATCTTAACACCCAAGCAAGCAAAATATTCTGCCACGGTTTCCATCAGGAAATCAAGGGAAATAAAAATTGTCCAACTGGCTAGTGCATACATAGTTAAAAATATCATTATTCAAAGCTACAGTAAATTCAACATGCTTCTGTCCAAAGAAACCTGTCGCCTTTATGTCACATGTAATTAGCTTCAAATACCCCCACAAAAGTGGCTAAGAACATGCAGTTTACCTCTGTGAAATATTTAAGTGATTGATAATAAAGAGGGAAAAAAAGAGACATTATAAAACATTGATGAAAATAAAAGATCAAAGGCATCTAGACTCAAGTTTCTCCCACACATGTGCACAAAATATTTAACATAGTTTAGTTAAAACAGAAAATAACTCCTCATTGGTCAATATGTGGATATTTCACTTTCAGTTAACTGTAAGCCTGAGAGAAAAATATTGGTGTCATTCAAAATAGGGCATCATGTAAAGAACTGAAATACTGATCCTGTATACTCCCACAGTGATGCAGTTCTGACATCACCATGCCTTTTCAGTGCAAATACTTAAGCATGTGTGTGTCTTTATTCATCTGAAGGGACCCACCAAAATCACAGCAGAACTGGGCTGCACTGCAGCTCCATTAGTCTTGTGGGTTCCTATCTTCACTCCCCTCCATTGCTGATTGGCTGAAGGGCCTCAGTGGCCCTGTTGCTTGCTGCTGACTGGCCAGAAAGTAAAAATGGTACTATATTTAAAAGTGTGGTTTTTCACCTCCTGCCAATTAGGAATGAGCAGGGCAGACCCCCACCAATCAGCAGTGGGGGGTGGGGGGTGCAGAGGAACCTGCAAGGTTAAAGGTGCTGTGCAGCCCACTTCCACCATGAATGTGGTAGATCCCTACTCATGTAAGCAGTCCCAATGAAACTAGGAGAATTAGTAATCTGAGAAAGGTTGTACACATGCTTGTTTGTTTATAGGATTGGCACTCCTGTTCCTTAAATCCTCTATTTCATACATTACATTGGAATTGAATTTAAATACATTTAAAGTTAAGACACAAACCAGCAAAATCATGGAGCTAAAAATTACATTGGTCATCTTCTAGGTTTCTAAGGGCCTTGCTACATATTCAAATGAAAGCCAGATAGAAACCAGCTATTAGACTGTTACACATTTTCAAGCACTAACTTTGTAGCTGGCTGGCTCTCTCTATAGCTGGCTGGACATGTTAATAGCATAATAATTACTTTCCACATGTGGCTGGTCTACATTTATCATGCGATTAACCAGTTAATTGTATAATATATGTAATGTGTGGCAGAGGCCTGAGGTAGCAAATTCTAATCCTACCTGCTAGGTCTCTAATCCCAAACTCCACAGTATATAATACCCATGGGACAAACTCTGTTCATAAGGACTCTGTAAAATAGGAATCTCTTCTCCTGACCTACCTTGATCTGCCATTGTTTTACCCAAAAAATAAAACCACATGAACCATTTTGTTTTGTTCATTTCAGCAGCCTTCTGTTTAATTGCTGTTGTCCCCATTTCCTGATTCTCTGATGTCCTGTTTTCTAACTGTAAGTGAGGGGTTGACAGGAACAATTTTGGGCAGAAAATAAAAGGAGAAACAGTAAGAGGTACAAGGTGGTATGAAATATCCCAGTGGAAGTGGTGGGTACTCTTTGATGTGGAATATATAAATCTACACCAAAGAAAACACTGAAGGATGTAATACAAGAAATAATCCTTCAGTGGCCACAAGAAATGGGCAAAATTACCTATCAGTGTTAAAGCTCACTATAACATACAACTATCAGTGTTGAAGCTCACAGAACATACAACTCATTCTTAAAAGGATATGCAGTGGTGGCCTTCAGATCCTCTCAGTGATTACTGTAAAAAATTGTGTATCTAATCTTTTATATATGCACTGTGTATGACCACATAGGTTGGGTGTATTGCTTCCAGAGTGCACAAAACTAGTTCAAGATGTCTGTGACTAGATAGCCTGCTTTTCAGAAATGGATTCACTATGAACTACATACTGCTTATTGTAGATCTTCTGCATAGAATAAAGGGAATTTTTAGCTTGTTACATATACATTCTATTTCTGCATTTTATATTTATCACATTTATAAAACGAGACAAGTAGCTGTAACCATTGCTGCTTATTAATTCCCTTTCTTTCATACATACAAAAATAGCCAGTCATGTCAAATGAATCACTAGGATAGATACTTAGCGACATCTAGTGACCAGTTCACTTAATACAGTGGTCTGAAGCAACCTCATTCAGACCCTTTAATTTATTTCAGTAAAGTTGTACAAGTGTAATTAAGGGAAAAGTTAGTCCTCTGGCTTTAGTCCATAAAGTTATAACAGTATAGTTTTCTTCCAATTAGAAATCTTTCTCTGCTCCCCTAAAAAATGATTATATATTTAAATGGAAAGCTATATTGTTAGAAAATCATCATTAAGAAGTTTTAGAGAAAGCCACGGTACCAATTATATTATTTTACATGCGCACACCTCCATTCTTCCTCTGGAGAAAAGAACATAAGTTGAATTATTATTTGGAATATCTTGCTACATACCAGTATGTTGACATTCTGTAAATTGAGATTTCAAGTAGTAATAATGTTTATATATCATGGTATAATGCCGCTGCCTCAGGACTGAGCTACTTACCAATATGTAATTAATTCAGAATTCAGAATGTGAAATGTGATCTGTGCAAATACAATAGTGTTAATAAAGTACTTTTAACAATGCCTTTAACATATAGTGTCTATGCTGCTTGCGTATTTGGTATGTCAGCATTGTATCTACCTGAACAGTAGAGCTAGGCAACATTACCTGACTTTTTACATTTTGATGTTGTCATAGAAGTTTCAAAAATATAAAAGAATGTGTGTGTATGTGTGTGTGTGTATACACACACACACATACACACACATACATGCATCCTTTTACACATATGCTTATGTTTTAACGAGCTCCATTGATCAGCTTTTTCCAACACTAACAGCATTGTCAGTTTCACAAGAAAAATGTGCAGTTGTTAATGTAGAATAGTTGTTATCCACCTAAGAAAGAAAAATAGCATATTTGTGACTATACCTCTGTAGTTTCAAATCTCAGTCTCTGGGGCCTGGTCCTCCATTTTTTAAACTCTCCAAATTCTATGGGCTTGTCTACATTTGAAAGTCGATGTGAATTAAGCTACTGTGTGAATTTAAAAGCCAGTAGGTATTCCTGAATATCTCCTTATGTAGACACTCTAAATCCAGAATAAAACCAAGCAAGCAACCAACAGCAGTCAAGTGTGCATATACAGTGCCTGCCTACTTAATTCATGCTGGCATATTAGTGTGGGATTCTGTAAATTTCTGCTCACTACCCAAATAATATTCTTCACTCTATATATCCTCTCCTGTCTGAGCCACATTTGGCAAAATGCCAGGATGATAATAGACATAATATCCCCTGGCTTTCCTGCATTTGAAAACAGTTGGGACCACATTTAGATCTTCGTTCTAAGGGAGATCCTGCTTTAATTTAGGAAAAGAGGCAACAAGACTTGCGTTCATACTGTTAATTTAAAAGGTGATTTAACCTTTGGATAGTTCATTAGTAAGAGTTAGACAGCACTTGTGCACCAGGACACAGCACAGAGCAACACAGCCCCAGAAGAAGCAGGATGAAAATTATGCCCCGCGCATAATCTTAGTGGAAAGCCATCAACTCTTTCGATTTTTATCACAAGCCTTAAGATATTCACTGTTCTTGTTATAGCCCCACATGCTAGAATCAGGCTAGTGCTTGAGAAAACCAGCTTTCATATTTGTTTCTTAAAAGCCTCAAGTTCCTAACCCTTCTTGCTGTGAAGGAAAGCTTAAAGGTCTGAACCCTTAACATAACACCAGTAGGCAAATAAAACAAATCTAATACTTTTCATTTTGTAAATCTGAGGTTTTTAAGCCAATTTCATGATTTAAGAGTCCTGACTCAGGATTTGGGGGGTTGGTAGAAGTGAAATGGATGGTGCACCTTGCTTACTTCTGCTGCTTCAGTCCTGCTCTGTAAGGTAACTTCTGGGTAAATATGACCTCTTTGCCCCCTTTTTGGGGCCTTGCTTCTTGATAAAGAGAACAGGTGTAATCAGTTCTTGCATTCCCCAGTGCACAGGGTTCCTCCTCTGAGTGGCATGCTGGTAGAGAAGGAACAGATTCTTGTCTAATTCTGTACCCCTGCACAGATGAGCCACAGCTATCCATAATCTGGCCCTCCATTTCCAAAACCATTAGAAATTGCCTGTTCAGCCACAGAAAAGATCCACACAATAAAAACTAAGCAATCAATATATTGCTACCGAGGATAGCTTTTGCTAACTGAGCTACTCCATGTCTTTGCTACTAGAAATGTATCCTGTTCATTCATGTCATCTCTTTCTTTATCTAGGTGTATAAAATGACTGCATAAGAGAAAAATACAGTCTTAGAAAGCTGAGGTCAACTTACCAATGTTCTGTGTGTGAATAGAGGTCAAAGATACTTTGTTACAGAGCTGCTAAAGAATTGTTATAGTCAAGCATCATCTTGGCAGTATCTGGAGAGTAAAAGAGTGCCCCAGACCAAATCCAAAGCCAGCAAAGGACTCATGTTGCCCTCTAAGGGTCAGGCTCTAAGTTTTCAAACTATGCACTCTATATACTTAAAAAGACAGAAGCACAGTAGCATGCTTCTACCACAAATCTGTCTATTTTAAAAGACATTACTTGTATAATTTTTTTCTCTCTGGATGTCTGCAGATGCTGATTAATTCCTGATACTTCTAATGATAGGTGTTATATGGTAGATAATGCCCCCTTGAAAATGCATTTGAATGTTTAAATGAGTTCCCTAGGAATGTTTGCATTAGTATTCAGGCAGATGATTTTACTGGCAGGAATGCTCACCAAAATAACAAATCTTAAGTGAGCATGGCAGAATATAACAGGAAGCAAAACTCCATTTATAATCATGAGCATCGTTCCAAGAAATCTGATTCTAAGTGTCATCCACATGCAGTGAGGGAATGGAATTACCGCAAGTGACAGGTACACTCTGCCAAAAGAGCTTAAATTTCAAATTTTGAATCTTCACCAGAAATTGCTTGCGGTCAAGTTACAAACCATGAATTATTTGTTCCTATTTTCACAGAACCAAGGGATCTTGGGGTTTGACATATCCCAGCTCTGCCACAGGACAAAGTATGCTAACACTCAAATGGGAGGTAACACACTGGGACCTTAACCTAATTTAGCAGCCAAACGGCACATGGGGCTGGACAGTGGCATTGTGGCTGGAGAGAGTGTGAAAGAGGGCCTCTTGGGTTGTAGAGAAGACCTGAAGCCAGGCAACAAGATAATGGGGAAAGGCCACAGTAGCCCACATTACTTTGAAGATATACTGATAGGATACCCAAGACACAATGATTAAAAGAGCCTACCCAACAACTAATGGGTGACTGGTGCCACCTTAATGAAGCGGGACATGTGCCCCCTCAGCAACCGGGGGCAGGGTCCCCTGTGGCCAATCTCACAGACCGGGAGGCACCCATGGCACTCTTGGAAGTGGCTGCAGCACTTCATCCAGTGCTCCCACTCACCAATCAGCACTTGCAGGGGGGCACCGGCATTCCCATCTGCCCCCTCTGCCCGTTGCCTAAGTGGGGAGCATGGCCTGTCAGGGAGTACACCCCCATGCACCCTCTACACATCACCACTGCAATAGCCCAAATCATTCTGGGTAAATTTCCCACCTCCCCTGAACAATCTTCTTTTCCATTGACAAATGCTCCAGCCTTATCCCAGGACATTAACTCCTTGACACCCAGGTTAGGTACAGATGTCACACTTATACTGGTATTAGTGTTCGGAAACCAGTCTACACCTGTAACTGTACAGAAGTTCAGCGCACAAGCTGCTTACAGACATTAAAAAGAAACAGTGCTCTACTTCAAAATTGGCATGCTCCCTCACCAAACCCAGCACATGCCCAAAAGAGGTATCACATTAGTTGGACCTGGCTTGCCCAGTGTCTGTATAGATTGGGTGCTTCAGTGAGACTTCTCTGGTGCTTTTATTTAATAGCTGATTGAATCAGCTATTAAATAAAAGCACCACAAAGGCCCACTGAAGCATTCAATTTATACAGATTCTGCAGAGCTGGGTTGAACTAACACACTGCTTATTCCAGTAAAGCACTTTTTTTTTTCACATCTGTCAGCAGCCACATAGACCAGTTTAAAAATGGCAGATCCTTGGCTAAGATAGACCTGGACAGATATACTGTCAGACTTAAGCGATTTAGGTTAGATTGCTCTATCTAATTTCTGTACTAGATCCCCTCCTGACTCAAGTTAGAACACAGTCCGCTGGCATCCCAGGTGCCTTTGCAGCACCCACTGCTCCCTCCCCCTCCCTCTTGTACAGATACTCAGTCACCCTGTGCTCATCTGCTCTGCCCAAGCACCAGGCCAGCCCCGCCCCACCTCCAAGATGTCGCAGAGCCAAGGCAACAAAGCCTCCTTCCCCAGTCCCACATCCCGGTGGTGCCTATTAGCCTGGCCAGGCAGCTTGGGAGGATGAGGGAACAGGGCCACTGCCACATGGGCCTCCTCCCAGCTGTGCTGGCTCAAGTCTGGGACTCCTTCAGTCCCCAGCTGCTCAGCCAGGCTGACAGGCACAGAGGCTGGGACCTCTGCAGCTGGGAGTTAACAGGCAGTAGACAGGGACAGGATAGTGAGAGTGTGGACCACCCAGACTCAAACCAGCACAGCTGAGAGGGGCCATCCTATGCCCTGCCCAGATGTCACTGACACCCAGCCACTGGGCAGGGGCAGGGCTCCAGCAACAAAGACCACCCTGACCTTCTGGCTTTGGCCACTGCAGGCAGAATCTGAGCCCCTTCCCCTGCCCCCTCCCCACAAAAGGACACATGTCCAAACTTAGAGTGCTTAAAGTAAAACGCAAAAATTAGACCACTCCTATCTTGGACTTTTTGAACATAAGGCTCCATGTTGAAAAAAGGCTCAGTGCCCCTTCTTTTAAAAATCATACATATCGTCTCTAGTGACTTGACCCTCAGCCTTTTTTTTCAGCATATTTAAGTTTGTAAAGGACAATTGTCTGAACGATTTCCAGTATTCCTTTGGACCATATTCTCATTAAAAAAATAAAGGTTATTTTCACACAGAAGGTATAGATTCAAAGTAGATCTGTTTTTGAAAGATGGGTGATTCCATCTGATACTCAGTTACACAGTTTATCCAGCAAACAAACTCTTCTGTAGAATCTTACCACTATATAATCTGGCTATATCATCATACAATCTAACTACATAACAAGGAAATAAGTGAAGTGAAGATATTAAATTGCTGTAATTCTGGGAGCAAAGAGGCTGACACATGCCCTCAGACTATACAGACAGGCATCCAGGTGCATTACAGAAAAGTCTCCAGATTCTGTGCCCTGCTGTGTTCTGACACACCCTGTAATGTGAGGCTACTCAAGCTTGCTTGCAAACACTGCACAGTTCCTACATGTGCCAGCTTCCATCCTTTTAAAGACTTCAGAAGTCAAGCTTAGTAGATGTGAATACAGATTATGCCTTTGATTGAGGATATAGTTATTACTGAATGTGCTTCTGTCACATTTGTTCATCTGAGTCCAACCTCTAAGGAGTTATCTGCACACAAACTGCTTTGGAAAGAGTGCAGTATAGACCCTTTCTGTTTGATATTACATGTGTTTGTTCTCTTGAAAGGCTTTTAGCCCTGAGGTAAGGATTAGACAACAATTCAGCAGCCTTAAAAGACATCACAAAGAAACCTGTCAGCTTCAGAAGATGCCTGATTTGTTTTTCAAAGGTGTAGCATTGTTTTCCATGCTAGCTTTGTTGCTGCCAACAGCAAATGCAAAGCAGAACCATTTTTGCAAATCAAGTAATGCTAGAGAATGTATTATTGCAACATCTAAGTAATTGTTAGTCTTTCTTCTTTTAACTAATACTGGCCAAGAAAATATCACCAGGCATGTAACTTACCCAAAGGAAAAAAACACAGGTTTTCAACAGAAACACTTTGAAGTTAGTTCCATCAGAAACCACTAAATGGAGCTTATTCTGTTACCATTCTAGAAGTTGTTACATTTAAATCAACAACAGTTTGAATAAAATTCCTCTCTCATCCCTCTGGATTAATTCTCACAGCTCTAGAAAACCAGTGTGCAAATAGCCTCTGCAATTCAGTGAAAGCATTCTGTTTTATAGAGTGTTCAAGTTACAGAGCTGCAATCACAACTCCCAAGGAAATGAGGAACAGAGTCATAAGGTAAAAAATGATAATGATGGCTAAAGTGCTCATAGGCTAGGGACGGACATTACACATAAACCAGTTTCAGTAATCAGAAACTGGTTTAAACCTGTAACAGAACAGATGTTAAGTGCACATAAACCAGTTTGAAAATGGCTTAAACCGGTTTGAGATAAACCTGGTTGAATGTAGTATCAGACTTAACTGATTTAGCTCAAACTGGTTTATGCAATGTCTGTCCCAGACCCCTTCCTAGTTTAAGTTAAAATAGACTCCCCCAGAATCCCAGCATGCTCTCTGGGCTGGGCTCTCTACTCTACAGCTGGGTTGGCCCCTCCCCTCTGCTCCCTGGCTGGAGCCCCAGCAGAGACTGTAGGCATCTGCCTGGCTTCCCCCTGCTCCCTCCCCTCACCACTCCCTGCTAAGAAGGGATTTCCCTCTCCCCTCTGCCTTATGCAGACACCTCTCAGCATTAGCTAGCATACCACAGGCTGGCTATGGTCCATGCAGTGGCAGATAAGACAAAGGCAGACAGGACTGTGTGCTTTTTGGAACTAATCAACAGGTAACTGGTAATGTCCCTCCTTGGAATGTTCCCTTCCTTGGAAAAGTTGTTTAAGAAGAGCTTGAGCTAATGACAGGGGCTTTGTTTTCTGATGGGATGTTAAATGCTGATAACAAAGCTGATAAATGCTCTGTTATCAAGGGGGAGAGGAGGACCCCTCCCTAATCAGAGCATCCTGCTAGGGCCTGGCCACACAGACACTCCCTTAGCTCAGCATTGTAAAAGGGGAGGGAAGGCTGCTCTAGCACCACCCAGCTTCTAGCCTGAGCCACTGCAGGCATGTGCCTGTAGTTCTGGGATGTCTTTGCAGTTACAAACTGATTTAGCCTAGCCAGATTAGACTAACCTGCAAAGATTGAATCAATTCAGGCTCTGGCTTTTTGAAGGTCTGTCCATAGCCATAGAGCCAGACTTGTGTCCAGCTGCTTCTGAGGATGGAAAAGAATGGCAGTATGATTCGTTGTTTTATTAAATGCCAGGTGTACCAGACGGGCCTTCTTGTGTCGTTCCTGGGAGCTCCGCCCTCCTGGTTGTTGGCTACTCCCTGTCCGGACCTGTTTGACACCGTGGGTGTTTGTTCTCCCTCATCGCCAACCCCACTCTCTCCTGCCACGACTTGCTGTTTTCCCAGTGGGCGGGGCTAGTTCACAGGTCCCTCAGTGGCCCGGGTTTGGCCCGCCGGTTGCACACGGGGCTCCGCCACCCCTACACCCCGGCCTCACGCCACCTATAGGCTCCACGTACCCATGCCTGCTCTGTGCTACTTCTGCAAGCTTCCAACACATCATTCATACTCAATCCCACCTCAGTGTTTGCCCCTTCACCTTAACCTACACCACTGCCTCAGTCGCACTATCTGAATACCCCGTGCCTCAAGCCCTTCACCCTGTGAGACCCTCCACACTCAGAGTCACCGATATTCTCACTGCCTCACTGACCCTCCACCAGATCCCACTTAACCCAAATGGGGCGGGGAAGGGATTCCCCTTTAGCTGCTCTCAGGCTGCTCCGCTCCTATTCCTTTAACAGGCGTCCGCTGCTCTTGGTGGCGATCTCACCCCAATCTCCCTCCAGCCAGGTGATCCGCGATCCTTCACCCCTCTTCAGCGTGTCTTGCACCCACCATCCCGGCACTTACTTCGGGGCCCTCAGAATCCTCCTGGGTCGTCCCGATCTCTAGCAGCTCACCGGATCCACTGCTCCTGTGACCATCTGCAGACATCCCTGTCGTTGAGCGTCTCTTAGGGGTCGCTGCTCCCTCCGGCATGCCTGCTCGATGATATCCGTCCCAGAGTATCCCCGCCGTCGCTGGCTCTAACCGCGTAGGTATTCCTGAGCTCCCCGCCGCCTCTGAAGCGGTGGCCACCATTTTTAAATCCCCCGGCCGGCATCCGACACTGCTGTCAGCTGCACGAAGATGTGGCTAATGAGCCACGTGGATTCTCCCTCCGGCTCAACGTTTCTTCTGCCCTAGGCTTCAAGTAAGTGTCTCCTGTTACCTCGTGCCCCGTGACACCAGGGTATAGCAATGTGGATCTTTTCTGAGCATTGTCAGATCATATCCATATCTCTCCTTTTGCCATGTACAAAAGAGATCTACCATGGAGATCTCCTCCAGAGCACTTAAGTGGGTATAGAGGTGCTGTTTAGAAGTTTTCTGTAGCTTGGGCAACAAACCCAATGAACTCTCTGGGCCCTCTGCATGACCTAAGTGAAAAAGTAATATACAGTGGCTTACCTACGACTATACACCAAAACAGAAACTAATGCAATAGAAAGTGTTTAAAATCACTGATGTGGTAAGACATGAGAACCATGCTGTCATGGATTGGGGTAAGTATTGTTACAGTCAACAGTTGTAACAACTAACCTTGATTCAGGATAAAGGTAAAGAAATCATTAAGGTCCTTTATGAGGCTAAGTAGCTGAAACAGAAGGAGGACCACCTAAAACACAGGATGATGGCATACCTTGAGCAGGTACTGATCCATATGGCCCAGAGGGATTTTTAAAGTAGAGGTGGCCACCCTGTGACCCAGCTGCCAAAAGTTACACATGTAGCCTCTGTGTGTGGTATGTGACAGATCAGAGAGAGGACAGGCAGACCACGGTGAATAGGGGAGGAAGCAGAAAGTAAAGCAGCAAACTGACCAGGGACCACAGGGAAGGAGCAGAAAGAAGAGCAGCAGATGAGTCACGGAGCACCAGCAAAAGGCAAAAGGCAAAACAGCAGATTGGGCAGGGCAAGGGAATCAGAGTGACACTTGGAGAAGGTGCAAAGCTAATTTGTAGCACATTTACTAAAAAGATTGGCCCCCAGTACTCTAGGCCAGGTACAGACATTAGACTTTTACTGATATAAGTGATTGGAAACCCATCTATACACATAACAGAAGTTCATCACACAAAACTGGTCTATACTAGGGCTGTGTGAAACGGAAGTGTTCTGTTTTGACCAGCATTTCAATGTTTCGACAGAACAGTGTTTTGTTTCGACTTTTGTTTCAAGTCAAAATGACTGTTCCATTTCGTTCCATTGAACCATTTTGTGTTTCGACCCTGTTTTGATGTTTCGCCCATAGGATAAAATGGGGAAGGTCAAAACAGGCTATAACTTTGTTATTTCTAGCCAGATTTGGATGAAACCTGCAGAAATGGTAGCTCCTTCTGAGGGCATGATGTGTGCAAAGGTTCAAGAAGATAGGTGCAGGGGCTTCAGAGAAACTGCACCCCAAAGTCTTGAGAGAAAAACTCATGTCACGTGTATAGGTTAAGCCACAGTGGGGTCAAAACTTCAGAGAGAGTAGCCACTGCTGAGGCCACAAAGCCTGCCAAGTTTCAAAGAGATAGGTGCAGAGAGTTCAGAGAAACTGCACCCCAAAATCCTGAAAGCCAAACTTGTGTCACGTGTATGAGTTAATCCACAGCAGGGTCAAAACTTCAGGCGTGCTAATCCCTGTAGAGGCCACAAAGCCTGCTAAGTTTCAAGGAGATATGTGCAGGGGTTTGGGGGAAACTGGACCCCAAAATCTTGAAAGCAAAACTCATGTCACGTGTTTGAGTTAATCCACAGCATGGTCAAAATTGAAGGCACGCTAGCCCCTGCTGAGGTCATGAAGCCTGCCAAGTTTCAAGGACATAAGTGGGGAACTGCACCTCAAGCTGCGGACAAACAAAACTCGTGACACGGGTGACACCGTTTGTGTTAAGTTGCAGCAGGGTGAAAGCTGCAGGGATCGTAGCCCCTGATGAGGCCACGAAGCTTGCCAGCTGTCAAGAGATCGGTGCAGGGGTTCTGGGGCTCTGCACCTCTGGCTGCTGACAGGCAAAACTCATGTCATGGGTGCTTGTGCAACTGTGTCTGTCTTGGGGCACAGGGGAGGGGAAACTAGTGTAGGTCTGGCTGCTAGTCCCTGCTGCAGCCACAAAGCCTGCCAGCTGTCAAGGAGATAGGTGCAGGGGGTCCTGGGGCCCTGCACCCCTAGCTGCTGACAGGCAAAACTCATGACATGGGTGCTGGTGCAACTGCTGCCTCCTGGTCACAAACTCCTGGAAGGTCATTTCAGACTCATTTCAGGCTCAAATTTAGGAAAAACTACTTCACCAACTATGGTGTCCAGACTGTGACCATTACTTCTAGTTTTCCCCAAGGGTGCCCTGGTAAACTGTTGTTCACTGAGCCCTAGATGTATGCTTCTGATGTAGCGGTAAGCTGCTACCAAGTCCACTCTCAGCCTTCTCTTTTTCAGGCTGAAGAGTCCCAGGTCCCTCAGCCTTTCCTCGTCTGGCTTGACGTGCAAGTCTCTGATCATACAGGTGGTCCTTCTCTGGACTCTCAATCTTTACCACGTTCTTAAGGTGTAGAGCCCAGAACTGGATGCAGTACTCCAGCTGCGGTCTCACCAATGCTGAGAAGAGCCGAGTAGAGCAGGAGAATCACTTCTTTGCAATGGTTTTGCTGGAGATGCATCAATTGATGCATGCCAGAGTATTGTTGGCCCTGCTGGCTACAGCATCGCACTGCCAGCTCACGTTCATACTGTGGTCAATTATTACCTCCAGGTCTTTGGTGGCAAGTGATGGGGGATCTTCAGTCCTGCTGCCTAATGAGATGCAGCAGTTGCACAAGCACCCATGTCATGAGTTTTGTCTGTCAGCAGCCAGAGGTGCAGGGCCCCAGAACCCAGAACCCCTGCACCGATCTCCTTGATGGCTGGCAAGCTTCATGGCTTCAGCAGGGGCTAGCAGGCCGGCAGCTTTCATCCTGCTGCGCCTTAACACACACAGTGTCACCCATATCACGTGTCACCCATGTCATGAGTTTTGCTTGTCCACAGTTTGAGGTGCAGTTTCCCCCAAACCCCTGCACATATCTCCTTGAAACCTGGCAGGAGGTTTCAACAGGAGCTAGCATGCCTGCAGGTTTGACCCCGCTGTGGCTTAACATATACACGTGACATGAGTTTTGCTTTCAGGATTTTGGGGTGCAGTTTCTCTGAACCCCCTGCACCTATCTCCTTGAAACATGTCAGGCTTTGTGGCCTCAGCAGGGGCTATCATTCCTGTAGTTTTGACCCTGCTGTGGCTTAGCATGTACACGTGACACAAGTTTGGCTCTCAAGACTTTGGGGTACCGTTTCTCAGAACCCCCTCCACCTATCTCCTTGACACTTGGCAAGCATTATGTCCTCAGAAGGGGCTATCATTTCTGCAAGTATTATCCAAAACTGGCCAGAAATGACAAAGTTATAGGCTGTTTCAACCTTTCCCATTATAGCCTATGGGCAAAACGTTGAAACAGCATCGAAACGGTGAAACGTTTCAACTTGCCTCATTTTGTTTCAAGGCTGTTCCGACCATATCTGTTTTATTTCAATTTTGCTGTTTGGCCATGGAACAGGTCGAAACAGCACCGAAACAAAGCTGGTGGCAAAATTTCACACAGCCCTAGTCTATACCTGTAATGGAACAGAAGTTTGACGCACTCAGACTGGTTTAAAAATGGCAGAATCTGGTCTAATATTTGCCCTGCTAGCAAAGGGTGAATGAGTTTTCTGTTCACTACCAATCTAAACTAGGTTGATTACACAAAACTGCATAACTTAAATTGATTCTGCCTTGGGCTTTTTGAATTTCTGTACCTAGTCCAGAAGCTAATATAGTAAATGCAGAGGTTAGAACACACCTTGGTCAGTCTGGGTTTGTCCGGATGTCTGTGAGAGCAAGTGAAGGAAGGTAGCAAGTAAACAACAGACACAGATGCAGAGGTGCTGTTTAGGGTAGACCTCAAAACAAAAAGTGAGAGAAAGAACTTCTAAGACAACAGCTGAAAATGTGTGCAGAGAAACTGTCTACCACTGTTTGATTCCTCTGGTGTTCTGAGAAACAGGACTTTGTACATTCATTGCAGATAAACAAGATTGTAACAGATACTAATTTTTTCAGAATCATATGCCCATGGGAGTTTTAATATTTAATCTTAAAGTAATTAGATATATTTTATGGTAGTACTGACAACTCTTTACTATTATAATATTGCAATACAGAAAACTGAATTAACCTTGCAAATCAGTGTATTTTAAAGGATGCATTCATTCTGCACCAGAATAATAGTAGCTATTCATTGCAAACATGCAAAAAACCCCACTGTTTCCAACATTACCTGTGAAAGGGCATCTGCGATAAGCAACAGTTACTCTATTAAGGACGTGTGAAGCAGCACTAAAGCCCGCTTCCCTGCTAGTGGAAGATTCACTTCAGTTAGGGAAAGCCACAAGTGATGTAGAACCTTCCTGCTAACTAACTCTTGTGTCCCATACAACTGAACTGGACACTGTTTGGAAGTAGTCCAAGAACATGCAATTTCAACTTGTAGTGAAGTTGATACCATTTTCTTTTAACAGGCTTGTTGTGCCCCGAGCAGTAGAGAATTCACTTCATTCATGCCAGAGGGAATGGACCTCTACATTTAACTCCTTCAAGTATAGAGACCACAGCCTTACACACACTCTTTTCCATTGATCTTGGGTGCCTGTGGACCATTTGCTTCACCAGTTTCCTCTTTCTTATTCCACCAAAGGAAATTTGGTGGGTTTAGTAGTCCATAGGTTTGTATCGGCCATGAACAAGTCAGACCTGATGGAAAATGCCCTTCATTTAAAAGCTTTTCTAAATCTATCCCAACCATCTTTTATTGGTCTAATAAAAGATATCAGCCATGAAAACTCTTGGCTCATGTATTTCTTGGACCATCACAGCTACAACAGGACTCCAACATTGCTAACATTTTGAACTCTGAGAGCTACAATAAAATAAAAAAAATCTTGCTGTAGTCTAAAGCTAGCAGTGCCACTAAATATGCTCTGCTGCAACAGTAAAAGGAAAGGAGAAATTAGTGATTTAGAAATACCAATTTGAGGTTCCTTAACCTATGCAAAAATGGTCATAGCCATAGCCATGATGTAGCGCTGTGGAGAAGAGTGGATCAAACATCAAACCCCTTCAGTGGAAAATATGAAAATATTAATAGAAGTACTGAGCTCTAGAATAGAATGATTTTGCTCTGGAATAGACATATCAGAATCTGTCCCAAATTTCTAGAACATCTGCCATGCTAGGCTTGTTATCAGTATTTAGAGGCTTGCAAACAATGAACAATAAGAAAAGAATAACAGTTTAAGCCAATTCCTGCTGAATTCAGTAGAAATATTTTCCCTAAATTTGGTAGACTTGGGATCAAACCCTTAAAGGTTTTGATAAAATCAAATGAAATATGACCAGGGCCAGCTAATCCTTCCCAGAGAGAAACAGGATAATGAAGAGGACTTTACTGTTGACATCTCTATAGTACAACATGAGAAAACAAACTTGGAACTGGATGGTTTCGAGAAGCCCTAGATATTCATATTGAATAGAGGGTGGAGAAAGAGTCAGTAAAACTTCATTGATTTTGAAAAGTGCTAACTAAAAAGGATTACCAGATATTGCATTTTGGCATGAGAAAACCTGGCATTAATATAACATAGGCATCTGTGACAACAGCTACATATAATGATGCCAATAACTTAGTAGCCTTGGAATGAAGTGTTCTAGCATTCCTGGACATTAATTAATTAGTGCTATCCACTTTGCTAAGAGGAAGGCCTCAGGTCAGTTTAAACCTGAGTTTTCACGTAGGTAGTAGACAATCCATATTATTTACAAGAAGTTAGAAAACTGGTCATCCATCTGAACAAAAATCAGTAAATGGACACGTTAGTGACTTTGCATTGCATTTGATCCAACACCCTTTGAAGTCTGTGAGTGATCTATCAAAAGTCTGTTAGGACTTATCCTACATCACTGCAATCAATGGGAATTTGGCATTGATGCACAGAGGCCAAGACTTATTCTACCTCAGAAGTGCTTCTAGATGTACTACAAAATTGGCATTGCAGTTTTAAAGATTTTTTTTTTTTAATTTTAAAACACATCATGTGCTTCTTTCAATGGTTCATCTCACTATTACATTTCCAAAAGATGTTAAATCCAAAATAGAAAAGTCAGACCACAACATCAGGTTCTCTCTGACAAGGAATAGGAAAAGAAAACAATAAAAAGACCTTGCCTAGAGATATTCACAAGATTCCTGCTGGCAATTGATATAGAACCTTACATTGCTGGGGTTAGCACTGAAGAGTACTCTGCTTAAAGGGGAAAAAAACTTTATTCATACAGATCACTACCTCTGAGACATAGAGCACCTACTTAAAAGACAATAATAAGTACTCACAAATATGAAATAAAAGCAAACAAAGTTTCACTGGGAAGTTTTAGGATTGGATTGTGATACAATATCTGATGACAATGGCTTTGTGGCTCACATACCATGAGATCTAGCCCTCTTTACAACACCTAAGAGAATTACTCCACCCCCTGGGATAGAACAACTTAAGCACACAGGTAAACTTACATGGTGTGTATGTCCGTGAAGCAGTTATTAGAGCCACACCACCACTTACTTAAGCATAGATACATAAGGCCTAACCCAAGGATCATGGAAGTTAATAGAAAGGCTCCTATTAACCCTAGAAGGCATTAGATAAGGTCCCTATTCAGTCTGCTGCTGGCGAGAATGTAAACTTCACTAGAAGCTGTGCTGAGGCCATAGTTGAAGTTGTTTGTGCTTTTACAATGGGAAGACAGAATTTGGCCCCTAATGTGCATGTGACCCCTTTAACTTTTTAGGTTGGTACTCATTTTCACTTTATGAGACAAACTCATGGAACAAACTCTCATAACAAGATGGGCAAGATCAGTGTAGTCATGATTATCACAAGAGTCCCATCTGGCTTAACCATCTGTGAAAGCTACCAAACTTTTCTTCCCTGTATTACTTACTCCTGCATGAAATGACTCAGAGCCTGCAACCAATATCACTGCATAAATGAGAAGAAACTGTTAAAATAATGCGAAATCATTGCAAGTAAGGTTGGAATCAGGCCTTAAACATCTACTTCAGCTTATCATGTAGAGCAGCATTTCTCAACCCATGGTCATGACCCAAAAGTGGATCACAAGAATATATGAAAGGATCACTAATTTAAAAACGGATCTACAAACTTCAAAAAATGGATTCTCCTTTAAAGAAGAAAAACATGGGAAACTGTGACAGCCTGTAAGGGGCTGTTTGCTCCCCCCTAACCCCAAGCTCCACACAACCCCCCCCCAAAAAATGCACCCCCCTGTAAAATGTAAAAAGCCATCATCACTGGGGTGTGCTCTGTACCAGTCACACATATTCTTCCCCTTTTGAATGAAAGTCAGATGTTTTGATACCTTTTCTAAGAGAGAATGAGGAGAAAGATGAGACCAGAGAGCTGAGAATGAGGCAAAGGATATCAGGAATCAGACACCACAAGAGCCAGGTACAAACAATTACACTTCTACCAGTATAAGTGAGGGGTGCACCGATAGAGGTTTTGGGGGCTGATACTGATAGCCGATATTTAAGGAGGCATATCGGCCGACACCAGCCCAATTTCCAATACAGCTGCCTCCAGCTGGTAAGTCCATGTGCTGGAAGGTGAGGGGGAAGGAGGGAGGGAAGGGGCATATGGGGGCATATCAATGCCCCCCGTGGTGAAGCAGGGGCAGGGGCTACCCAGCTGAGGTGGAGCAGGGCAGGGTGGCCATGGGATGGAGCCCTGGGTCACGGGGGGTGTGGCTCCAATAAATGTATCTTATGCATAGATATATACGAGACACTCGCTCTCCAAGAACAGTAGCACCATCCCGTGCCCACCCTGCCCAGCTGGGCAGCGCCTGCCCCTGCTCCCTTCCTCACTGTGGGAGGCATTGATCTTCCCCCCCATGCTCCTTCCCTCCCTCCTCCCCTTTCACCACACAGACTTACCAACTGAAGGCAGCTCTCCACACTGCCAGCTCTGCTCCTCACTGCTTGTATGCTGTGCTGCAGCTGCAGGCATACACAGGGCATTTATCAGCCAAATCATCAGCCCTGTTGGGCCAATTTCCGATACAGCCAATTTTCTTTATATTGATACCGACTGAATATCAGACCAATGTATCGGTGCACCTCTACCTGTAACAGAACAGAAGTTCAGCACATACCCATGGGTACACATATGTCTATACCCATAATGGAACAGAAATTCAGCACACATAGACTGGTTTAAAAATGGCAGAACCCAGTCTAAGATTCCCTCACCCTGCCAAGGCTGAATGTGTGTTCTGTTCCCTAACCGTCTAAACTACGCTGCTTACTGCAAACTGTATAATTTAGATTGATTCCTACCACCCCCTCTGCATGCTTACTTAAGAGCTCCTTTCTACCACTTTGCCTGCCTACTGCCTCTCTCTTTGCTAATGAAACAGGGATAGGGTCACTAAGGTAGATGGAGCGGTTAGCAGAAGATGGCCAGGAAAAAACTTCAATATAGATAACAAGGAAAAAGAAGAGGAGAGAAACGTGGTGGGAAGGTTATGCTGGAACATGTCAACCTTGTCTTCAAAAAATTCCTGAAGGCCAGAGATCAGGTTTTAAGTTTTAAGAGGGAAACAAAGATGTCAAATAGGCAGCAGGAACTGTGGATGTGGCGGTCAAAAACCAAAAAGTGGGCCTAGGAGGTGAAGGAGAAGAGAACAAATGTGTAGTAGAGGGGGTCAACCTACTCAAGGGATCTTCCCCAGAGGCACCCAGAAGCCCATGAAGAAACAGATTCAAGAAGTAAATCCAGGTTAGGGGTTGGTAGGACAGACTTGTGTAGGTGTATTGTGGTTGGGGATTTAATTACAGCTTGTATAGACAAACTTGAGCTGAGGGCTTATGAGAAGTGGGAGGGAATGGGGGTGCATTGTACTGGATGTCTCATAATCAGATCACTCTCTATTTACTATTTCCCAAAATGGGAGGTCAGAGTCCCCTACCATGATATACTGGGCCCCTAAATTTCTCTTGCAGGCTCTGCCTCAGCCGGATTTAATTCTACTTGCTTAAGTACCAGGAACAGTGCAGCTCCAGTAGCTTGAAGTTCAGCTGCCATGTCCAAGAACTATGGTCTTGTACAGCTCAGGGTGCCATGGGAGAAAGCAGAGAAGGAACTGAAGGTGTCAAAGAGTGTGGGATGGAGAGAATGGGCAACTGAGACAATAGAAGGACACAATGAGAGAGAGAGGCTCAGAGAGGATTGGACTGGAAGCTGTGGTCATAATTGAACTGGAAAAAGTGGCCAGGCAATGGCTAGGGCACACACAAGATGCAAGTGGGTAAAGTTGAAGGAAATGAAGTTGTGATCACATTAGAGAAGAGTGGTTATAAAAAATCAGGGAGAGAAAGACGGACAATAACGCTTAGCAAGCTAAGTCAAAGAAGCAACCACTTTAGAGAAGAGGAGAATTAATTTGGGGTTGAAAATCACAATATCTTGCTGCAGTGGCCACATCTTCATGTGACGCCATGTCACCATAGCAATGTGCTATGACAACATAGCATCCACAGGCAAGAACCATGATGCCACAACTACGTCACCGTAGCAAGGCAGTAGGGATTGTGGATGAGGTGAAGGCAGTCAATAACCAAAAAGCGGGATTGAGAGGTGAAGGAGGAGAGAACAAATGTGTAGTAGAAAGGGTCAGCCTGCTCAGGGGATTTTCCCCAGAGGCAGCCATTAAAGAGCATTGCTACAGGGATGTAGCAGCGAAAAATAACTGCTGTGCTCACGGTGCTAAGTGATGGTGCAGTAACAAAGGCGCGATAGGGACATGTGTGGACATACCTACTAGAAATGAAATAAGTCACTCACTGTCTAATTGACAGAAGATACGATATCAATATTAATTTATAATAGTTATTACTGGCACATTTTCAAAAGGATATAAAACATCATGTTTAGGAGTTTAAACCAATCTCTAACTATTGACTGAGGTAGTCACAAAGATAAAATTACTCCACATTTTTCTGCTCTAGGCTTGCTTTCACTTTTTTACCTGAAACATCTGTTGTCGGACCCTAGGAAGGGAGTCTCAGTGGTTTCCAGGCTCAAATCAGTGCAGCCATTTCCATATTCCTGTGTTGAAAATGTAGATCTTCTTCTAAAATGATATACGAAAGAGGAATCTTGCACTTTCCAGCAAAACTGAAATGTTGATTAGGGTGAGATGGAAAAAAAAATCCTATAAAGGCTTCTATGATGTTATGGAGTAAACAAAGCCCACTTTGAAGCTTGGCTAATAAGAATGACTAATAACAAAGCACCCTCTCTTTTTTTCTTTCCAAATATTTATAGCACATATTGGCAGATTTTAAATTTGCATGCTAAGCAGGTCATTAATTACTTCATTTAGAAACTGACAGGCCTCATGTCATTCTATATAGCGTTTTTCAAACTGTCACACCCACACTCTGCCTAAAAGCTGTTGAATATAAACTTCATTATTTATAATGCAAAAAGGGTATAATTGATTATGTTCTGATTATGCATCATAATGCTTTCTTTGGGTGTGTACTTAATCATTGTGGTTTCTTGGAATATGCAAACCTTTCAGGCAAATCCTTCTATAGAGCAATCTAAATAGCATTCTGAACTGACAACAGCTGGGTAAACAGAGCTAGTGAATTCATGAACAATGCAGTGTCACAAACCATACCTACTGTCTCAGTACATCATTTTCACAGAGGAAGGTCCAGAGAATAGATAGACGTCTAGGGAACTCTGGTCCATAAGGTATTACTCTGTCATTTCTAAAAAGAAGAAAACACTGTACACAGTTTGTGGCTATGTACATAGACTGGCATGAGGATGACTATGTTGTTACAGTGAAATGTCAGCATCTCTTTTTCTGCATCTGTAGCTGACAGTTCAATAAGAAGCAACAAACAAAGCAAAAAGCCATACTAGTAGTGTCAAGCAATCTAGGCTTCCCTGATTCCTGAACTTAGAGCTGCAAATGGTTTAAAATATTTTATTCAACTTGTAATAATGTAAGAAGTTTATTTCATCCTGAATCAGATCCTTAGCATGCTTAACACACCTGATTAATTCACACAAAATATGATTTATTAAAAAATGCCTTAAAAAAGCATTACTGGACATGTCTACACATGCACTTTAATGTGCATTAGCCTATTTTAATGTGCATTAAGACATCAGAGAAAACTGTTCTCTTTAGCTTATGTGCATTAAAATAGGCTAATGCACCTTTTTCTAGTACCTCACAATGGAGGGCACTTATACACATGCAGTGAGGCTGCTCCAACGTGCTGTAATTACAGTGTATTGGAGCAGACTTGATTAATCAAGATCCGCTGGCATATGCCATGCCAATGTTAATCTTGATTAATCAAGTCTGCTGGACCATGCTAATGACTGTATTCCAGCAGACTCCAGTGTCATCCCCACACTGAAAAATGGCAACAGGATGCTTTAACTAAAGTTCGTTCAATGAGCTTTAGTTAAAGTACCCCCACCACCATTTTCAGCATAGGAACATGGATACACGTGATGCACTGGGCACTTTGTTCAGAGTGGCTCTCAGATCCACTCTAATTAAAATGCCTCTCCCCCTCACACTCCTGAAGCATGTGTATAAATGCCCACAGGGAGGTATTAGATTTAATGGACATTAGCTAAAGCACATTAATGAACGTGTAGACACGTCCACTGTGACTGAAAAGGTTAACAGAAGTATAATTCTCTAGCAAAATCTGCAATATTTGATATCTGAAAAAATAGCTTTGGATCATAGATTAGCAAGAATTACAAAATCCCTTCAGAATCTAAATAAAGATTTCTTAAAAGGCACTTTTTTCCTATAAAAGCTCGAAAAAGTAATGCCGTCCTATCATAAAGAAGAGTATTATATAAGAGATAAATTAAAAGATGCTCACGAACAACTCTATAAACCAATATTATAAACTCTATAAACCAAATATAAATGATAAATGATCAATGCAAACATCTGGTCATGAATATAATAATTACTATACTAAACAGCAACAAAGGATATTTATAACTATAACATTAAAATATATCAAATCTTGATTACGACCTCTGGGACCTAGTGAAATAATAATAGCAGTGTGGTATAAGAGTGAAAACCAGAGTAGGACAAAACAGAAAATCACATAGTAACACTGCCGTAGCAAGGGGGGAGCAAGTGGGGCGACCACCGCAGGTGCCGAAGTGAAGGGGCGCCAACAGGTGCTGCCCAGCCATGGTGAAGTGAGGCACAAAGCCACGAGCGACTTGTTTTGGGGTGCATGGGGGTGGGGGAAGGGCAGCTCCCACCACTGCATGCACTCTTAGGGAAGCAGGGCGGAGCATATGCCCCTCAGATCTGTGTTCAGGGTTAGGGTAGGCTGCTGCTGCAGGCTTTGCCCCACGTGCTAAATTTCGTTGCTATGGCAGTGCATAGAAGCTTTTGCAACATCAGGACTTCATTAATCTGAATGCTGGCATATGCCATGCCGATGTTACTTAACTTAGTTATGAAAGCATTCTCAACCAAGATTCACATTTTGTGCTTCAACTTGTGTCTTTACAGTTATTTCTGAGTGTAAAATTGTAAGACATTGTAAGACATTGTAAGACATGAGACTGAATTGGAAAATTGTCTCTCATAGTAATCAGAATTCAAAATTTTTCTCCTGCGAATGTATTTTGTAAGGTAAACTTAATCCTTTCAAACCCTTATAAGTTTTACTACAACAGCCCTTGCATTCCAGGGGAGTTTAAGCCGGCAAGTTCCTGGAAGAACTGGTTTGTTCTTACTCTAAAAAAGGGACATAGACAGGGAAACAGAGAGGATTTCTAAATGTTAGTGCTAGTTCTCCAACTATCATACAGAAAAAAATGATCCCCATAGGAGATGAATTTCTCTAATTAAGGAATCTTGTTTTTCAGTGTTAGCTGGAAGTCCTGGCTATTCGACAGGTATAGAATAAAGTTATTTTAAAGGTAACCTTTCACCTCCTGGGAATATCTATATAGCTGGAGCCAGAAAAAAAGACAAAAGATTGCATTTTTATCAGCATTTTATTTTTAGTGCATAGAATCAATTCTGATTCAAAAAGTATTTGGGACTAGATCTGGTTCTAACTGCATTTTCATGTAAGGGAGGAAAGAAATAAGCACTTTCCCTCTGCCTGGATCAATGGTGGAGGTGCGTAGAATTAAGAAAGGCAGGCAACTCCCTCCTTGGAACAAGCATGTGGGAAAGACAGGAGAATAAGAGGACACAGCTGTCCATTTACTGGCTAGGATACCTGAAGAAGCACTTGAGGACAAAGAAAGAAATGGGAAGGGACTGGGACTCAGAGGTGTGTCTCTGAGGTACACTGTGCCCACTGAAGTATTTAAAATCATAATCTAGTCTTTCATATTGAACCCCTTAGTGTAGCTGTGTCACTGCAAACAAACATATTCTCCATTTTCCTTCTGTAATGTACAAAGATTGAATTCACTGCTCAAGTGAAACAAAACATAAAGGTAAAATCTAAAAATCCTGTAAAATCCTGTTCTTTCCTTCAGCTATAAATAGGCTTGATCCCACAAGATTCTGAGTGTTTCAGGCAATCTTCAGAGCCCCTAAGAGAACCCCAAAATATGAAACAACACTAAAATAAAGAAATAATCCCACCCTTTAAAAAAGCCTAATTCATAAGACTTTGTTTGAGATTTGAAACCCCACCCACAGTTTTTCTTCTTCAAAATCATATTTCCATATTCTTATTATAGTACACAGGTGTTTGTATCCATTTAATTCATGAACAAGAGATAAACCTGAACCAGGATTCCAAATCCCCAAACTCAGGACTGAACCTGAACAAGGGGAGGATTTGAAAACGTGAAACCAGCTGCAGGGCCCTGAGCCTATGAGAAGATAAACCACAATTCTTCACCCAAATTTCCCCCTTGCCTTGGATGAGCTTGAAGCCTAGCTCTAAATGTTGCCTCTTTGGCTCCTTTCTCTATGAAAATTTTTCTACGCACCAGCATCCCCATGCTTCAAAATAGCTGTGGGAGTGCTTGAACTAAAGGTTTGTCAAACAAGCTTCAGTTCAACCACCTTCATCGCCTATTTGAAGTGTGGAAATGCTGATACACAAGTTATGGGAGGCTTCTGCAGTGCAGTAATTACCACACTCCATCAGACTTGATTAATCAAATCTGCTCCAATATGCTGTAATTACAGCGCTTCAGAGCAGCCTCTGCACACATGTACAGGAACTCAGAGGGACTAGATTTAATGCACATTAACTAAAACGCATTAATGCACATGTAGATGCAACAAATGGGCATGTCTATATGTGCAGTGGACTAAAACAAGTACTAAATAACTTCACAGTGACAGTATTACTGCACAGTCCTGATGCCGCACAGCATTACTGCACAGTCTCAATGCTACACAGCAATGTAGCATCTTGTGTAGATGTACCCACTAAATAGTAATTTGTTGCTAATCATTATGCCACATTCTGAACTACCATAAGGAAAGTAGCTACTGGGAGTCCAGCTGCCAGGGGTACACTGATGCAAAAAGGTTGAAAACCGCTGTGCTAAACTGTTCTTCCTATGTGGTGCCATTAGGCTGCTAGCATCTCATTTAAAATAGTTTTGTGAGATAAGTACAAAATAACTGTGAGCCACTAAGAAATCTTCAAAAATATAGACAATATTCAGCAACTTTGAATCTTAACGTTAGTGAGTCAGTATATAACGTAAGACTGAAACTGAGAAAATTATAGTTCATAACAAGAGAAACAGCAATACTGATAATATAATCCGTAAGGTTAACTAATACATAATTGTTCCCAGCGAGCTTTATTTTCTTGGTCTGAATCAGACTGTTTGCTTGGCAAAAGCCATAGACATGCGAACCACCTACAGCAAATGTTGATACAACGCAAGTTTCGTAAGTGACTGGCAATATTTGTTCAGGTATTATTTTCAGCCACCTGCACTGAGTTTACAAAGCGGGTGTGCAGCTCTCCTATCTTTTGTGCTTCCAGCTTTCGTTGCTGAGATACCACAACTCATGTTCAACAGTGAAAATAAATCTAGTTGTTTTCTTCCTCCCCTTGAAGCATTGGCGTTCCCAATCAGATCGTATATCTGAACGGAGCTAATGAACTCTGGCCATTTGAACTCTTGTATGTTCCCTGTCAGAAGCTGCCTTTGGAAACCCAATGCACTGTATTGTGGTCTGGAGAATGTTTTGCATAAGAACCAGGTAAGTATTAGAAATGGTCCGGACATGAAACCACAACTGTGGTCAGTTTTGTTTTATTACTTGTTCTGGTAGCATTAAGGGCCTGTTCTTAAATAAGTCAATTGGACACACAGCATAACAATGCCATTTCTGTTTGAAAAATTGAGGGATACTTCTATGTCAGATTTCAAATTCCATTTTATTTAATGCACACCATATTACATTTCAACCTCCGTTTTGAAGATAGCCTCCACGGTAACATAGAGTTTCCACTTTGAAGCAGGGACCTGACATCTGCTAGACTGATAATCTTTCTTTGGGAAGCTGAGTCAGAGAAATCAAGGGCCATCATAATTGGATGGCTCTACCCTAAAATTAGTGGGTTTTTAACCAACAATGACTTTTAATTCCCCACCAGAAAGCAGCAAAGGGAAGTGTTTGGAGGCTGGCAGTTGCTCGGAGGAAGTGCATGGTCAGAAAAAGTGATAAAGCTTGCTGTAAAAGAAGAAAGCTCCTTGTGAGATGCAGCCATGTATTTGACCACACGTAGCAAACTAGACTTCCTTTCTCTTTTATGTCTTTGTGACAAAGTATTTAGCAGATTTTGTTGATTCATTGGACTCTGGGAGGGGCATGCCATGAGCCCTTCAGCAATGGCCTCAAGCTTCCAAACTCTGAGCAGTGAACTGCGTGCCTTAGCACCTATGCCACCCCACCCCCTGCAAACTAGACTGAGGAGGCAGGAAATGCATCCTGGCATAAGGACTCAGATCAAATGCAACATTTACAAGGCTGCAAGTTCAGATGCAGCAAGATTGGATTCAGACAGCATGCTGTCATCCTGCATACAGATCTGGGGGCCCACGCATATCTGGGGGCCCACACGCAGCAAACCCAGCTTCAAAACTTGAAACGTTTCAAAACTTTTGAAAAGTTTCAAGTGCCCTCATTTCATTTTGAAGCTGTTTTGAAACCTTCTGTTTTGTTTTGTTTTGATTTCACTGTTTTGAGTTTGAAACATGTGGAAACAGCTTTGAAATGAAACACCCAGCAAAATTTCACACAGCCCTACTTGTGTCCCTGAACCTCAGCCCCACACATCTTTGACCTAAGCTGATCTCACAAGCACAAAGCACTCCTGGCACCCTGCTCCATGGCCTCCAGACACAACCCAGTCACTGAAGTCACAAACTCAAAGAAAATACACAAAGGGTTAACCATCTGATTCAAACATAACTCTGTGAGGGCTACACCCTTCATAAGGAGTGGCCTTGATTCCCCCAGCCCCAGGGTACCTCTTTTTCCCTTGGCACGCCTCTCTGTCTCCTAGTTCCTTCCCCTGAAGTCCTGGACTGCCTACCCCTTCTCAGAGACTGGGCTTATATGCAGCTAGTCCCTGACCCTTCCAGTCAGCTGACTGCTGCCCCGGGAGATGTGCCCTGGGGTTCCTACTCAGCCAAATAAGTTGTTGTGTTTTTCTTCTCCTGCAGCCTTCCCAAAGTTCTTACCAGGCCCAGGCTACAAAAGTCCTGCTCTCGCTCTGATTGCAGTTAACAGGGTTGGAGTACCCTGTTACAAGAATGCTTCAACTTGACACACAGCCCAAAGCCTTTTTCTCTCCTCCTTTCTGAATTACTTTATGAATTACAACTTCTAGCTTGTAACTCAGGTAGAAGGCAGGGTAAAGTTGTACCTTATAGACTAGCCGAAGTATGTATATGTATATATCCCTATTTATCATTATATATATGTGTGTGTCTGTGTGTGTATGTGTGTGTGGTATATAGCACAAAACTTTTGTGGAATGAAGTTTTGGGTGCTGATTCGATTTGGAGGAAATTCGGCCTGATTTGGTGTCTGAATCTCCAAATCCAGATTGAATCTAATAAAAAGGTCCAAATTGATTTGAGACTCTCCAAATCTTCAGAAAAGATTCAGAGAGTTTTGATGATTCGGGCAGTCCCCGCCTGCTGCAGCAGGGAGCTGGAGCCAGACTCCATGACAGTAAGTAGGGGGCAAAAGAGGGATGATTGGGGGAAGGGACCATAGGGGACCCCCACCAGGCCCCATCCCCTGCCTGCTCCCCCAGCCCCCCAATCCCCCAACCCCCGCCCACTTCACCAGCGCCCCCCCCATGGCTGCCCCATCTGCCCCAGCTCCTGGTGCTTTAAAAAAAGCCCTACTCACCAGGTGCTGCAGGGCAGGGGGGTGATCCCTGCTGCCCCCACTGCCCCATGCTGCATGGGGGGGCTCTGCCACAAGCCCCCAATCCCCCCTGCTCTCCCAGCTCCAGCTCTTTAAGAAACAAAATAACCTGAGAAATCCCCCCTGGACTCGCTGGCTCCTGCAGCAGCCCCACTGCTTCAGAGGACTTGTTGAAGAGCCGCCCACACAGAGAGGGGCAGTGGGGGGGCAGTGGGGATTGCCTCCTGCTGAGCAGGAACTGGTGAGCCTGGGGGGGTTCTTAAAGGGCCAGAGCTGGGGCAGGTGAAGCAGCCATGGGGGGGCTATGACACAGGGAGGGTGGGAGAGGGGTTCTTGCAGAGCCCCCCATGCACTGTGGGGCAGTGGGGGACAGTGAGGATTTCCCCCCCATCCAGCAGCACCCGGAGAGTTGGGGCCATTGCTGGGGCTGGGAGAACGGGCAGGGGATGAGCCTGTGTGATTCAGAGATTCAACAGCAGCCGAATTTCCAAATCAGATTTAGCCGGATCGATTCGGGGCAGTGATTCAAATCACCAAATCGAATCACTGTCCCCCAAATTGGCCAAATCCAAAGTGAATATTAGCTAATACATACACACTTTGGTTAGTCTATAAAATACAAATCTACACTGCCTTCTACTTGGCTTCAGATTAACATGGCTAACTACATCTTTCTGTAACGCAGGTGTCATATTTGACTCCAATCTCTTTGCCCTCATTTCTATTGCAAATTATTTCTATAAAACTTCTCTGAAA
Organism: Crocodylus siamensis; assembly: GCF_052110815.1. Taxonomy (NCBI): domain Eukaryota; kingdom Metazoa; phylum Chordata; order Crocodylia; family Crocodylidae; genus Crocodylus; species Crocodylus siamensis. The sequence continues at coordinate 253,759,822 of NC_143395.1, forward strand.
TACAGCTTTTCCATAAACATTGTTAAAATTCTTATTTCATCATCTTGAATATTGTAAAATCATTTTCTCTGGTCTTTGTATTTTCTATACAGGATACAACTGCAAAGATCATTTTTCTAGCACACTGCTTTAACTATGTCACCTCTCATTTTTATTCCTTCTTTTGGCATCTCCTGATTGTATCTAATCTTATTTGCTTGTCTTCTCCCACAAGACCCTATAAAATCTACTCCCACTGTACCTATTATCTCTCATTCAGTCCCACCCTGCTTTCCCAAAGATGCCAGCCTCCATTACCCACTATAAATTTATAGACAAAGATTTTCACGATTTTTCCCATGCTGCCCTTCACATTTCAGAGAAGCCCTTGTAAACACTTGTAAACTATGTTATTATCCTTTATCAAAGATAAAACTCCCCTTTATTATGATGCTAAAATACTTGATATGGCTTGGTTACTGACTAATATTGTCTGCTTGTGCTTTCTTGTTTGTATCCCTCTCTTGTCTCCTGTCTTATACTTAGATTGGAAAGTCTTCTGAAGAAGGTTCACCTTCTTGATGGTCTTTTTCCAAGACATAGCACAATAGAGACTTTGTTCATAAGTAGGGCTATGATAATATTAATACTAAATCCCTGACTGCTCCAACAGAATAAAACAATGGAATAAGATGTTGTTGAACTGGGTGTTGGATACCAATAATGAAAAATGCCTTGCATTTGAAAGCTTGTCTAACTTTATCCCAACCATGAAGTTGATTCAGTAAAAGATATCACCCACAAAAATTCTTGCCTTTTTCACAATTCCCGGACCATCGTGGCTGCAACATCACTCCAACACTACCAGTACCAGAATTTGGGCTTTTTATGATATTGCATCAGAGTAAGTGAGAGCAGAAATTTGCCTTGTGGCCACCATTCTGTTCTTATTCAAGCAAACATCCCACTCAGTTTCATGGCTTTGATCTTACTGAATAAAGATTAGCTAAGGACTGAGTCAATCATGATACCATCCATAGTGCCTGAAGCGCTTTAAGGTTTCTTGCCAGGATAAGTGCTTGATGAGTCATGCTGTTCAAAAGGAGTCAAGGATTATTAAACCATTTTGTTTTACAATGTTAAACCTGTGTATACAATTGATCTAGACATTTTGTGTTAAGAAACGTCTTCCTACTCGGTTTGCTGACTTTCAATCTAGAGCACCTTTTCTGCTCCACAACATAAATGCTTAGATGCTTATTATTACAATGGCACTAATGTTAATTATAATTTGCAAGGACATGTATCTTGTTGACACCACCATTTGGTTATGCAAGCGAGAGATGGCAAATGTAACCTTTTACTTATTTGCAAATTGGATGACTACATGAGAAAACCTGGGCATAAGATTACAGCTCAGCCCCCACCCACAGTCTGAACAGCCATAGTCCATTGATACTGCATCCAACTGTGAAATCCCATATATTTCTAAAATATTTCTAGGTCCCCTGGGTCTGGTTAGTGTTTGGCTACTGTTCCAAACTCAAAGCCTTTCAAGAACACACCCCAGGTGCAGATACCAAGTCTGATATCCTTCTTGGGCAGTGGAACTCCACAGTCCATCTTCCAAGTGCCACAATCATCCCTAGCCTTAGGTACTTAGAAATGCCATTCTGTCTTCCAAAGTGTACACCTTGCTCTGATGTGCTAGTTATAACCTTCAGGATCATGGGGTGCTTTGGCCCCAGCCAGCAGTGGCAGCATGCTGTCACCCCACACACAGATCCAGGGGCTTACACCCCCTAGGAAGAGTCTGGCACAGCCCCACAGCCCACCCGGGGGGCATGGGCCCCCAGATCTGTATGCGAGATGACAGCAGGCTGCTGCTGCCAGCAAGTGATATGAGTTTTGCTTGTCACCAGTTTGAGGTGCAGTTTCCCAGAAACCCCTGCACCTATCTCCTTGAAACTTTGTAGATATTATGCCCTCAGAAGGGGATATCCTCACTGAAAATTGTATCTGAATCAGGCAGGAAATGACAATATATAGACATTTTCATGATTACCCATTATAGCCTATGGGTGAAACGTTGAAACGCGGCTAAACAGTGAAACAGTTTCAACAAAATGAAATGGAACAGTGTTTTGAAATTAAATGAAATGTAAAAAATTATGCTGTCCCTTTGAAATGGTGAAATGGAGGTCGAAACGAAATGGTGCTGTTTTGCACAGCCCTAGTACCCAGACCCATAGCAGTGGACCTGGGCTGAGGGACGCCAGCCAGATAAAAAGGACAGAGGCCAAGAAGGCTGAAGCCCACACAAGGACTTGGGGCCTGAGGGGCCCAGTGTGTGTTTGGGACTAAGAGATCCCTACAGGAGGCAAATAAGAGTCATCTGCGAGGCATGAGTAGGGTAACTATGGGGATGGCTGGATGTCACAATCCCAGCTCCTTGGGTGACTAAGACCTTCTTAAAGAGGGAATACAACCATGGGGTAAGGGCAGAGAAGTAAAAGGCACTAAGGAATAGGCCACCCCAGTTCCTACAAACAACTTCCCCTTCATATATGTAACATCAAATCATGGCAAGGGAGAGACAGGAGGTGGAAGAAGCTTGGAAACAGGGGCAAGCCAGACTGGTCACTAGGAGCACCAGACTCTGCAGAGGGAAGAATACTTGAGACCATCACAGTTCCATTTCAGCCATGTAGAGCCTGTGGTGACAGTTAGAGTAGACAATGAGATGTCACAGAAGCAGGCTACAAGATGGTTTGGACAAAAGGAGACAGGTCTGTGATAGAACGATCAATCCATGAGTCACCATCACAAAAATAGAAGGTGAGGATGCAGCTATTATATATACATTCTTTTTCAAGAGTTGTGACCAGTAAGAGGTTATCTGATGCATTTCCCTTGCGAAGGGGGACTTGACAAGGTTGCCCATTATCCCCTCCTTCAGTTTGCTTTATCATTGGAAACATTGGTTACAGCTATAAAGAATAAGGATGATATAAAAGGCATTAAAGTAGGAAACAGTGAACACAAGATCATAGAATCATAGTAGGGTTGGAAGGGACCCTGCAGATTTTCAAGTCCAACCCCCGCCTGGGCGGGAGAAAAACTGGACTCAGATGAGTCCAGCCAGGTAGGCATCAAGCCTCTTCTTAAAGACCCCAAGGGTAGGAGCCAGCACCACTTCCCTTGGAAGTTGTTTCCAGCTCCTAGCCACCCTAACTGTGAAGCAGTTCTTGCAGATGTCTAATCTAAACCTACTCTCCAATAACTTGTGTCCATTATTCCTTGTTATGCCAGGGGGCGCTAGGGGAAACAGTGTCTCCCCCAAACCCTTCTGGTCCCCCCTAGTGAGTTTATAGACAGTCACCAGGTCCCTCCTCAGCCTTCTCTTGTGAAGGCTGAACAGATTTAGGTCCCGCAGTCTTTCATTGTAGGGTCTGCCCTGTTGTCCTCGGATCATGCAGATGGCCCTCCTCTGGACCCTTTCAATGTTGTCCACATCCCTCCTGAAGTGGGGTGCACAGAACTAGATGCAGTACTCCAGCTGTGGCCTGACCAGCGTCGCATAGAGGGGGAGATTCACCTCCTTGGCTCTACTTGAGATGCACCTGTGGATGCACGACAAGTTCTGGTTAGCCCTGCCAATCGTGACCTCACATTGTCGGCTCATGTTCATTTTGGAGTCAGTAATGACTCCAAGATCCCTTTCTGCCTCCGTGCTCTCAAGAAGGGAGTTTCTCATTCTATAAGTGTGCTGCTGGTTTCTACTGCCTAAGTGCAGCTGACACTTCCCCCCAGGCTGAATATGACCCGTCCACCACCACCCTCTGAGTATGACCTTTGAGCCAATCTGCAATCCATCTGACTGTGTAGGCATCAATGCCACAGTCGCCTAGTTTTTTAATGAGGATGGCGTGGGAGATGGTGTCAAAGGCCTTGCTGACGTCTCAAAAGACTATGTCCAAGAGATCCCTTTGTGCAGATGACACTACTATTTCTGACAGCCGGAGAAATCAGTTTCTGACCATCATCATTAATAAAAAATGTTAGCAATCTATCTGTTTATAAAATTAATTATACTAAATATGAGTTACTTGGACTAAATAAATATACTATAAAGGGTATGTTTAGCAAATGGCAGTTTCAATGGCAATTAGAACACAAAACTTGGGTATTAAAATATCCAAGAATAATAATCTTATTGTCTTGCAAAATTTTCAGATGCTTCTGGATGTTATATTACAGGATCTGAACAAATGGAGCAGTTTGGCAACATCCTTATGGGGGGAGTGATAATATGTTACAATAGATGTTTGACTTTTAGTGTATGATTTGTTTTTTTCTAGTTCAAGATGGTAACCCTTCCCTCCCAAAAGGAGTACTTCCAGGGCCAAGGGGAGAGACTCCTGTAACACAAGTCAAGGGTTGGCATGGGACTTCCAGCCCCAAGATGGCAAGAATGAGCAGGGCATCTGTCAAAGGATAGGACTACCCTTGTGGCCCTTGACAGCTCACCAAAACTCAGTAAGCAGCTCTCCAGTTGAAATAATTGCCCACTCCTGCCTTAAGTATGTGGTTACATGGTGATGCTTTACTGTGCAGTAGATTAATCTTCCAGCAAGCCTCCTGCTATGTGTGCCCCCCACTTAGCAGGAGGCTGGCTGGAAACTGTCCTGCAAGCAGGGCAGCTTCTGGTGAGCCCTATGCCCCCCAACACTCAGCAGGGTACTCACCAGCAGCTGCCCCACCTGTAGGACAGTTCCTTGCCACCCCCCTGCCAAGAAAAGCGAGGGGAGAATATTGGACAGTGAAGGGGGGGCTAGAGGTCCTAGATTTGCACCATGCAGAGTTGCTCTGGAGACCTAGTGGGGGCTGGGTTCCCAGGCCTCTCTCAATCACTCTGGAGTTCCCAGCTCTGAACTGTGCAGAGCTGTTCTGGAGAGTGAACAGGTGCTGGGTTGCTAGCCTCTGCTTGGTCTCCAGAGCTCCCAGCTCCTTTCTAGGAGCTGGGAGCCAGGACAGGGAGCAAACAGCTCCCTAGTCCCAGAGCTGGTCAGCTCCTGGGGAGAGCTAGGAACAGAACAGAACCAGGACAGGGGACAGGGAGCTCCCCATCCCCTGTGGCCACCTGCTACCTAGGCTGACTAGGAGCAAATTTGTTCCTGGTCAGTGTCTACAAGTGTGGTAGTGCACAGTAACTACTAAGGCTGTGCAAAATTTCAATGGCCATTTTGTTTCAACGCTGTTTCGACTCATTTCAAACTAGGGCTGCGCAAAATTTCAATGCCCGTTTCATTTCAACACTGTTTTAACTTATTTCAAAGTTGAAACAGCACAATCAAAACAAAACAAAGGGCTTCAAAACAGCCTTGAAACAAAATGAGGCTACTCAAAATTTCAAAGGACAAAATGTTTTGAACATAGCACCAGGGATGGGAAGTCAGTCTAGCTGTGCTGACTTCCCATCCCCAGCTAGATAAGGCTAGGGAAAGGAACTCAGCCCAGCTGGGCTGACTTCCCCTCCCCAACGCAACCATCAGGCTGGGGCTGGGAAATCAGCTCACCTGGGCTGACTTCCCACCCCCAGCCTGATTTAGTATGGAGGATTTATCATGGGAGATGGGAAGTCAGCCCAGCTGGGCAGTTCTCATCCCCAGGATGACTGATCACACTGGAGAAACAAACTAAGCCCAGCTGGGCTGAATTTCCCTCCCCAGCGTGACCATCAGGCTGGACTGACTCCCCATCCCCATCCCAATCTTGTGTGGGAATGAGAAGTCAGCCCGCCTGGGCTGATTTCCTACCCCCAGCCCAATCTTGCCCCAGGGATTGGAGACTCCCCATCCCTGGCCTATCTAAACAGAGTCGAAACAGCCTCGCTGTTTTCATGAAGCAAAATGGAACAGCTATTTTGAATTGAAATGAAATTCGATATGAAACACTGTTCCCTGAAAACCTCAAAACTCAAGGTGAAACAGAACAGTGCCATTTTGCACAGCCCTAGTAACTACTTTTACCTGTATTTACAAGTACTAGCTAACTGCACAGTAGCCTAATTTACTGCACAGTAAATGACCTGCAGGTGCAGACTGTGAGGCTTTATTGCACTATAAATTAGTCAATGGGCACTAAGGTATCTTGTGTAGATGTACTCTGACTCTCAAACAGCAATGCCATATTCCAGGGTGGGTAATTATTTCATCTGGCAGGTTACTTAATGAGTTTTGGTAAGCTGCTGAGGGCCACACACATAAAATCAGAAAATATCATATTAACTATTTTTTAAAAACTAAAAATCAAACATCTACTATAACATATTGTAATTTTATTTCAGAAAATATTTTTTGTCCTGATTTATGTTTTTGAGTAGTCTATATAGAGATAATTGTTTAATAGCTCAAAATAAAGTCTTATTTTTGTACATTGTGTGTGTGGGTATAGGTGTGGGGGAGTAGGATGTGTGAGGGAGTGGGTGGGAGTGGGGGGGTACGTGAATGGGGGGGAGGCTGGCCATGTTCTAGGTCCTGAAAGCTGGCTGGGGCCGGAGGAGGAAGGCAAGCTGGGCAGAGGGCGCATGCAGCAGAGCTCACCAGGTCTGTGCAGGTGCAGGTGCAGGTGCAAATGTGGTCTGTCCCCCTTGCTCCCTTCTGGTCTGTGACTACCCCCATGGTGCTCCACATGCAGGTGAGTCCCACCTGCTCCTGCTCAAATCTGTCTGTACCATTCTCCCATCTTTGCTCACCCTACACTTGCTGATGGCACCACCTCAGCCCTGGCAAACACACACAAGCTTCCCAGAGCAGCTTTTCCCACTTCTGCTGCAGCCACTCATCAGATCCCCCCACCTCCAGTGACTCCTCCTCCTCCTGCCCCGATGCACTGCTCAAGGCAGCAGGCAATGTGGGGAAGCAGCAGTGGCCATGGGGCTGCATGCCAGGCCCAGCCAGGTAACAGGAAAGCTGCAGCCAAGAAGCTCCTGCCACAGCATGTGGGGTGCCAGTTCCAGCTCCCAGCAATCTTCCACAATTCAGATGCTTAGAGGTGGCTGCTCATTATGCTAGGAAGCTGTGGGCCAAGGGGGTGTTGTCGGTGGGCACAGGGGAAGTTGTGGATCAGGACCAAAGGGGTTCTGTCAGTGGGCACAGGGCAGGTGTGGGTTGGAGCGGGCTGCCATGGGCAAAGACAGACAGGGTTTGGCCCCATGAGGAGCACTATGGGAGTAGCTGAGGGCTGGATACAACCAACTGGCAGGCTGCATCCAGCCTGCAGGCTGAATTTTAGCCACCTCTGCCATATTCCTATCTGCTGGAGAGTCAGTCCTACCAAGCATCATTACTAAGAATAAAGAAACTTGAAAGGTTATTCACAAAATATATAACCAAAGGTATGGAATTGTAACTTTGCTACTGGGTCCCAGTGTGAAATAGGTATTTGGTTCAAAATATGCGGTGTGGCAAACACTGTTCTGTCATTTCCCTACAAGCTTTTCTTTTCTCATTGTAATGGATTATGTACTTGGCATGTGAAGGAAGAAATGACACTATTATTTGTCAGAAGAATAACAAATCTAGCATATCCTACATTTGAGTAGTCTTGACCAAAAAATGAAGAAACCCAAAGTGCTTCCTTTACTGCTAGCCACATAAGAAAGATGCCTACTCTCATAATTTGGAACCATGGGCATAGTAAAACTACACTAGTTCTGAGTTTTTCTGAGCTTCTGAGCATGAAAGGAAAGGAAAGGAAAGTTGATTTCACTGCACTGGGCTCATCATCAACACGGGATGGTAGGCAGACAGGCTAGTGCTATTGTGAAAGGCAAAAATCAAGGAAAAAGTTGCATGGAGCCCATATTTTTCATTCCTTCTCATCACAGAGATGTCATTGTGTGAATGATTTCACAAGCTGGCAACTTGGCTCTTGCATACCTTTTATAAACACAGTAGAGGGTTTATAAAAGGTATGCAAGAGCCAGCTTGTCAGCCTGTATAGTCATTCAGGTCTGTGCAGAGTGACTGTAAGACAGTCCCCTTCTCATTTGGAAAGGTTTTACACAAAGGTGTGGGGCAGTGCACACATCCAGAGTCTCTTGTTAGCAGAGCACACAGGTGGTCTAAACCATAGTCAAAGCTGTGACTGCAGCTCAAGATAGGTAAAAGGCAAAGCCAGGGACTGGGTCAGAGAGGCAAATCTTTTGCCTATTTCATCAGATACTATAGCTTTCAGTGAGTAACCCCAGGACAGAGGGTAGCCTCATTAGCACACAGCCTAAACAATGCTGAATTCAGCTCCCCCCATGCTGAATTCAGTTATCAGCCCTTGAGCTGGCCAGGTTAAAGCTATCAGAACTTTCACTGCAGTGCTGACCTCCCCGGTTCCTTGTTTTCTTGAGGTACAACAGTCTATAAATTAGTATTAAAAAAACCTTAATAAAAACAATTACAGTAGAAACACTGTAAACGTAAAGCATTTAAGAGATGTTTGAGACTCAGCATATATGTGAGTAGAATAAACTGTAGAATAATCTGTAGTACCAGTACCAGCTGGCTAAGATATTCCAAGAAACTCCAGACACTTGGGTAGTCTACATCTACTGATTTTCCATAGGACCATATGCTCCTTTGAAAATTCCATTCCTCATGCTTTGATAAGCATGTCCCTGAAAGTGTGAAATTACTAAGAAATACATTAGAATTACATCTCTCGCACTTAAGCTTATCTGCCTATACACACACACTTACATTTAAGATATTCAGTTAGAACTAACACGGATGATACAATAAACTCCTTTCTATGCATTGTTATACTGATCTGTATACATTGCAAAAGTGTCTGAATACTGACGTTTTCATGGTAAACCAGGAGAGGTGTTTCTGAAGTTATACTAGCACTATCTAACCTCACTTGTTTTATCCCAACATGACTGTGGTTTGATCTTCAAACAAGCCCAAGGATAAGCAAATATCTTCCTATCTTATATGGCCACCTTGCATTATGTATGTTTTATGGAAGCAAACAGTGCTGTGTAAAGTTATGATTCATATCTGACCATAAATCACTGAGCTGAAGAATCCCATTTTTGGGATAGATATTGTAGCTCTTTTATTCCTTTCCAAAATGAATAATAATTAGAAATTAAAGTAAAAGAATGTCACACAAAATAATCTAGTTTTCCACCTTTAAAAGATAATACAAAATTCAGCCCCTGTAAAACTAGAACAAAAGAGAATTATACCTACATTTCATAAGCATGCTATTTAAAGAAAAAATATATAAGGATATACAATATATAAAGCATAACCTTATGACATTTAGCCATATCATTGTATTTTCCTTGTCTGGCATTCATGATTCTTGCACACATAGAATGAGAAATAGTGCAGTCAGCTGAACTGCTGTGGGTGACTAACAGTATATTTTCAAATTGTGCCCACTATAAAAGAGGAAATAGATCTAACATTATTGTCACCCACTACTGGGTTACTGGTAAACCTTTTCATTTTATTTGTGTCAGCTAAATAAATGCTAGATAATTCTAGATATTTTTGTCGGCTGGATAAAAGGCTAACAATATCTATTCTAATAGTGTCTCTGCTGAAACTAACAAAAAAAAATCCTATTCCCATTGAATAACTTTCCAATAAAGTAAAATATTACTACAGAGAGGGCAAGTTTACATGAGATGCTGTACTGCAAAGTAGCGTTCTTTACTGAGCAGTACGCATGTGTGTCTGCACATACACATTCTTATTGCTCAGTAAACCTCACTAATTGCAAGTAAATTTGCTACCTGCAAATGCAAGCAGCAAATTTTATTGCGGTTAGTAACAGCGCAGTAGCACTCATGTAGACACCTGACTGGGAGCAAATCTGTTCCTGGCCAACCAGCTGCCTGGGGCAAGAGATTGCTCCCTGTCCCCAGGAGCTGCTTCCTGCCAGGATGAGCCCAGGAGGAGACTTTGTCCTCCTGCCCTGGGAGCAGGGACCTCCGAGCCCCCTGCTCTGATATCACAAGCAGGGAGTGGAGGCTGGGAAATCCTGATCTCCCAGCACCGGCTCCGTGACAACGAAGCTGGCGCTGGGAGATAAGAATCTCCCAGTCCGCGTCCCATGACAGGACCGGAGCCTGGGCATTTCCCAGCATGGGCCCTCCTGCTGCTGTGCTCGTGTTGGGAGATAAGGATCTCCCAATGCCAGCCCCGCAACCATGGAGCTGGCGCTGGGAGCTCCCTGCTGTTGGGAGCTGAAGAGCCTGTTCCCCACTCAGCTGCACAAGCACAGAGCTGAGTGGGGAATGGGCTGGGGAACTTGTTCCCTGCTCAACTCTGTGAGTGTAGAGCTAGCCAGGAAAGAGGATCTCCAACCTGTTTTCCACCCAGCTCCATGCTCATGGAGCTGAGCAGGGAACAAGCTCCCCAGCCTGTTCTGCATGCAGCTCCATGCTCACAGAGCTGAGTTGGGGAACAAGCTCTTGCCAAGGTTTCATGGATACCTTTTCTTTTTCACTGCCAAGTTGGCAAATGAAAAATTATGGAAATGTATTCATGTCTTAAAGTTATGCAGACTGGAGAATGTCACTTTGATTAAACATCTCAGGGCCTTGTTACATGGTAATTTTGGGCGGCTCCTGGAACTCTTAACACCTGGAATTTCCACACATTAGCACCTGAAACAAGTTTTAAGCACTGTTTAGGTGGCTCAAAGTTATGCCACTCCAGAGCAGGATTATTTCTGATCCATTCTGCCCAGTTGATGTTTCACTAAGGTGTAGCTATTCTAGGCTACACCTGAGTGTAAATAGCCCATCCATCCCCCGCCCCGACACTGGCCCGGATTGGGCCCACTGCCTCCCACCCCTGCACCCTCTCCAGCACTCCAGAACCCCACTCACTGCTCCCTCCCTCTCTTCCCCCAACCCACTCCCTCTTACTTACTTGTGGCTGTCCACACTGTCTGTCTTGGGGGGAGCAGGCAGAGAAAGATTAAACTTCCTGCCTGGCAGCTGCTGCTCTCTGGGCCAGACTCAGGTGGGAGAAGACCAGAAGCCAAAGAGAAGCAGCAGTGGGACTGGGAAGCCAGGTTAACCCTTCCCTGCCTGCTCCCCCAAAACAGACAGTGCAGACAGCCACAAGTGAGTGGGGGGAATGGCCAGAGAGAACCCCAAGGGACAGGGGGGGAACCCCCGGTGGCAGGGAGGAAACCTAGAATGGGAAGCAGGGGGGCTAAAAACTCAAGCTTGAACTAACACCAAACAACATGCATGCAGCTCGCGGTGGGCACATCTACACATACAATTAATGCAAAACAATAAACTCCAGAGCAATAAATTTCAGAGGTTATTGCCATTTGAACTTGTGCCTGGGAGCACACCATGTTGAGCCGGGTTGGAGCAACCCTGGCTGGCAGGGGACTCAGGGGCTCTCCCAGCTCAATGTGCTGCAGAGGGGCTGGCTGGGGCATGAGGGTGCTTCAGTCTGGTAGGTAGCCCCCACACTGAAGCACCCATGCCCCAGTCAGCTGGGACAGCATCTATACATGTACTACTGCAGAATTTTTTACTCTGCAACAGGGTGGTACTTGTATTCATAAGTACCTGTATTACAAGTACTACCCCGCTGCACAATAAATTAGTTTACTTCAGCCTAATAGGGAGGCATATGTAGATGCAGAGAAGTTTACTGTACAGCTAATTAGTCTACTCCATAGTAAACATCTGGTGTAGATGAGCCCAGTGTAAATTGTAACAAGGCCCTCATTTGCAAAGGCATCCTGAGAAGAGCAGGAAAAGAAGCAAGATATGATTACATCATTATAACAATCATACAAGTTGAACACTGTAAACAATTGCACATCACTTTCAGCTCCCTCGAGCACTGACATTTAAATGCTGTGAAACTAGTAGCAAATCTCATGATTACTATAAAAAAATTTGAAAGGATGCTTGTCTGCAGCAAAATGACAAAGCACCCAGCCTAAACATAAGCTCCAGGAAGTTAAAATAATTATTAATATTTACAAATCCAAATAAGTTTAGATCAAGAGATGAAAATAAGAGTAAAGAATACATAGAGTCAACAGTATTGATTTGAACTCTGTATGAAATGTCAAGACTATTATTTTGATGTCAAACTAGCTCTAAGAATACCATGAGGATAAAACTAAATGCTGTTTCAAGATGGGCTTTCCAGCAGAGAGCCTGTTCAAATGCCACTGGAATACACTAACCAGGTCATATTTCTCCTTTAAAGGCTAGAGTATGTTAAATTATATGCAATTTAAGAAAGAAGATGATGCTGTTATAGAGCTAACCCTTTTCCCTTAAAAGCATGTCCTGACTAAAATGAATTTATAGCCCAGGGAAGTTTTGGTAAAGGAAAGCTCTTTAAGATTTAAAGTAATAAAATGTCATACCACTCTTAAGTCTATTCTTAAATCACAAATTAATATAGTTTCACCAAAGGAAAGAGACTTTCACATATCAACAGGTACAATGGTCCATTTGAAGGAGTATCAGATAGGCAATGTAAAATTCCATAATCCAATTGTATAATATGCTAATGTACCTGGAGACTAAACTTTAACCTTGGTTTCCTAGAAGCTGCTGCAGACCTGTTTTGAAGTCTTCTGTTTTAATGACCTGCTCAGCTAGCACACAGTACTATTATTCAATAGTTTTTGAAGCCATTAAAATGTTATGACTTCCTTTTCATTAAGGGCTTATTCATGGATACAATATATTTTTGGGGTTTCCAAAGTGAACATCAGCACAGTTTCTGTCCTTCATAAACCAATATGTAGTCTGATAGGCTTTTCAGTAGTGTTGTCCCTTGGCAAGATTAGAAATGAGATAGCTAAGGTATTCATTTGGAATTACAGTTTCCCTGATCATTCAGCTAATCTGGTTCCCTGGACATCTTTCACCATCTAATCTGAGTGAAGCCTGTGAGTTGTTGTATTGTGATCTGAGCCATTGGAAAAATAGTTAAATGAAGCAGTATGCTTAGATTTTGTGCCTGTTGTCAATATCATTTGGGTACTTCAGTATTTGTCTAGGTCAGTGTTTCTCAACTCTGGGGTGCCTAGAAATCTTTTTAAGGGTGCCATGAAATGTTAGCACTGTTAGATGGCAAACCTGATTCACAAAATAAATCCAGAGATTTCAAATAGGAACCCATAGTGTTGACAACATTCTGCCTTCCTGTGGTCTTTCCAAGTTTTTTGCAACAGAAGATTGCTTTTTTCCCTAGTCAAAAAATGAGTGAAAACTAAGAGCTGGCATTTTCCAAGGGCTGCCTTGAGTCTTGATTCTGAAAAGTGGCCCTGTGAGTCCAACAATGGAATGGGGGGTGCCTTGAGTCTAAAAAGGCTGAGAATCACTGGCATGAGTGCTAGAAATCAACTTCTGCATCTAATGTATAGCTCATGGGTGTGTACCACCTACTACTATCATCTGCATTTTATGGAATCAAACAGCAGATGTCACCAGAGAGTGCATCGGTCTGTCTGGTGAAGCCTTTGCCAGTCAACTTTTGGGGATGCTGCAACCCATGGCCAACAACTTTACTTCCTGCCCCTGGGGCAGGGAGCTGGACTCGATCCTCCGGGGTCCCTTCCAGCCCAAATGTTTATGAAATCTATGAAACAACTTACTTTTGCTGAGGGGAGAGGCTAAGGTGATGCCCCTCCCCCCTCCTGCCCTTGGTGGCACAGCTGGAGCAGAACTGAGTGAAGCCCATGGGGAAGGCAGAGGCAGATGTGGGCTGCCTGCTCTGGACTTAGGGCTCCCCACCCTGTTGCCCTCCTCCTGGGAGCCCCACACTGGCTGCACTGCCACAGCAAAGCTCCCCCTGCCTGCCCAGCAGCAGTGGGGGGGAAAACTCCATGCCACTACCCCAGCTGCTGCTGGTAGGCAGGAGGCACCTTGCCATGGTGATGCAGCTGGTGTGGGGCTACCAAGGGAAAGGCAACAGGGTGGGGAGTCCCAAACCCACAGCAGGCAGCCCACATCTGCCCCCACCCCATGCACAAATCTAGGGGGGCACTTGTACCCCCATTCCCCCCTCCCTGAGAGTGCGCACAGTGGCAGGAAGCTGGCTCCTTCCTCCTCCCCACCCCCCCTGCGAATAAGCCACCCAGTCTTCATACCCCACTGTCCCATTCCCTGCCCTAGCCCTGGGCCTCATGAACTGCCCTGGCTAGGCAGAGCCCCCAGCCCCAGCCCCTGCCCCACTACTCCCTCACAGTGGGGGTCCTCAATCTGGAACTCTGCCAGCCTACAAGGGGAAACCCACCATTTCCACAGTGAATGGAAAACCCAGTTCCCTGCACGATACCAGGAATCCAGGACAAATGTCCCAGAGTCATGCAGCCCAGGACCAGGACTTGATGTTCCCATTTTGGAACTGATCCACCCAGTTAAGGACAGGTGGTCACCCTACCCTCTTCCCGAGGTGGCCAAGGCCCTCAGGCCCCCATGTACTTGGCACCTATGCTGCAATCCCCCAGTTAGAAACAGGTGTCATGGAAATGAAAATATTGAACCACATAGTCCATGTTCAAGTTAAATTTGACTTCATTGTGAAATAGGCTTTATCCATGCACTGATCACAGAAGACTCCTAAATGTGCAAAGAGCTAAACTGATTCTTGTATGAAAAACCAGAACAAGGCCCAAACTTCATTTAGTACCTTCTCATTTGAATCCCTCAGAACAGAATATAGGTGGGATGTCAGTGATGAACAGGGAGGAGTTTTGCATACAGCTGACTGTCATGCAACAAAGCTAGACATTCAGAACAGATATTTTGTCATCATTTCATTGAGCGAGACTGTTGTTCATTTACTTGAGGTTGACAAGTGAGAAACAGTCCACATGTGGCAGAGATGTAAGTGCTCCTTGTTTAATCTGACCATGAGAAAACAGTTTTAAGTGGAGAGGAAGTTACTATACATTTTGAATGCTTTTGTTCCTGCTGACTGTAGACCTGAAGTTTCTTGACTAGAGAAACGACCTTGAACCATATCACAGTACCATGAAAGATCATTTCCAGGAAGTGTACGATGACGAATTAATTATTTCTTTTTTTAACTGAATTCAGCATTATGCATTACATGCATTATGTTAGGATGATTATCATTTGCAATTTGACCTTGAAACAATCTTTACATTGTAAATTCTTAATGATGAAAATATGTTAGCAATTAATTATTAAAGCAGAATAATTGCAAATACATATTCCTAGAATTCCTAGGCATGGAATTCATGTCTATAGATTCATGAAAATTAAAAAGAAATAAATAAGTTGAAAAATATCTGATCCAAAACCAAACGCTTTGATTCTTGTTGGAGTTATTAGACAATAATGAAATATGAATAATTAACAATAACAGATCCCATCCTATGTTGCAAATCTTTAAGTTAGCCTTCTAAATGAAAATGTATTCAAGGTGTTATAGGCTGTAGAAAATAACATGGCAAGCCACCGTAGCTAAGTGTATGATAGCATGCTGTCATATTTGCAAAATATTTTGAAAGAAAAAGCAAAAGGTATTTTCAAAAAAGCTACTTCAAATACATTGTTCAACTTCTGATATGTCTTTCTGTTGCATATGCATCATGTTGGATCTCATAACCTTTCTAATTAGTATGCAACCCAAATAACCAGCATATTTCACAGCTCTTTTTTTTTCTCTTGTTATACCTTGTAACATACTAAGATGTTTCTATCAACTTTGTAAGACCCATTGTCAGGGTCATCTGGCATACTGCTTGCCATTATGTCTATTTAATTTAAACCAAATATGCAATGTTTTCCTTTTGTCACCTTCAAGAGAGGGATCCAATTGATAAAACTCTGATCTAGGCCAATTTGAAGCTAACATGACAGGTTTTATACACAGATTGTAGTGTTCTATCTCAGATGCCCTTCTTCTTTTTGTTCTGTTATTTTTAAAGGATTCTCTGAAATGACTGTGTGCTTTCCAACAGCTGTTTCCTTGGCTGCTTTCACTTTCCACTGTCCACACTAGTCATCTATATACAGTATTATGCAAAAAAACACAGGTTTTATGTACTGTGCAATACAATTATTTTCTAACGGTTCTGACAGCATAACATGTACGAATATCTTCCTGATAGATACCATGCTTTGACACTTTTGATTCATTAATTGATGAAAAAACTAAGATACAAAATACTGCCAAAATGGTCTCATACCAAATTAACAAAATTAACAATCTTGATACAGAGGGTAATAACTCAGAAAAGCTCACAAAAGTTTCAATGATAGAGGGACATCAAAGATGAGTTTTAGTTTTGCCCAAGATGCTCTGCAGTTTGTATTAATTCATCAAGTAATAGCCTTAAATTGAGATAGTAATGTTGTTGTGACAGGTGCCATGGGAGTTTGAAATATTCAAAGACTATTTTATTCCTTTAATTAACATTAAATGAACCTTAACGGGCTTACTAGTGATTCCTGGCTTAATAGGTAAGATAAAAAATGTTTCCTGTAGGAACTAAAGACAATGAGGGTAGATCATGCAAACTGCCAGTAATTAAATAATATAGTAACAAGTTTCACTGCCCTTCAGCCTAGAAGCTGGTTGACTGGTTTAACCTTGCTGAAAATAACAAAGGCCTCAAGAAGACAAAAGACTTGAAACTATAGAATGGCAGCTCTGATCCAGAGCAGAGACACAGCATCTAAGAAATGACAGGAATGAGACTCTGACTAAAAAAAGACGCCATTGGGGAACCTTCTCAAGTTCTTCAAACCTGCTAGAGTCTTCATGTGAGAAGAAGGATAAGCTAGGTAAACTAGGCAGGCATATTGCTATTAAGAACTATTTATTGCTTTAAAAAATATTTTCTCTGAGATGCTTTTATTTGAATAAATATTGCCATCCTTCATGAGAGCCAGCTGGCCAGTGTTGAATTCTGTCATTGCCCCTCACAGAATAGACTGGCAGGTGCTAAACTGAAGTCAAACCTGAAGAGACAACCCCAGAGGTCTACAGCTAAAGTCCTCATTTGGAGGGAGAGAATTCTCATTATCTGGTTGGAGCCATAAGACCCAAGAGGTATGCCCTGGAGGAAACTGCCAGGAAGTCAGAGGTGCTATTAATCCAGAAACAGTGACTGCTGAAACAATCATAATTCCACCATTAAAACAAATATAAAAATCAGTGAAGAATTAAATTCACACGTCTCAGACAAATGCATTTTCCTATTGAACTTGACAGAAAAAATACAGGAATATCTTATCGATACTTGATCCCTGATCAGCAGCAGAGAGTGTTTTTCCAATGGAAAATCTATTCAAGAATTAGATGTCAGAGTATAAAATATGACTTTTATAAAGTTCTCAGTCTTGGGTATTTAAACAAGGCAGCAACTAATATAGCTGATCATGTTACCATCTACCTCGATTTCAACAACACCAGGATTTACACTGTTATTTCTTTAAAAAGGAGCTATTGCCATAAAAGCTGTTGAGTTAGGCTTTAAATACAGGAAGAAAGTTGGCCATCTCCAAGAGCACCCATAAAAATGCTGTAAAACATAGGATCACAGGAAAGTAGGGCTGGAAGAAACCTCACAAGGTAATCTAGGCTACCCCCTATTCAAGGCAGGATTGTTTCAACTAAACCATCCCAGCCAAGTGTCTGTCTATCCTGGTCTTGAAAATGTACAGGGATGAAGAGCCTACTTCTCTAGGTTGTCTGTTTCAATGATTGACCACTCTTATAGTCAGAAAGTTCTTTCTAATCTCCAATATATATTTCCACTGCTGCTGTTTGAGACCATTGCTCCTAGTCCTGTCCCCTACAGCCAAAGAATAAAGTCAACTCCACCCTCTTTATAATCACCCTTCAGATATTTGAAGCCTGTAATCAAATCTCCCCATAGTCTTCTTTTCTCCATACTAAACCCTAGTTCTTTTAGCCTTTCCTCATAAGCCATGTTTCCCAGGCCTCTAATCATTTTTGTCACTCTCTGCTGGACTCTTTCCAATCTGTCCACATCTTTCCTAAAGTGTGGGGCACAAAACTGGACACAATATTCCAGCTGAGGCCACATCAGTGCTGAATAAAGTGGAAGAATCACTTTTCTTTGTTTGCAAGTAATGCAACCCATTATGCCATTGGCTTCTTTCACAACACAAGCACACTGTTGGCTCATATTCAGTTTATGGTCCACTGTAACCCCCAGACCCTTCCTTGCAATACTGCAGCCTAGCCACTCATTTCCCATTTTGTATTTGTGCATATAATTATTCCCCCTACCTTGCACTTACCCTTATTGAATTTCACCTGGCACTGGTTAATTGCAGATCATTTTTCCAGTCAATTCTCATTGGTTTGGATCCTAGCTCTACCCTCCAAAGTGTCTGCAACTCCACCCAACTTGGTGCCATCCACAAATTTGCTAGGTATGCATTCAGGCCCATCATCCAAATCATTAATGAGTACATTAAACAATTCTGGACCTAGAACAGACTCCTGGGAATCCCACTTGAAACATCCACCCCACTAGTAATTAAGCCATTGATGACTACTCACTGAGCATGAGTCAAACAGTTATGTATCCACCTTACAGTACTTTCATCTAGTTTTATTTTCTTACCTTTTTAATGAGAATGTTGTGGGAGGAAGTGTCAAAAAATTTGTTAATGTCAGTATATCACATCCCGAATCCAGAGAACCTGTCACTTTATCATAGAAAGAAAACAGGCTGGTCATGCATGACTTCCTCTTGGTGCTTCACAACAGATTCCTTGAGGACCTGCTCCATGTTCTTTCTAGGTACTGAGGTCTGTAATTCCCTAGATCCTCTTTTTCCCCTTTCTTAAAGTTGGACACTATATTTGCCCTTTTCCAATCATCCCAGACACCACCTGACCTCCACAAATTCTCAAAAAGGATAACCGATGGCTCAGCCAATTCCTTCATGTGGATAAACAAAGGGGCTGTCTTTGTCAAAAAAAAACAAACAAGACCAGGGTTACTGTACACTCTTGATGGACTCTTGAGCATCCATGCCTTTGCCCTAAATGTAGGTAAGAAGAAGGTGATATGCCAATGCCACAACTTAACACTGTCTGGTGACAGCTTTGAATTACGTTGGGTCTGGCACTGGAACGAAGAACCAGGGAGCTGGAACCAGATCTGTTACCCATAGTTCCTCCCTCTGCTACAGAGAATCTAGCCCCAAGAATGTATTGCAGTATCAATCTAATGTGCTATCTATCCTTTGTCATTATCACCAAAAAGCACAGAGGCAGAGGTGACAAGAGCAATAATATATTTGTACAACTGCATTAAGGGAAAGTGATTTATTGCAAGGCAGTCTGAGTCAAACTCATTATTCACAGGAAACACATTGGAACAAATATATGTCTAAACACAAATGTAGATGAAAGGCAATATACAAAGTTATCATTCAGAGTATTACAGCTTGCCAACATGTAAAACCACAATAAATGGATAGTAAAAATGGACCTTTGCAAAGTTTAAAAAAAAAGTACATTATTGTGTATTGCAGTTATTTCTCAGACAATACTACAAAATAATAGTGAAGTGTTACTTCCTCACAGTTAAAAAAACCACTAGAATTCTTCAAACTCAAGAATGCAGACATACATCATGTCTGTGAGTATCATAAAAAAGATCAGATGTAATATTTTCTTTCAATGCAGACAACCACTTTGAGATTTTCCATTCAGACAGCCTTGAAAACTGCCTCCAGCATTTGCCAATTACTACTGACAAAAACCATTTGGTACTGAGTGATGTTTTAAGTGAAATAAAACAGTGAAGAAAACTGAACATGATGAAAGGATTTTGTTCTTCCTATGAAGTGACTGTAAGTTATATATTCACAAGGTAAAGTTTATGTTTCCTGCCAGTGACAAATGCCATGTGATGTTGAGCGCCAAGGTGAAGTTTGTTTGACAGTAGTAGGAAAAGAAGACAAAACTCATTTTCATGTTCTTTAATGCAGTCAGATATATTTTTTAGTTATAAACAAAGGAAGATATGTTAATGCCTCTGTTCCACATCATTCTTTACAATGTAAGTGCTCTCATTGTAGAAAATGATTCCTTAAAATTTCAGTGGTCAAACTGTATGTAAAGGGTACCAGCGATCTCTCTGTCATGAGTTCTTAATATTCTTTCAGACTGTAACACATAATTGATAATAATTATAGTATAGCAGCATTTATTTTAAAATATTTACCCTGCATGGGGAACCTCCAGGTTTGGCAAAAAGGCTCATGAATCAAGGATCAAAACACCAAAGGATTAAACTTTTGTTTGGAAGTTTGCACAGCAAAGAATTGCTGTGTTTATGGAACTGCATTTCCCTATCTACCTACGGTGCTTATTTGGACCTCACAGTTTTTGGGTCTGAACACAACATATTTGTTATGTGCCTTTAGACCAGTAGAAAGTTTGAGTGAACACACAGTATACAGCCTTATTTTGGTGTAAGTCATTTATTCCAATGTAAAGTTTTCCTACGAAAAATCTATACTAACTATATACCAGTAACCACTGGGTGTTACAACTTTAGGCAGTTTCAACTAACTATCCTAAGTCAGCTTTGCTAAAGCTACTGTCTGCTACCCTCCTACCAACTAGCTAAGAACTGTACTAGCAGCCTATAAACTGATACTCTGGAGTATGCTGCTCGTCTGTTCACTCCAGATCCTGACAGAAACAAAACCAATGTGAAATACACCAGTGTGAAAGTGACATGTGCCTGCAACCTTTAATGTAGTTTTCCTCACAACCCCATTGTGGGAAAGTAAGTATTCTGATCTCTGTTTTAAAGAGGGGGAACCAAGGCACAGAGAGCATTAATGTGCAGTAGTTATTGCGCATGTAGTTTAGTACTTGCTTAATGAAGTACAGTAAAATCTCTGTTATCCAGTACTTCATCAACTCTATTAACTGGAGTTTCCAGCCAGCCAGCCAGATGCAGGAGGGGGGCAGGGGAAAGCTTGCATGCGGTGGCCACTGCCACCACTCCACATGCAGCCACTGCCACCCACCACCCTGCACTCTGCCAGCCAAATGTGTGGGGGGAAGGGGGAGGGCAGGGGAAAGTGCATGCTGCTGTCACTGCCACCACCCTGCACTGCTGCCACTCTGCATGTGGCCTCCGCCCCCCTCCCCCCACCTCCTGCCACCCGCTCCATGGTATCTAAAAACCCTGCTGGGTTATTTCAGATAACTGGAATTTTTACATAACCGGCAATCCCCTTACCCCAGAGATGCCAGATAACAGAGATTTTACTGTACTAACTAAATGCATGGTAACTACAGTTACTGCGCAGTAGCACCGGCACATGGTTTTTAGTGACACTTACTGCATAGCAGGGCTGTGCAAAGCTTCAGTAGCTGATTTGATACGGAGAAGATATGGCCTGATATGGGGACTGAATCTTCAAATCCGAATCAAACTGGGAAACCCAAGTAAAAGACCCAAATCAATTTGAAGCATCCGAATTGATTCAGAAAATCTGAAAATCTGACAGTTGCCTCCAGCTGATAAGTCTGTTGGGGTTGGTAGAAGGGGGAGGGAATGGGCGTGGGGGAGAGAAGGATTGGGCCTGGGACAAGCTGCCCAGCCGAGGCAGGTGGAGTGTTACTTGGGGAGGGGAGTGGGAGAGTGCAGAATGCAGTGCGGCAGTGATGGGAGTGGGGTTTCTTCCCTGCTGCTTGCCCAGCTGGGGTGGGGGGCAGGATGCAGGCGTGGCTTGCTCAATACTGGATGGGGCAAGTGGCAGCAGAGCATAACCACCACTCCCAGTGCTGCCAAGCCCAGAACTTGCACCGGCCGTGCTGGCTGATAAGTGGTAGCAGGACAGAGCCCCTGCTCCCAGCATTGATGCAAGCATGGCAGCGCTGGGAGTGGGGGCTATGCCCTGCTGCCACCCCTGCACCAGCTGGGCAAGTGGCAGCAGGGCATAGCCCCCATGGCTCCCACCACTGGGATAGAGGCAGGCACAGCTAGAGGAGCCACGGGAGAAGCCTCCATGGGTGCCCTGCCTGGCCCCTTCCCCTGCCCAGACCAGGCTCCTGGCACTTAAAAAAAAAAAAAGCCATGTACTCACCAGCTCTGGCAGCAGTGACTGGGGCCTCTGAGGCCCCAATTGCCCCCACCCCACTCGGCACCCACACAGCAGTTGCCCCATAGCATGGGTGCAGCGCAGCTCAGCAGGACACCACACACTGCCTGGGAGCTGGGGAGGCTCCGGCAGTCAGCTGGAGCCTGGCAGCGCTCAACCCTAGCAGCCCCAGCTCCCAGCCCTGCCGAGCCATACTGCACTTGTGCAGTGCAACAGCTGCCGCATAGGTGCCAAGTGCCTGCAGGGGGCTCTGCCACAAGCACCCAGAGGCCCCAATCACTGATCCTGCAGCCAGTGAGTATGGGACTTTTTTTTTTTTTTTTTTTAAGCTCTGCAGTCACCAGCTGCAGGAGTGGTGATTGGGGCCTCTGGGTATGTGTCACAGAGCCCCCCATGCAGTGTGGAGCAGCAGAGATCACCCCCCGACCTCTGCTTGGCAGCTGTCACATTCCATGGGTGCAGCATGGCTCGGCAGGGCAACGTGCACTGTCTGGGAGCTGGAGCAGCTCCAGCAGTCAGCCGAAGCCCAGCAGCACTCAGCCCCAGTGGTCTCAGCTCCCAAGCAGTGCGCAGAACCCTGCCAAGCCATGCTGCACCCACACCATGGGGCAGCTGCCACGCATGTACCAAGCGGGGATGAATCCCCACTGCCTTGCACTGGACCATGTTGTGGGGGGGGCTCTACCTAATCACCGCTCCTGCAGCCAGTGAGTGCAGGGCTTTTTTTTTTTAAGTGCTGGGATTAGGCTGGGGCTGGGTGGGGGTTGGGGCCAGGCAGGGCAGCCATGGGGGCTCCTCCCATGGCTCCTCCAGTCCGGAGACAGGTAGGCACAGCTGGAGGAGCTGTGGGAGAACCTGCAGCTGCCTGGCTGTTCTTGCCCCTCCCCAGTTGATCCAAATCACTGAATCTCTCTGAATCAGTGCCAAATCTTCCAAAGCTGACTTGGCCAAATCAACTCAGGACAATGATCCAAATCTCCAAATTGAATCACTGTCCTCTGAATCTGTCAAATCCAAATCAAATACTTCCCTATTCACGTAGGCCTACCGCAGTGCACAGCAGCCTAATACTGCTGCACAGTAGCATATTAACATGGGTTTTGCCTGGCACACTATGGCACAGTGTTATTAAGCTACTGCACATTGAGTGTCTTGTGTAAACGCGCTCACAGAGACCAAATCCAAGATCCTCAAAGGTATTTAGATACCTAACTCCATTCACCAGAGTCATGCAGTAATTCAGTGTCAGAGCAGGGAGTCTTGCATGTCTTAAGAACAGGTTGAATTTTTTTGTAGATATTAACAGTTATGAACCCAGAAAGATAACAAAGCCAGTAGGGAAATACAGATCACCCAAGCGAGAGACTAACGTAAGAAGGATGGGGGTGAGGAACGGAACACAACTAGGTTGCAGAAAATACATTAGCCACCTAAGCCTGGGCATGGGGGAAGGAGAAGGAGGGGTTTCGCAACACTGAGAGAGAAAGAATATAGATACACACAAACCCGTACAATGGTCCACAATGGTGGAGGAAGAAGTTGAAGAAAGTTTCTCAGTCCATATAGTCTCATTGCGGGGGTCCTCTTCAGGTGGAGCGGGGTGGTCCATTGCTGAAGATTCTTCTCAAAGTGAAGTCCATCAGATGCAGAGCAGTGTTCAGGTGGTCCAGTCTGGTGGCATCATTGTATTGGCGGTGGCCTGTGATGTGCTCCACATAGATGTCATGGGACCAGCAGATCATGTCAGACACCAGAAGGCAGCGCATCAGCTTGGCGTTGCAGCAGGCATGCAGGACACTCTCATTGCTGGGGTCCCAGGCTCCAAGCATTCCCACGATGCGCGTGTCAATCATCACATCATAGCCACAGCCCCTCAGGATGTCGACCAGTGGGGTGTACTTCTCCTACTTGCAAGCCATGGCATCGGTGAAGGCTTTACGCCAGTTCTCAAAGGGAATGGCCACATCCATGATCACAATCTTCTTGGCCTCTTTGTTCGTGATAACTATATTAGGGCGCATCTGGCTCTCACAGCCCGGGACGGTGCGGTTGATGGAGATCTCCCCTGCTGCAGCCAGGAAGTAACTGCCAGTCCATTTGTTGTGACAATGCTAGCTGTTGTCGTGCAGGCACCCTCCAACCCAGCAGATGAGCAAACCCTACCCATTTAACACTAAATGGTGTAGCTCTTGTAGTTCCTTGCATCTCAATCTTTCTGTTTAAATGTATTAGCCTTTTAAACAGTGAAAGTACACTTACAACAGCTGCTGATCCAGGTGGTTTTCATAACTATCCAAATAACTATCACAGCCTTTTTTTTTAATTGGCCATTTCACATTTATACCTTACCATTTACTTAGACTCAAAGTACTTAGACTCAAATGCCCCTTAGAACCTGAGCAGAGAAAGTGTGGGCAGAGCGTTTCCCTTCTGTCTCACTTTTATTTATTTCTGAGTTTTCTGTAGAATTTTTACTGATTAGAACATTTTCTTTTGAGAAGAGAAATGTTTAAAGAAATGTTCTTTCTAGAAAAGTGATGCATTGTTGACAATGATGCTGGAAATTTAGCTCATCTAGTTAGATAAAAATGAACCAAAGAGCCAGTTCCACTGCACCTATTCCTGATGCCTCCTGTCAGTAACAGGTGATTTTTCTAGTATAAACAAGGTTTCTATAGACATGCCAGGGCCACTCCCACTTTCAGTGAAGCTGATCTAGTTTCCCAAAGGCAGAACTGAGAGTACAATTTGGCTTCAACTCACATGACAAGGCCCCTCAGAAGTACAGCTAGGGAAGATGACCGGGGCACTAGCCCCAGGCACTCATTAGAGCAGACACTGAAATGGGAGTCCCCAAGGAACTCACACTGTTGTCACTGGTGTTCAGGGAGTTTACAGAGGTGGCAGCAGCTGGCACCATGCCACAGCTGTGATAACCTCTACTCTGAGAGATCACACACTTAGAAGGCACATCCCCATATGAAAGGGCATGAGGTTGCTTTTTACCATAATGCACACCCCTGCAAGTGAGGTTGGTGCAGGGCAAATTGTCCCGGGTAGGGCAGGGAAGGCTGAGGCCAGCACCTGTGCTGGTCCCAGCAGCCTAATCTGGGCTCCTGGGGACCTCCCAGGGCAGCAGCAGCAGTGATCCAGCTGCTTGCAGCCTGGCCAGCAGCCAGAGTGCAGCAGCTCTGACTGGCTACGCTCCCTTTCTGGCTTTGAATGCTGCTGCTGCATGCATCATATCTTTTTTTAGCGGTGGTTTTTTTTCAACACTTGGATCTCTTGGTGTCAAAACCCCCCCATGGCATTGCAAATTAACAGCATGGCAAATGGATGCATGTGTGATGTGTGTGATTTGTGATACTTCAAACGTCCATGCGTTTGCCGATAGAGTCATAGAGAAATAGGCCTGGAAGGGACTTCCAGAGGTCATCTAATCCAACCCCATGCCTGAGGCAAGATCATCCCTAATCAAACCATCCTATACAATCCACAATCTAAACTCTACATAAGGCTACCATCAATGCTGACACAACATAAACATAATGCCGTAACCTGCCACAGGTAAACCATGACAACCAATGTATTACTTCTATAAAAGGTTGTCAATACATGTTCAAGAGGTCCTAAGTAGAGGGCCATGTCCCCCACAACAGAGAAAGGCAAAAACCCTCACAGTCCATACCAATTTGACCATGGGGTAAAAATTCTTCCTGACCTCAAATATGACAATTGGCCTGACTCTGACCAGAGGGGAAAAACCCTCTAGCCAGGAACCTCTGGCTTTGGTCCTAGCAGGAGCACTGGCACACTTCAGTCACAGTCCCCAGCCTTGCTGTAGCCAACATCTAATGCCTCTGAGGAAGGCTTAAAAACACCATGACATATAGCAGAAAGGTAGGGAGGGGCAACCAGCAAAGGCCAGAAGCACAGGAAATACCCATGGCAGAACATAAACATAGCTATGCCTAAATCATCCCCAACCAGTGGCTGTCCAACCTTTTCTTGAACACATCAAATGATGGAGAGGCCACAACTGCCCTAGGCAGTCTATTCCTCTGCCTCACTGTTCTAATTGTGAAGAAGTTTTTCCTGATATCTAACCTAAACTTAGTTTTCTGCAACCTCAAGCCATTGGTCCATGCTCTCCTCTCTTCAGCAAGAGACGGTGCTTTTCCTCTTCTTTATGGCAGTCCTTCAAGTATTTAAAGACTGTTGGCATGTCCCCTCTTAAGTTCCACAAATTGAAAGTGCTGAGCTCCTTCAGCCCCTCCTCATATAACTTGCCTTGCAAGCCCTTTATCATCTTTGTTGCCTGCCTCTGGACCCTCTCTAACTTCTCCACATCCTTTTTACAGTGTGGAGCCCAGAACTGCACACAATACTCCAGATGACACCTAACTAGTGCTGAGTAGAGAGGCACTTTCACCTCCCATGTTTTGTACCTAATACTTCTATTGATGCATCACAAAACCACACTCAACTTCTGTGAAGCTACATCACACTGAAGACTCATATTGAGTCTGAAATCTACCAAGACTGCAAGGTCTTTCTGCAAAGTGCTGCCATCCAACTAGGTATCACTATTTTATATTTGTGTTTTTGGTTATTTTGAGATGGAGCACCTTGCATTCATGTGCATTGAACTTCTTTCTGTTAACTGCAGCCCAGCTTTTCAATCTGTTGACATCCTTCTGAATTACACTTGCATCCTCCAACACATTCACAATCCTTCCGTTTTGTGTTGTCCACAAACTTGCTCAAGAAGCTTTCTATGCCAGCATTCAAATAATTAATAAATACACTGAACAGCACCAGGACAGATCCCTGTGGGACTCCACTCAAAGTCTCCAGCCATTCTGACATGGACCCATTAATAATTACCCTTTGCTGGGGGCTATTGAGCCAGTTATCTATCCGCCTTGCAGTAGTTCTGTTCAGCCCACATTCCTCCTATTTATGAAAAGGTTATGTGGGACCTTGTCAAAAGACCTACTGAAGTTCAGATACACAATATCTACAGCATTCCCTTCATCACGTCCTTCTATCCCACCCACCACCACTTCCGAGTGCTGCCCATGGCACCCACGTTTCAAGTTATGTCTCAAACTCTTCCTGTGGTAAAAGCACATAGAGTCAAGTCCTTATAATATCTGTGGGGAAATTACAAAGTGAAAGCAGGTCTTTTTTTAATTACTAAAACCATTAAAATCTACCATTAAAATCAATGGAAAATCTTTCCATTAATCAAGTTCTTATTTAAAAAAATACATTTTTAACACTGACAGCACAATCAAGAAAAAGAACATTCCACTACAGGCTGACTACTAGTGCTTTTGAAAATAGGTGTGATTTATCATTGATATAAATCATCCCTCTTTCATGCCCTGCTCTGTTAAGATTTTAAACAAAGCTATTAAAAACAGCTTATTTTCTTATCCTTCATAATTTGCATTAAAGTATCAAGTGTGACTCAAAAGGACAACCATCAACACCAGAAAATAAGAGTGAAAGAAATGTTAATTTTACAAATAAGGAACATGTTATGTTGATATAGCCAAGTCTTGTAAAATTATTCTAATCTAGGTTATACTGACGTTAATCAGAATTAATTCACTGCTGTAACATGAAGGGTTTTATACCAGTTTTAATCCACAGTACCTGAATACAAATCTTGCAGCTGTGATTGTAGCTTGCTTCTTTCTTTTGGTAACCAGTGAAAACATGACAATAAAAACTGAACCCGTGGAAAAAAAATGCTGCTCTGGAGGACACTGGTCATATCTGGAAGCAGAGAAGTGGAGTCTTAGTTATGAGCTAATTTGACAAAGTTTTTTTTTTTTTTATTTTTTTGCTGTGAAAATTGGAATTATATTACAACTGAAATCGGCCCAGTACAAATGGATTTTTTTTGTTTATATAAGAGCGATATTTGTAGTTTAAAGCAACACTATCTTGCATACACTTTGCTTAAAAACAAAGATTAAGGGCTAGTTCTTATCTCAGCAAGGCAAGCCTTAATTCTACTGAAGTCAACAGATGTAAAACAACATAACACTGACATAGCAAGAATAAAGTAAAGCCCTAGGACTCTCATTCATGCCAGCAAAAGCCTGAGAAAGAGATATTATTAGTCAGTCTCACAGGCTTCAGTTCAGGCTCTGCCTTTGGTGCCAGTCAGGGTAGGTGCCAAGTATCTTGTGGTTTTTAACTGTATCTGGAGGAGGGAGGGTGAGCCCAGGAAAAAAGGACTGTATCCTGAAAAGTACGAAGCACCTGTTATTAATTCTTACTGGTTCCAACAGACTTGTGACTACTCCATACTGCTCAGCTTCAGATCCAGAATGCATGCATGAAATTACACCCAGTGCTATAGCAAAGTGGGGGCAAGCAGGGTGACTGCCCCAGGTGCCAAAACAAAGGGACGCCAATAGGTACTGCCCAGCCAGAGCCACGAGTGGCTCATTTTGGGGGGCGAGGGGATGGGAGGAGCATGGCTGCCGCTGCTGTGTGCACTCCCAGGCAAGCATGGGGAAGGCGTATGCCCCACAGATCTGTGTGCAAGGCGAGGGTGGGCTGCCTCTACAGGCTTTGCCCTGGGTGCCAAATTTCTTTGCCACAGCACTGATTATACCTGCAACTTTATGAGAAAAAAAGAGAACACGGAGTCTGCAGTGAGATGCAAGCTCCCAGTTTTTCCGCTTGTCAACCCCAGTAAGTGGGAAATCATCCCAGTGATATCAGTGAAACTATATCAGTCTGAAAATGGTATAAATGAGAAAAGAATCAGGCCCCTAATATGTGGAGACAATTTAAGTGGACAGCTCTCAATTACACCTTAATGAATGAGGCTAAAATAACGTTAAGAAAGATAAACTGGGCCAAGAATTGGTGTCTTGCATTGGAATATCTAAGAAAGGAGACAAACTCCAAACTCAGAGGGGCTACTACGAAAGACAGACCAAAAGAAGATGGAAGAAAGCAGCGAGGAATAACATTCCTTCAGGAAACTTTGCTATGTCTTACTCTAAATGCAGAGGAGTAGGATGTAACTTTGTAATTTTATCTTAATAGCAATGGAGTATCGTTTCCTAAACTATGAAAACTAAATCACAGACATTGCCTGCTGAAAAGAGGGCCTACTTCCCTATTAAAAAAATGTAAGAGGTAGGGTAATAATGATATGTAGATACACCGTAATTTTCTCTCTCTTTGCAGCAGTACACTAGCTTCATCTAGTGGACATTACTGAAATTTCACTAGTTTTATTTAAGTCAGTCAATAAAGTTGTTTTGGTAACATCTTTGGGTTTGTACCAAGGTAATATGGTAGCAGCCAAACACAAATACAAGAATGTGTATTTTGCATTAAATCGCTACTTACACATTAAGAGTTTTAGGGTTTAGATGTCCTCAAGATTATTCAAGTTTAAAATTTATTGGAACTATGTGATTGTTTCTTTCCATTTCGGTGGGTGTATACTTGTTTTAGAAAGTACTAAACTATGCACCACCATCCCAGTGCATGGTTATTTTTAGCAGCTACGTTGCCATAGTGATTTACTATAGAAAGGTAGCTCATCACTATGGTGACCTAGCATTAGCATCACGATTTGTGCCCACTGCTGCTACGTCACCATAGCTCGTTGCTACGGCAATGTAGCATCTCATGTAGACATAACCAGTCTGTTTGGATTCACATAATCCAAGTTTGGCTTTTCATTTTGAAAATGAATACAATTTTAACTTTATAGTAAAAGTCCTTCCAAAACTGTCAAGATTCCCCTGGCTTTGCATTGAAACCATAAAACAGTATACATTTCACAGGATTTTTCTGAAAAAAAAACAAATATTGGCCCTACCTCATGTGAAAATGAGGCCACATTTGCATAAACGTAGTCCAAGATTTGTGTGTAATGAAATAAACCAGACATGTTTTTTGCCAGCTTCTCCCACCACTCAACTGTTTATCATCTCCCTCAGAGAGAGAGAGCTTACAATCATACATATATTGCTATCACTGAAGTTTTCCAAATATGCTAGACACCCAGAGCAAGCAGATGTGTGGAATGACACATCCTTTTTCACTGCAGAAGTCAGCTTCAGATTACAGAAACATTAGCGAAAATGTAAAGAATATGGACCAGAATCCAGGGCTCACCCAGTGCAGGAAACTGCTCTCACCCTTAAAGAGATGTATTCCCTATTGCTTAATCTCTCTCTGGCCTCGTAGATCTTGCATTCTTGACTACACAATAACACAAGTTCCACTGGAGTCCTCCAGCCCAGTGGGGCTCAACCTTTTGGCCCCACTGGCCTGATGAGTGCTATAGAGCTGGTCTGAAGGCTGGATTGAGCCCCAAACACCCAGATCAAGCCCCATATGGCTTTGGCTAGCCCCTGGACACGCAGATAGGGCCTACACCACCCCCACCCAAAGACAGGGTCCCATATGCTAGCTTTGGGCCCTGGCACTCCATGCTGATCCTGCTTGACCTCATGCACCAGGATCAGACTCCACATTGCCTCCACCTGGCCTTATATATTGGGATTAGACCCCATGCTGCCCTTTATGCCCAATTTAGCATGCAAGGCCAAGCTATCTGGCCTATGGGACTCCTCACAGGTCCAAAAATTTGGCAGCAGAGGAGCAGCAATCAATGCTCCCCTATGGGAAGCCCTACAAGTTGAATGACATGACACCAGGGGTCAGGTCTGGTCCGCAGGCTGGAGGTTAAGCACCCCTACTCTAATCTAGTAGGGAAACTCTTTTAGTAGACATGGGTTTGAGTCCCCTTATGCTGAAGAAGACCTAGTATCCAGGCCCCTAGTAGCTGACTGCTTTAACCACTAGGCAAGTGATTCTCAATCTGGGTGCCATGAAATTCTTTTATGGATACGGTGCAGTACAAGGTGATTAACTGCAGACACTCACCCTCTCCAGCTGCTACTCCTCTACTCCTGCCCCTCCTCCACTGCCCAACCCTTGTGCAAGTAAATGAGATCTGTAACAAATTAATTCATTTTTTAAATAGGGTGCTGCTCATTTCACAAAAGCTATGGAGTCTAAAAACATTCGTAACTGCCTTAGGCAAATGTAAGTGTCCATGGCTCCTGTGCAAGACATCATGGAGTGTTCCCCTTCTGGAGAGACCATTTATTGTTAAGGAAAACATTTAGTGCACGGGAAGAGCTCAATTTTCTTAACCCATTTATGCTCCATTGATGTTTGCCATGAATAAAGAAATGCAGTATAACAAGCAGCCAGCCAAAAACCATGACACTGTTGGGGGGGGGGTGCGCACGCCTACCTCTGTCCATGCCACTTGTGACTGGAATCTAGCAATTAGAGCTGCAAGCCCAAAACATGCACTCACTTCCACTCTTTGATAAACTTTGATAAACTCCATGTTCTTGTTAAGTTTATACTCTTGCACTGCTTTTAAGTACTGTTTTTTTAAAATGACAGAGTTTGCAATTGTTTCTACTTCCACACAGTTGTATACAATTCATTTTTATTTACATTTTTAAATGCTTTTGTTGAATTGTGACTAATAATGTAATGAAGAACCAAGATCCTTCTATATAAAAACATCCATAAAATGTCATAAATATATGAAAATCCATAAACCATTCCACAGACTGGATACACAAAGGAAGTGTTCTAAACTCAGGTTCAGTCAGATGCAAGTTAAAACACAAAAGTTAGATGTCATGGGCATGTCCCCACAAGTGTGCAAGTGCGGCTTGCAGTGCCACAAGCCACATATGCATGCATTCACTGTGCTGGTAATAAGAACACACCCCTGAAGGGCTGAGAATTGCCAAGCTCCCTGGGAACCAATGGACTGATCCTTCACGGAGTGTCTAAGAGGGAGTATGAAAATAATAAAGACTCACTGGGACCATACAAGAGTGGTAAAATTGCAGAGTGTGAGAGGTCCTGCTAGTCACCTCTATTGTGGGAGGATTCAAGCAGGCACCCCTTAACAGGAGAAACAAAAAGGATGCCTACATAAGTGTGCAGGAGCCAGTATCAGTACCTGAGAGGATGAAGGCTAGATATGGCAGTTTCCTAAACTTATAAGTAAGATCAAGGCACGGCAGGAAAGTTAAAGAGGTCATTAGTAAGCTAGAGGGCCCAGAGAGAGATACTGGGCTCCCATACAGTCCATAGGCAGTGGAAAGTTCCAAACACTGATCCTCCCAAATCAGAATGACTCAGAGACAGAAAGCTACCTTTGTCCCCCTTTCCCTTTAGCTGCATTATCTATGCCAGAAGTAGGCAACCTCTTCTGACTAAGGGCCAGAATGGCCCATCCCAAACTGGAGGAAGACAGGTGCTAGGACTCTGCAGCTACCACTGCTGGTCCCCACAACAGCACAGGCACAGAGCCTATAGCCAGTGCTCCTGGCCACTGAATGTTACTGAAGCCCCATATCTGCCAGCTGGGTCCAAAGATTCTATAGGCCAGATGCAGCCCACAGGCCATATGTTGCCGACTCCTGTTCCATGATGTATTTCTTAGCTGATCCAGTACAGAATACGATCCCATATCTGGTATGAATACATGTAAACAAAGCTGGACCCGTTTTCACCAGAATTTAACATTATTATTTTGCAGTTACTGGTCACTTATGGTGTCTGAGTCAGGCAGGCCTGTAACTCCTGGCCAGTGAGATCCACTGAGTTGTACTAGACATGAACAACCTTCTCAAGCAGTCAAGAGACTGTAGCATTCAAGTTGGACAGAATCTCTGCTGACTTCTGCAAGATCCTTAGGTCTTCCAGGCGCAGTCCCTTTATCAAAGCCAGCTGGGCTTCAAGGTTTATGTTATCCTTTTTCAACTTGGAAATCTGAAATATGTAAAATAAGTGGGAAGGTTTTATTTCAAATTATAAGATGATTACTAGGGTGAGTACATGAACAGATGCTTCTCACAAGTTAATTTGTGCCAGGGTAAAATATTGCATCATGAACATACTGTACATTTGGTCTTACCAAGACAACAGAGTTAGCAACAAAATGAAACAGTGTTCACACAAAATTCATGACACAGACAGGAAACAAAGGCTAAGACTAGGTTAGGGAAAAAATGTGCTTATTTCAAGTCAGTGCCTTACTGAATCAGACCCTAAGGCCCGCCTAGTTCAACAGCAACCACACCAAGAACTTAGTAGTGAAAGATGCTTAAGATGCCTACTGTAAGCAGAGGAACAGTAGATCACCATTGACATAAATCTAAGGTAGTGAGCTAAATTGTATTGCAGTCACCTTTCCTTAGTGGTAGAGCTACTTTTTAAATTAGATCTTGTGTATTGAGTAAGGCCATGACAATGGCCTCCCCTCCTGTCTGATCTAGAATTTGCTAATGAAAAATGCAGGGACTTAAAATGGCAGTGTTAAGAAACAAAAACTTGTCACTTTCTCTCTTTAGGCCTTTTCAACAGTGTCTATCTGGACCTGTATTTCTGAAGTCCCCCATTATCAGCATTTTACTAGACTGCTGCCCTTTTGGGCGCTCTCAAACTTTTGAACACATTTTCTTTTCTCAATCTACATTTTTATATCTACATTCTTATAGCTTGGAATTTAGATCCATGCAGATTCTACTGTTTGGTAGTCTTCACACAGAATTATAATCTCACTTGACACTATGAATCCTTTAGTTAACATTACTACCTTATCACACCCCTTCAACCTAGCCGGTTATTCCACTACAGTTTGTAAGAGTCATTACAACATCCCACTGCATTATCCCACTCTGTTTCTGAAACACCTATTATTTCCAAGTCCTTGTCCGCAGTTCAGGATTCTAAATCATCTGTTTTTACTTATGAACTTCTTGCACTTATAAGCAGACATTTCAGATGTTATTCCTGACTGGGAATCTGTTTTTATTTAACTCTTTGATCTGACATACTGCTGATTTTATAGACTCTGTCTCTGTGCTTCTATCCTTTCCCTGTCCTAGTTGTTCTAGCTGTTGTTTCCAGCCTCTCCATGATTGGCTGTGAAGGTACTTCTGTGTTCCCAGCATCACGGACAGCTGTCTCTGTCTGACTTACACTTCAGTTAAACACATACCTTGTTCTTTTCTGTAACAAGTAAGGCTCCATCCGGTATAAGGTTCAGCTACCCCCTTCAGTTTGTGTCTTGCTTTTCCAAAATGTACCCAAAAGCCAAAGAAACTAAAATTTCCTCTAGTCTGTACTATCTTCTCAAACACACACAGAAACCCAGAAGTTCCCTTTGCTTAACTGGATCTATGCCTGGAACTAGAAGCATTGCAGAGAAAACGATCACTGGGGCCTGGGATCTAAGAATTCCACCTACTTAGCTGTAAAAATTTCATTTCCAGGACCTCTCCCTTTCATACTCTATGTCCATAGGTTGCTGGTACCAACATGTACTATGACCAAAGGCTCTTTCCCAGAAGTCCATCTAAAGCGTCTCATTATATTCACCACTTTCACACCTACAAGTAAGTCTCCATACAGGTATCTGTACTTCAAAATAAGATTTTTTTCCTTCTTAGGACCCTTCAAAAATAGGGTGTGTTTATATTTGGGGGTGCAGTATATGAGGGAAATAAGGTAATTTCCAAATAGGAAGGTCAAGGAAGTCAGGGCTGGGGTTCTCACACTCTCAAATATCCCTATATGGCATGTTTATAAACAGTACCATGCTCCCTGCTCTTCCAGTTCAACAATTGTAGGCTGCAGATATTGTACCTGCACTTTGAGGGCTATGAACTGCTTGTACCATGTGCATATGCTTATTTTCCTTATCATCTCATTGCCCTTTTCCTTTGTAGTCATTTCAGCAGGGCAGTCATTTGATTTTACTGTATATATATATGCAGTTTTACTATATATACTTATATATGTGCATACCTGCGTGTGCATGCACATTCATGCACACATGCACCCCCCAATAATATTGCTGCATGTTTAAAAAAAGGAATTTCAAATGATGAACAATTCTGTGATCTCAGTTACAAATGTGTCAGTCCAGATTCACTCCAATTAATTCAATGCTCACTTTTTTTGCCACCTTATACTAATTTCCATGTGCACCTAACACAAAGTCCACTTACATCCCTGAGCCCTTTATGCTTTTAAATATCCTTCCCATCAATTTAAAATCCATTTTGCATTTAATTCCCAAAGAGTGTCAATCCTCCCCTGCTCCCAAAGGTTAAGATCTCAAAAGATCCAGTTGTTTCAGGCACTCTAATTGAGCCAAATTTTGATCTCCATTATACTGATGTAAATCTGGAATATATTATGCACGAGCCCCACTGGCAATGAAAAGAGGATGACACTCTCTTTCTATTAGATAAGCAGTAATTAGCTAATGCCTGACAAATGATCTGGTAACTATATTATCATACTGCTGCTGCCTGTAACCAAGCTGCAACTCAAATCCAACTCAGTTTAGCAGTGCTACTACCAATTTATGCATGGGAAACTGAGAGGAAAATCTGGACCACTCCATTCTTCTAAGCAAGTTACCTGATGAAGGACATGTTGCGTCTCCTCTATTAAAGAAAAGCATATTTTTGTTGCTAGTTTCAAAGCTTTCTCTTCATTTCCAGATGAAATCACTTCACCGAGTAGCACTCTCTTCCAGCAAGCACTAAAACCAAAATATTTGAACACATGGTCATTTGTTGCATTCCTCATCTGGAAAATAAACTGAACAGCCAGGGAAAAAAGAACCCAGATAACAGAAGATCAAACATAACACACATAAAAACAGGCCTTTAGCACTCAGATACCATGTTGATGAACACAGCTGGAGAATGTGAGAACATACAGACATTTAGTGGTATGTTGGATTGATGGCTCTCCATGTCATGGCAAGCTCGATCCTCAGCAAAAATGGAGATTCAAATTAAAATGAAAAGGATATTTAAAGGCATATTTTATACAGGGTACAACTTATTTAGTCATTTTCAATCAATATCAGATTCTGAAGCCCAAATCTATTGCTAGAGTTAAGTGCACAGCACTGATGACACTGGACTTGAACCCTTGAACTTCAGCAATAAATTGGGTCTGGAAATGTCAACAGTAGTTCCTAAATACTCTCTTCAGAGAAATCAATGTGGGGACCAGAAATCAGTTCATGGGACCGGTCAAACTAACAGGCTGCAGAAACACCCAACATTAAAGTAATAACCAGTTCTTGAAGCAGGGAGAGTAGGATAACAGAATACTTATTGTTTACAAATTTACAGTTTACAGCCACCATAGTTGTTTGTGCAATCAACAGAACAAGGAGCAATGGTCTGAGGTTGCAGCAAGGGAAGTTTAGGTTAATATTAGTAGAGCTGATTGGCACCGATAAAAGAAAAATTAACATTATCGGCAATCGGCCATTTTTGGCCGGTGTAGCTGATAATGTTACTGATAAATACTGCATGTATGCGCATAGCCACAGTATGCATGGGGCCAGGAATGCAGCATGGAGAGCAGCATCCAGCTGGTAAGTCTTTGTGAAGGAAAGAGTGTGGGGGAGGGAAGGGGTGTGGCAGGGGGGCAGATCGAGGCCCCCCACAGTGAGGGAGAGAGTGGGGTAGGTGCTGCCTAGCTGGGGCAGGGAGTGGGACAGAGCCACAGTTGATTCGACCAGGGGGCATGGGAGGGGAGGAGAGTCGGGGGGAAGGCAGGAAGGGGGCCAGCTCCATGCCACTGCAAACACCTCTGGGAGAGGCATGGGGGGCGGGGTGTGCTCCCCGGATCTGTGTGCAGGGTGAGGACAGGCTGCCCACTGCGGGCTCAGGGCCAAGGGCTGCAGTCTGCCTCTTCCCCGTGGGGAGGCTGGGTGTGGGCTGCAGTTGGGGTGGGTGGGGGTGGGATAGGCAGTGGTGGCATTGAGGGGATGGGCTACAGGAAATTCTGGGGTGGCTGTAGCCCACCCCGTAGCCCTCCTTCCAATGCCACCACACACGCCACCCCTGCCTGCCTGCATCAAGCACAGCCCTGAGCCAGCCCCCACCAGGAAGAGGCCTGCACAGCCCCTGGCCCCAAGCCCGCAGCAGGCAGCCCGCCCTCACACTGCACACAAATCCAGGGGGCACAAGGCTCCCATGTCTCTACTGGGAGCATAGCAGCAGGATTGCCTGCTCCTGACTCTGATCCACTCTCCTGCTCACTGTGGGGGCCTCATTCTGCCTCCCCATGCCTCTTCCCTCCCCCTGCCTCCCCACAAACTTACCGGCCAGATGCTGCTCTCCAAGCTGCCAGGCTGCATTCCTGTAAATAAGCTATCAGATCAATATCAGCTGATATGGCTGGTTAATAATTGGCCATGGGTATCAGCCAAAATCTTTATTGGTGCATCCCTAGATATTAGGAAAAACCCTCTCACTAGGAGGGAAGTAAAGTGCTGGAACAGGTTGCCCAGGAGGTGGTGGAATCCCCATCTTGGACATTTTTAAGACCCAGCTAGACAAAGCGTTAGCTGGGATGATCTGGTTGGAGATTGTTCTGCTTTGAGCAGGGGGCTGGATTAGATGACCTCCTAAGGTCCCTTCCAACCCTCATTTTCTATGATTCCATGATGATATTTATATGATGTATTATCCCCAGTCCATTTTCCCTTTCTCATGCAAGTAGCCTGGTTAAAATAAGGAAAGGAACCACACAATAATCCCCATACTTTGCAGTGAGTTTGGGAGGGCACAGGCAAAACCATGGGATCCACAGATTTTCTAAACAACGACGGCCTTCTGTGAGTGTTTATTTGAAACTTACAATTCATCTGCTCCAAGACACAACAGCTTGAGAGCTGTAAGCAGTCTCCAAGATGGCCCATCCCATCCAAACGTCAAGTTTCTAAAAATGCAAATTAACCAACGGAAGAACATATGAGCAATGTTTATAGTTGTGTGCCCTTTACAGACTGATCACATTGCAAAGCAGTAACAGCCAGACTTTTGCCCAGTGGCGGCATCCTCTTATCTCCATAAATAGCTGGCAAGGGGCAGAAGAACTTCCTTTTCCCTGCTGATTCCCACAGCCAGAAGACTAAGTGGTCCCACTGCCTTCTGCTGAATCCTGACTCTGATTTTTAAATTTCATTTGTCTTTTATCCACTTAAATGCTTTGCCAAAATCAAAAAAGATAATGCATATGTACCTGACCAACTTATTTTCTTGAAGTTAGAAAAAAAGCAGTAATCTTTATTTCAGTAAATAAACTAAACTTTAACATGCACACATACCAATACTTACTCCAAAAACCCATGACCCTTTAGAATGGAAAGTTTTGTATTCTTCTTCTTGTCCCCTAGAAAGACACATTTAAGAAGAGTATCTGAAAAAAATATATATTTAAAAGTGTTTCAGTAAACAATTAACAGGGAAAACAACCAACTTGATTTCTAAGTGTTTTATCATACTGTAGTAATAAATAATTTCCCAACAGAACATCATGTAAAGACAAGCCACTGCCATGCTCTGAAGAGCTTTAACAGAGATTTGATTTGACTGCGTATTGCAAGTGTTTCGCATCTCAAAAGAGCACCCAGCCACCAACTGAGTTCTTAAAGTGGTATCCTGGCTTAACTGATGTCAACAGCAAAACTTCAAAGCAGGCAGGATTTCAACCTTAATTGCAATGCTAAATGAAAACACAATTGCAACGCTAAATGCTAAATGAAAACACAATTCCAGAAAAGTGAAAGTCACACAGGAGGGAAAAAAAACACTTTCCATTAAAAATCTCTATTAGATGGTGGTCAAAATGGCAAAAATGAAATCAATACAGTATTCTACTTTATTTTTGCATATACATTATTATGCTGCTAAAAATAACTAGTGTTCATACTGGCTTCAGGCTAGTGGAATGGAACCATTTATGCTTCCTCACTGCTCCTTATTTACATCAGCTCAGACCTTCCAAATGAAAAGATAGAGCACCAATAAACTAAGCTCCCCATTCCGTAGTATTCCATTTTGTAAGTCTAAGATCAGTCTATAGCCCAACCTGTTGACACATAAACACTACTATGTGGGTTATCAATGGCAATAAATCCATATTCTAGCAGGAGCCGCTGGTTATCATGAGGTCCATAACAGATAAACACTTCTTCATATTTTCTGCAGCGTGAATCCATCCTAATTTCATAACATCTCGTCTGCTCATTAAAGGTGCCTCTCACCTTTGAGAAAGAAAAAAAGACATTTCGGTTAATGGCAGGGAGAAAAAGAAATACCACATCTAGAATACTAAAGACCAGCAATACTCATTGTTTTTACTGTACCATAATAAAAGGGTATAAATATCTAGCATTCAATGCAAACTGATATTGAAGATTAGAGTTTTCTTTGTTACACCCAAGGCCTATTTTCAGGCCAGCTGGGCTCGGATGAAAGATCTCCTCAAATCATTTATTTATTTACTTATGCAATTGATATGCCATCCTTCCCAACAAGGGCCAGGGTGGCTTACAGCAAGGGGGACAGAATAACTTAAAAGGGCACCTAGAATAAGCAAAGCAAAATAACAAATCAAAACAAAGCAGAGACCCACTAACTTACTTCTTAGCTTAGTTTTGATTTCTAAATGACTGTCTAAACAGTAAGGTCTTACAGTCCTTCTGAAAGATGCCCAGGCTTGGGCTGATGGGCTTCAAGAAGGAGGGAGTTTCAGAGATGAGCAGCTATGGGAAATCACCTCCCATGTGTTTTTCCCAAGCAAACTTGGTGTACTGATAGTACTTACAGGAAATTCCTTTTGGCTGGCTTAGGGATCATGATGGGGTATAGGGGAGAAGGCAGTCCCCTTGATATGTAGGTCCCAAGCTGTTTAGGGCTATATAATTCAGAAGTTCTTATGCCCAACAGGCTACTGAGAGCTAATGCAGACACTAGAAGACTGGAGTTGTGTTCCTGGTGACCCACTCCCATCAGGAGGTCTGCAGCATTCTACACCAGCTGCAGTCACGAGATGGTTTTTAAGGGCAGCCCCACATAGAGTGCATTGCAATAGTCTACCCTCAAAATTACAAAGGCACAGCTGATGGTTGTCAGATCAGATCCGAAAGGGTCAGCCTTCCCATCAGATGGAGTTGGTGAAAGGCACTCCTAGCCAGCACTGCCATCTGAAGATCCAGAATTGCAAATCACATACCATATCCAAGAAGCAGAGCACAAAAAGGCCCACACAGGCGACACAGAGTCAAAGATGGCTCTTACTGATGTGCTGCCACATGATTCCACACAGTTACATGAGCCAGTTTGACCCCTGGGATGAATCAGACCTGCCAGAGTTTGCTCTTGTGTGTAACATCCTTCTGAGGACTTCCCTTAGGCTGGTCTGTACCCAGAAGTATTAGTCATTCCAGAAACCACGACTGACAAGTTAATGTCACCTTTGCTTGTTCTTACCTGAACATTTGGACTATGATTGAGCAGGTCTAAATAAGGAGCCAGTGCATAAATATCTGGCTCTCTAGAGAAGCATTCCTTCTGTGGCTGTTTCATGTACACTGTTCTTGTATTAATGGTACACCAAGCCCACAGCAGGGCATCATAGGTAAAAACTGCCTCTACATTCTCTGTTAACAAAGGCTGCAGGGAAGAGAAGAAAGGCTTGGAAGAGGAGTGAAGCTCCTGGACCACTGTTCTTTGCTCCTGAGCCTTCCTTCTTAAGGGATCAGGAAGAAGTTTCACTACTTCTTGTTCCAAACAAGCAGGACAGGTATATGTCTTTGGTAGAATGTCAAGGTAAGGCTTCCACGGAGATCTTTCCCCGGTGTGTTTCTCTGCTATTAAAAATGTACAAAGTGCTATCAAAGGAGACAGGGGAGGCTTCCATCTATAGAACAAACACAACAGAAATACAAAGGTGTGAGAGAGAAAATCCTACCACCACCATTCTTTCAAAACCTGGGGATTTTAACATACAATTTCAATGACAAACTTCTTTGTTGTTCACCTCTAAATGTCTTTTTCAATATTTCTATTTTTGTAATTTTACTGGCATGCTGTGAAAATGAATTCAAATAGTACAAGTTGTTTAAAACATGTAAAATACTCTTCAATATTCTACAGTAGCTTCTGTTCTGAAATTTCAAAGAAATTGAAATACATTAATTTAGTGCTTTGTGTCCTCACTCTCTTACCATATGCATG
The DNA here is from genome assembly GCF_052110815.1 of Crocodylus siamensis. NCBI lineage: Eukaryota > Metazoa > Chordata > Crocodylia > Crocodylidae > Crocodylus > Crocodylus siamensis. The sequence goes on from NC_143395.1 coordinate 253,801,104, forward strand.
TTCAGTAATTGTGGACAAGTAATGTACAGATCCAGGTATATAAGAGCTTTAAAGCTTTACCTATTTGAATAGTTTTCACATGTGTAAACAGTCTTGTTGTAACCAAAGGAAATACTCAGACAAGTATAGCATAAGACTTTAACACCAGTTCAAACAGCAAACTAACTAATGTATGAGGAATAGTAAAAAGCAACTGAGAAACTTCTTAAGGAACTGCTTCTTTTCCTCCACTTACCTTACAATGTATTTCCCAAGGTAACTATTAAGGACAGTGGCAGTGGTGAGTAAGCATTTTTCAGGCAATGAAATAATCAACTCCCCTGCCTTTGGGGAAAAAATCAGAGTAAAAGTTAGATGAACAGTTTATGAGTAACTGGTGACTGGCTAACAAGAATCACCTCTCCCCTTGCCAGAGGAGAAAGCATTTCAAGCTAGATTCTCTTACGCACCAGAACTCTCCTCAAGACAGGGGAAAGAGGACCCTTAAGGGACTATGCTCCACTCACCACATCTCCTCCTTGATATGCCCTTTACACTAAATAAGCAGGCAGAACTGCAGGCACATGGCCTGGACACAACATCCCTGGACCTGCAGGAAGACCCCTTTGATGGAGGTATTTGCTAATGGACACCCTTGGGTACCAAGGGACTATTAACAACTGAAGCACAAGGTGTTATTTCATCAACCTCCTCTCCCTTATGGGAAGTGCATGAGGGATCAGAAGTTGCTGTAACTTATGAAGGGGGCTTCCTTAACAGACAACTGCTTCCTGCTCCTCAGAGTGCTCTCACACTGCCTCTGGACTATTAGGCTTTCTTAGGCACAAGATTGATTCTGGGCCAGAAAATCTACACCTGCTTCTACTGTTCATGAGGCACAAGTACTAACCTGAAAAGCTTTTGTGGTCAATAGTCCTCTTCCTGTATCTGAAACAGCACAGGAGCAAAGAGAATGATTTAAATACAATTTACAGACTTGTCTTCCCCATAAAACTATAATAAAACTAGAGTTCATTAAAACTGGCCTGAAAAGGGAAACTTAAAAGCTTTAAAATTCTAATACAATATAGACTCAGCATCAGGGGCCCTTCTACACAAGACATTTATTGTGGAGTAGACTAATTCGCTCCACAGTACGTCTTGTGTCTACACGTGGCCCTATAAGGCCACAGGAAACTAATTAACTCCACAGCAGGTTGTACTACTTGTAAATACAGATCTTGGTTGTACTTGTACTTGTATTTACAAGTAGCACCCTGCTACTGAGTTTTTTACTCCACAGCACTGCACATGTAAATGCTGACAGGGCTGGCTGGGTCATAAGGATGCTTCAGTGCAGGGGCTGCCTGCCAGCTACCCCTCACTGGAGCACCCCCATGCTCCAGCCAGTCCCTCTGCTGCATGTTGAGCCAGGTCAGAGCAGCCGCAGGCTGCCAGGCTGGCCCCCCAGGTCTCCTGCCAGCCAGAACTGCTCCAACCCAGCACAACGTGCTACAGTCCTGGGCACACATATAAAGGTGGTGCCCAAGAGCAATAAACTCCGGTGTCTAAGTGCCTGATTTTATTGTTTCACCTTAATAGCATGTGTAGACACAGCCCTTATGTATGAACTTTGTTTCTCTCTCCCCCGCTTCAGACTTGTCTCTGCTCTCTATCACATTCTTGAGGCCTTCTCTTTAACTCCTGCATCTAAACAATCTCCCTGTATTCTTCCATTTTGGAGACAAAAAGATAAATAACTGTTAAATTTCTCTGTAAAAACACATCTTTCTCCTTTGCTAGTGATGCTTTTTACGGGCCATTAGTCTTGTGCGCAAATTTTTAACTATGACCTTGCAATATTCTAAGCACAAAGTTTTTCTTCAGTTTATGCTACATACCATCTGCTCTCTTGCAATTTAATGCTATTAGACTGTTCAAAGTACTGTATTTATTAAAGAAATAGACATACATAAATGCCTATAGAAACATTCCCCAGTGCCTGACATGTATCAGCTATCAACTTCAGTCCACATCCATAAACTTTGCTTACCATGTGCTGATATGTTTGTTCAATTAATGAGCCAAGTTAAATGAGGAAATGCTAAGGTCCTGGCACTTATGCAACATACTTTACTCCTGCAAAGAGCCCTACTAACACTGAAGGCCTCAGTCCTATGTGAGTGGACGCCAATAGAATCCCACTGATTACATGCGTCTCCAAGGCACAAGCAGCACTGTCCAGAGATATCAGAGAACAAGTTAGCTCAGGTACTGGAAGTAGTATAGTTACATTAAAATGGCACTCTGGATAGGCCAACTAGCAATAAGCTGCTTTGAAGCAGAGCTATCTAGTCCAAACAAAGTACCACACTAATGCAGCTAGGCCAAGTTCTCTTGTTTAGAGCTAGGTCAGGTTTTTTTCCATGTTCCTGCACTATGCCAAGGACACAAATCCCAAGCATCCACCAGTAAGGAACAGCTTCCAGTTCTTGGGTCCCCAAATCTTTTTATGAACTTACGCTTGTATACAGTTGCTTGAAGGACAAACAAGGCTTACTGTCTATAGGTCGGGACAAAAAAGACCAATCCTTAAAGTCAACCAGTCAAGTAGGAATACAAACCACTGTCAGCATTAGACAGCCCTGGAGCAACTGTATGTTGCCAGCCTTGTCCATTTTCAAGAGGCCTAAGCCAAGCTGCAGAAGTGTGGCTAAGCAGAAGGCCTCAAAACCTGCTTCTGAGTAACCATCGTGTGAACCTTTATATGTGACAACTAGCTCAGTCAGCAAAGAAAAGAAAGCGATCAATATGTTTAACTAAAGCAGTAATGAAATACAATTAAACAAAGCACAAGCCTGAAAAGAGACAGTACAAGGGAAGACCATGCATGACTTAATCCAAATATACTATATCATAGCTTTATTTAAAATATTAGTAGTAGTGATTGATGTAACCAAATGTATTAGATGCTATTTTGCTATAATAGATATATTTTTGTTAAGATGCTGAGATAATTTGTAAAAACAAAAAAGCCTTGCGTAAGAAGACTATAAACTAAGATAGAAAAAAAGCAGAAGTGTTGAACAGCATTCCACAATGGGGAAGAAAAGGACATAAGTCTCCCCAGCTGCTATAGGTGAGAATCTATGTTGTGCTGTCTCAAGTAGCCAGACACACTTTGGGATAAATGTTTGTTTTTGTATTTTGAAGTGCAAGCAAATAAAAGGCTGACCTGTATACCTGTTTCTGCCTCTTTTATCAGAAGCCAACCTACAAAGTTACTTGTAATCTGGGTAACATGGAAATACTATCTGTAATTCATTAAAACTAGAACATTACCTGAAAATTGTGCTGGCTTTAAATGATTGTCTTCAAATCCCCTTTCTTTCAGCCATTTCTTAAGCTGTATATATTCCAGTTTGTGACTGTAGTTTACTAAATTAAGAAGAGAGAGTGATTATTTTATAGACCCATTTTAATTAAAATCATGGTGCTCTTATTGTAGAACAATTTGATGCTATACCGAGAAGATGGATATTTTTTAATAACATACAATAAGGCCCAAAGACGGACTGTGAGAGAGCCTTCAGTCTGCTAGGTTCAGGATGTGGTAGCAGAGCAGTTAAGGCATCTTGCTATGGCTCTGAAGGCATGAGTGCAAAACCTCCACCAGGCTCAAAACAAAAGCTGCATTGCAGCAGGCTCAGCTGTCAATGTTACCTAGTTATTCAGACTGGGGAGTCAAAGGCAGCTGGCCATATCATTCAATGGTCTGCTGCTGGCTAAGAACTGGTATGCCTCATGCCTGCCAGTCCAATGGACTGTTTAGTTTGGATGGGCCTTCCTTTGCTAGATTCTGCACAACCCCTGTGGCTATTTATTTAATTGGAAATTGAAGGTACTCAGAACAACTACCCAGGGCTTTGCAGGATCAGACTCAAAGCAGCTGTGCTCAACCTTCTGGCTCTGTGGGCCAGAAGTGTGGTGCACGGCCAGTCTGCAGGCCAGATCAGACCCTGTGGCCCCCATGAACTGGGTGGCACTACCTCCTTCTGTCCCCCATGAACTGGGATTGTGTCCCCTTTGACCCCCAAGGTATGGATCCCATGGCCTGACACTGACCCTGAGCTCCAGAAATAAGTCCCAGGGGCCCCGCATCACCCCCTTCCCATCCCCTGCGCACTGGGATTGGGGTTCTGGGGTCCAGCACCACCTGCATCTGATCCTGTGCGCTGGGATCCAATACCCCGTCCGATATGCTGGGCCCAGGGCTTTCTATGGATCTGGAAATGCAGCAGAAGGGGTGCAATGCTATCATCAAATTACTGAACCTGTGGGGAGCCCTGCAGGCTACAATGACACAGCAACACAAGCCAGATGTAGATCATGAGCTGGGTCTGGACTCAAAGAATTTAAGAGGAATTACAGTGGCCTCCATCAACCAGAAACAGAATCCATAATGCCTACCCCTGGCAGACAGAAAATAAATGTTCTTTTGTATGCGACAGCTAGCATATGCAATTACTCTCTTTAAGGACATAGGGAATTTACCAGATATGTACTGCAAGAATATATTTAGCTAATTAGCATTGCTGATTCCCTAAAAGTGAGCAAGCAATAGATTAAGATGTATAGTACCTCCACCTGAAGTCAAATCTTTAAAATGTTTTCTTCTTCTCTTTCTACCTGTCCGACCTCTACTCTTCTGCATGTTAAATATCAGATCTGTAGGTAATATATGTTGCTTATGCACACAACCTGAACAAGAAAAAGAAAAGTTGGATTCTTCAATTTTAGTATTTCTTTTGGCTCCTCTGTATACAATACTCTTTTTTTTATTAAAGATAAGCAAAAGAAGTAAAGCTCTGCATTGTGAACATATTTGCATTTTTCAGCTTAGAGAATTTATCACAAGCTATCCCTTGCTAAAGGAGGAAAATTGAGAAAGGAGTCATCCTCAACACTGCTTGCACCAAGAACTTGGGACAGTTTCCTCTGGGGAAGACTGGCATTTCTATATTTAAAATTAAGGCAGTTTCCACTCAGAAACACCCATTACCCTACAGTTAAGGTCATATGGCAAATTATTATGTCTTTTATAAAATCCACACCAAAAATGTTTACTGTTAAAGAAAGGCATTTAAAAGTATGAAAATGATACATATTCATACTCCAT